>NW_024352785.1:7933261-8296276 GCF_902729225.1 Pteropus medius | reverse complement strand
GGCTTTGAATACCTGAAAAGTAGTGATGGGAAACCTCCAGAACTATATGCTCGGAGGAAAGGAGAAAGTCTGTGATTGGTGTCTACAGCAAGAGGTTTCATGGCTGTGGGGTTTCCTCTTAGCATCATCGCTGAGCTATTTCTGGGGTGCAAAGTAGAATTGTCTGTGCTTCTTGAGTATGGCTGAAGAGTGGAAAGGGGAGGAAAAGGAGACCAGTGTAAAAACAGCAGGAAGGCAGATAGAGGTGATGTAAGATTACTAACCATGAAGTGAAAATGAAAGGATAGAGCCCTCACTGGGGGGAGAAGGGGCTGAGGGTGGGAAACCCAAGTAGGGCTGCAGCTGGTATCCAGCAGTGAATGCAGTTGCCCCCTGCTTGGTGCTCTTAAGGGTCTTGCTGCTGTGCTGTCCTTACTTTGGTTTGGAATTGCATTTAAAGTGTTGGCGGAATGAGGTAGAGGCATTTTTCTAACTTCGTCCTTCCCCCTGTGATGTAGAAGTCTGGGCAATGCTGAGAGTGAGGGCTTACTTTTAAAATAGGAGGTGGGGAAAGAGGCAGAAGACTTAAGTGATTTTTGCCAATTTTACGTATATAGAGAGGTTTCAGATCTAAAATAGAACCCAGGACCTTGCTCTGTTACTAACACTGTTTGAGGAGAAGCCTTCTACTTAACGTCTGAGGTCATTTAAAAATCAAAAACTAAAGGCATACATCTGCAGAGAGTCTTGGCCAGGCCCTTCACATTGTTTATTTCTTTGTGGCAGCTTTCACCTGAAGTGTGCTGTTCCATTACCTTTGTTTAAAAATGAATCACAGATTTAGGACCAAGGTGGCTAGAATACTGAATAGAGAGAGGAGGTCTGAGTTGACTTTAATTGTTTTGGCCCAGTCAGTGACTGCATTAGATGAACTGAGTATCTATGAAACTCAGATTAGAAGTAAAACTCTCCATTCTGTGCCTAGTTGTATCCACTACTTAACTTGTGGCCAAATGAAAGAGCTTAGGGTGCTTCATGGCTCCTGCATTAGTTGGAGCAATACTATTTCAGCATTTGTCTCCAAGGAATTAAACAAGTTTCTGCCCCATATCCTTAACCAAAGTTTTCTTTTCCTCAGTGTCTGGTCATTCATTTCTTATCTTCTTTCAAGCATTCTTTTTTAGGCTCAGTGATTTAGTTACCTGTCCATGCCCCCAATGCTAGTTTCCCTGCAGATTGAGTAGTTGCAGTAGACTATAAGGGTAGTTTTGTTGTTTTTGCTTTTGTACATATTTTAAATTAGAATATGTGTAAAGAGTATTTGTAAGGCAAGGGGATATGTGTAGTTCATACCTCGTAGACCTTAATCTTAGTTCAGTTTATAATGAGCAATAGATATAGCATTTTCTGTAATATCTATAGATCAGTATTCATATGGACCCATAGATCTGAATAAAATTCATTTGTATTTCTCACATTAGGAGAGCTTCTTCTCTTTGCTGTAATTTTTCTCTTAAACGCTGGTTTTGCTTTGACGTCTTGTGAGCAACTTTGCCATCTTTTAATGATCGATTCCTCCCCCTTACCTGGAAGCAGAGCTAATATAAACCCTGGGGGGTGGGGGCGGTGGAGGGCGGCTTCCTTTAGTGCCCTATCTGTCATTGCCCAGGAGCCTTAACGCAGTCTGGAGGTCGCCGTGGGGTCAGATTCAGCCTGATGTTCACAGGCATTTCAGGGGCAGGAAAAACTCTGAAAGGGCCCACTATTACCCTGAGTATTACAAACAAGAGGCCTCTCGTTGGTGTTGACTTGTGAGCTTACCCCCTTCGACAGGGGTCCTCCAGCCACAGGAGTCACCAGCTCTGACAGTAATGTTGACACTGACTTAAGAACATCTCAAATAGGGGGGAGTGACATGAACCCATTTCTAGTTGTAATCTGCTGGTCTCATTCGAGAGACTAGCAAGCTTTGGTCAAAGATCGAAGTGTTGGCCTCTGCTGTGCTCCAAGAAGGCTTGATCACAAAAGAGGCAGGAGGGTTTGGGTGTGAGAAGACTGAGAGCTGGGCGTTGGGCGTAAGGTGTTTTGTATGTATGAGAACTTTAAAATGAAAAAAAAAACCAGGAAATTCATGACTGTTTTTTTTTTCTTTAGCTTGAACAATAGCTTTTTAAGATCCTGTGAGATGATTACAGGAGATAGTAAAATTGCCTCTACCTATGGACGTTCAATACATTTTTATGTATGACCACAAATGGCTATGTCAAGTCTGAACACTTTAACCAAGGCAAACTCATGCTTAGCATTAACAACAAACTTGGGAAGCGTGAATTGGCTATTTTTTTCTTGGCTATTAGCTGTCCCTATCAAAGACTCAAAGGATGTTTTTCTTTTTCTAATGTGAGGTTAAAGAAGGACTTCAACATCAGCCAAATCAAAAGTACTTAGAAAATTAAATGATTGACTTTCAGTCTTCACCACAATCAAGAAGCTGAGTGGACACACTCTCAGCAGCATTAAATTTTCCCAAACCTTGTCAGGCGAAGGCTTTTAAATCTTCCTCATCTCTGTGGATTTTCGGTCAGCAGTTCTGTTTGTCTTGGTAAAACCTGCGGGACAAGTATGTAGTCTAACTTTGTTTCACTATCACATCTCTTAGTTCCTAGAGTAATTCAAACTTTGGGAGGAAGATGTCTTAAGGTGCAGCAATACAAGAGTATGATTTGAATTTATTCATCTTTACGGAATAGCTGTCTACTGGATCTGCTCGTGTGATAGACAACTACCTATTTATGTAGTAAAATAAAAATTTATCTTTCAGAGTTTGTTCTTTCCTGGCAATCATGAAAACCTCTGGGAATGAAAAAAATATCCTAACTCAAAGAATAATTTTTCCAAAGCAATTAACTTATATTCTTTGCCTTTTAAACATTAAACAATGAATAGGTAAAGTTCTCCTGTCACTATTTACTTTGCAACCTTAGTTGTCTCAGAAATCATATTTCCCTCTTATCTCTTTATTCAAAGCCTCTTTCATAAGATCATTCGCTTCCTGAATGTAGGCTATAGAGGCAACTTCCTACTTTCACCATTTACTTGTTGGTAGCTCCTGAAACCCCATATCTTCAATGATACTCTAAGAAGTAGATTTGTATGGGGGAAAATCGCTGTCTACATAGATTATCTTGCATGGCCATCTCACAGATGTACTTACTCTTCTTCATCAAGTTACAAAATGTGAGTTAGAAGGGCCTATGAGAACACCTGATATTCCCATGCCTTTTTATACCTCTTTATTATCCTCTGTCTACAGAATCCCACCTCATTGTAATAAGTTGTTTAATGTCTGTCTTAGCAAAATTAAGCACCAGAGGGCAGTGTCAAGACCCGTCACAGAGTATGGCACATAGTAGGTATTCTCCAAATGTTTGATGAATGAACACCTTGCCTCTTTTCTCCTTTTCCCTTTTTTGTAAATATGGAATTTCAGAAACTGGTTTAAGTGCTTGGTCTAAGGCTTCTTTGGCCATGTAACAGACTGCCCCAAAATTTAGAGGCTTAAAATGACAATCTTATTTGCTTATGATTTTGCAGTTCAGATAGAGCTCAGGAGGAAAGACATGTCTATGACTGGAACTAGAAGAGCCACTTTCAAAATGGCTTGATCACATGGCTGGTAAACCAGTGCTGGCTGTGGACTGGGAGATCACCTCAGTTCTAATCTACATGGACCTGCCCATGGGGCTACTTGGGTTTCCTGTCCTAATGGCAGCTGGGTTCCAAGAAGGAAGAGGTGGACCCCAGCAGTTCTTTTAAAATGTAGGACAGAAACTGGCTCCGTGTCACTTCTATGTGTCCTATTGGTCAGAACAGCCCAGATTCAAAGGGGTGAAGAAATAGCTCCCACTTCTTCAAGGAGAATGTGACAAAGAATTTGCAACTATTTTAATCTACTGCAGAGGCCACAAAACGACAGAGCCTTGTCTAAAACCCTGGTCTCTTAATTCCCAATAGTTTCTGTTGTTTTGCCTTTTAGCTGTTAATTTAGTGGTTTATAATAGCTGACAGTTTCTAAGCATTTCCCAGGTATTGACATGCTTCTTTGTCAAACTTTGTAAGATACGTTCTATTCGGCCCATGTTACGAGCACAGAAATTGAAGCATAAGGAGGTGAGAAAACTTACCAAGATCATACAGAGTCGAGAGTCAAGCCCAGGTCATCTTTTCTCCCAAGTCCACCATTTGTACAGCGTTTTCCTTTCATTTGTTTCTGTTTCTGCTCTCAGCTTTTGATCATGTGTTCCTAGGACAGAGTATTCTGTTTGACTTGATCTATGTTGTAATCTCTGTGCAATACCCAGATAAATGTTTTTGATAAAAATGAAATGGATATGATTAAAAGGATATGGTAGCTGCCATCACTTTCAAGTGGCTGAGGAATTCTAGGCATTCCAGAGCCCTAAGAGCAGATTTGTCAATAAGGAATAGGGTGATCCTCACCCAGGAGGGCTTTCTCTTTTGTTCCTCTTTACTGCGAAGGAGTTAGGGCACCACGACCTCCATCTCACTGCCTGTGCACTCAGAGGCATCTGAGGGATTAGTGCTACGATATTTGAGGTCCTGGAAGGAGAATAAGGCTTCCTTTGTCACAAGAATTAGGGTTCTCCCACTGCTGCAGGTAGGTTCTAGGCTTCTACTACAGTTGGCTCCATCATTATGGGGCTGCAGAGTGCTGAGGCTGGTGAAGAAAGCTAGGGAACCCAGTGAAGTTAGCGGGCAGGGCTGCATGGCAAGGCAGCAGCTGGAGGCCGGGTCCTGAAGAAAGAAGCACATGTGGATTGTGGCAATGAGGCCGAGCATCAGACCCAGCCAGCAAAGAGAAGCAGATCAGTGTGGCTGGAACCAGGTGGTAGTCAAAGACACAGGAAAAGGAGAAATGTGATATGAGAGGAGGACATTAGGCAAAGACCAGACAAGTGATCAGGAACTGAGATGGCCACAGATCTGAAAGCAGAGAACCTTGATTCCGAGGAAGTGCTTTGTCCAATTGAGAAGTTTTAAAAAACAATCCCAAGACTCTTTCATATTAAAGTAGTGCTTATGGGACTGTGGCTACCAGATTTGAGGTGCCAGAACTTTGAGTGGGGGCACCTGTCTAGAGTAGGGAAGATGTTGATAAACTCTAAGATGCTGTTTTAATAGCTGCCCGAAGCTTATTTAGCTAATGCAAGTCATGTGGGCAGCTTCCTCTGAAGTGAGACTAACTAGAAAACCTGCATTTGTAGCACAATTAAGTTGCTGAGGAAAACTTTCAAATTTAGTTTTTTATCAGAGGAATCAAATTTCAGAAAACCAAGATTACATTTTAAGTAATCACTAGATTCTGGGAAAGAGGTTTGTGTTGGCAAGATTACAGAATTAGAAGCCAAAAAAGACTTAGAAAACTGATAGATAATAGTTAGAACATGGATTTAAAAAAAAAAATAGGATGTCATGGCAGAGAGAAATCATGTGCAATTATTTCTTGAACTCCTTTCCCCAGCCACATCCAAATTCCTAGCAGTGGTTATCTTTCACTCTTGAAAGAAACAAGGGGAGGATAACCTGGATTACACAGATAGTTCAATTTATAGAGTAAATATTTACTGGGAGCATAGAGCTATCCCCTGTTTCTAGCAAATTCTCTTCTCTTGCCCACGAAAACAGCAAGATTATACATAGGGGAAAGAGGACACCTTTTGGAAGGTTTACATTAGCATAAGGAGTGACTGAGGTTATAAAGCACTTTATATATGCAAATCTTTCAAGATATTTCTTATGCTCAGCAAAGAGGTTAAACCTTGAGAAAGTTGGGGATGGGGCCAGAATCTAGAATTAGCAGCTGTTGATTCTACTTGCCATACAAAAAGCTATAGGTTAGGGTTTATTAACTTTATTGAAAATGAACAACAAAAGCCTGTTGGGCTGGGAAAATTGTGTGGTGAAAGCTACTTGATGCTTTGGTTGATAGGATATTTTGAGGCAGATCCCTCATCATGAGGTTTGATCAGGGCTTGGGACACATGATGGGATATGTGGGGCCAGAGATGAAAATGTGTCTTAAGCCAAAGGCTGTAGTGCTTGATTACCTGAGAACAGAAATTTTCATGAAACCTCAGTGTGTGTGCATGCATGTCTGTTAAAGACTCCAGCTGAATTGTGAGAAATATTGAAGCAGTTGTCAAGGGAAGAATGCCAACATGGAAGAAGATTGCCTGGCAGTTAGGAAAGCAGTGGAGTCCTCTGGTTGGTTGCTTGGTAAGAGTGGGAGTAATTGCTTGTCCCTATTTCCTGAGTTGTATGGACTTGTTTGTGGAATATGTGGCACACATACGACTACTTGCTTCTGCCTGGTCCCTCCCGGCCTCCCAGGTTAGTTGTTCTTTCTTTCATCTGTGTTCAGAACACTTACTGTGATGATTCCCCAGCCTCTCTGGGAGACCATGAGATATTTGAAGGCAGGAGCAGTGCAAAACCTATCACTTTATTGCCAGCACCTTGTCAATGTGTGACATAGTAGGCCATCAAGAGACTTCAAAGTTATTTGTTTGGACCAAACTCCAGTTGCCATGTTAGTGTGACAGATGGATTGACCACTTTTACATTTTGATTAAAGGGCAAATTTGAGGGAACTTAGTTTGGTCATTACTGTAACTTACTCTCTATTCCCCATTCGTTAATTCATTCTACAAATATTGTGTGTCTTCTGCATGCCAGGTGCTGTTCTTAGGTCTGGGATTACAGACACAAGCAAAACCGATGTCCCTACCCTAAATGATCTTACATTCTAGAGGGATACAGACAAGATGTATGTCCAGTGGTGATATGTGCTAGAAGGAAAAAGACACAGGGAACGAACGAGGGAAGGATGCTGTTATAGTGATCAAGGAACACCTGTCTGCAGGAATCTGACTTAACCTGAGTGAAATAAAGGATGGAGCCATGCAAAGACAGGGGATGATCATTTTAAGCAGAACGAAGAACAGGGTCAAGGTACAGAGGCCACAGCATGCTTGATGTGTTTAAGCAAGGAAGTGATGTGGCTGGAAGTACAGTGAGTAAGGGGAGAGAGAAAATGCGGTCTGAGAAAATAGATCTGCTAGATCGCTTATAGCCTTATAAGCTATGGGAAAGAATCATGATTTCTCTGGAATATTTTGAGCATATACCTGAATATTTTTTTTTTTTATCCCTATGTATTTTCATTGTGGGGCAGAGTAGGGAAGATGTCGGGAAGAGGAGGAACTAGCAAAGAAAAGGCCAGGAAGGTTTTGTCCCAAAAGCCTGTTAAAGTATTTTCAGATGAGGGTAGAGTGATCAGTCATAAAATGCTTCCCCTTTAACTCTACTCACTCCCTTAGCGCTTGTGCATATTCCCAAAACTTTCAAATCGTGTCATTTTCTCCAATCAGAAATAATTGTTATAGTCCATAAAAATAAACTGTAATTATTTTTGGACAGATTCAGCATATTTGAGTTCATTTTCCCCTTAAGTGGTTTAAAGAACTGAGTGGCATGGACACTGGCCAAGAATGATTTGAAAACTGCCTTTCCTTGATGGGTGGTTCAGTGTGGATGGAGGTCGATGATGTAGAATATAGGTGAGTTTGAATTAGGAAAACTGGATTCTACTTGCCACTGTCACTTGGATCAATTTTCTTCAATTATTTAAATTACTTTATTTTTATGAATTTTAGTATCAATTTATTGACATAACAAATGTTGCTTCAAGGATTCTGAAATGCTGACATTTTTTTTTCCTACTGAAGAGCTCTTTTGCAGATTGTGACCAGGAAGATGCCTGGTAAGCATGGAATTGGACAAATGAGATGCTCTGTTGGCGAGTGCCATTAAGTTTATCTTTGATTTGAGATTTATCTTATCCAAACCATTTGCATGACTGACAGGGAAACTGAGGCCTGAATAAGACTCGCTAGTGGCAGAAGGGAGGATGTAGAACCCAGATTTTTTTTAACTTCCAAGATGTTTTCCTCTTCTGCCTCAACTTTCACTGTTTCTGTATCATACGATTTGCTTTAAAGTATGTGCTTTGTTAATATTCTATAATTATTTTTAAAGGAGAAAATCTAGTCTAGTTCTTTAGGAAATCTTATCTGCATAGGACATTACCATCAATCACATTAAAATAACTAGAAGAATTTATCTCTAGCTCTACTACTATGATTTTTGGGTATATTGTAGTTGTCTGCTCTCACTGGATTATTACAGGCCTAGTAGGTATAAAAACCCAAAAGAGCAGTCACATTCGTTTTGGGGGGAATAATGAAATGGGCTTACTGCTTGACTGGTTTGTCAGCTGCTGTGTTTTGATGGCGCATGATTGGGTCAACCCTCTTATCCTTTTTTCTTGTGGTAAAATAGACGTAACACAGAATTTACCGTTTTAACCATTTTTAAGTGTTCAAGTCTGTGGTACTAGGTGCATTTACATTGTCATGCAATCTGCACTACTCTCCATCTACCACACTTTCTCATGTTCACCAGCTGAGATTCTGTACCTACTAAACACTGACTCCCCATTCCCCACTCTCCCCTGCCAACCACCATTCTATTTTTTTTGTCTCTGAATTTGACTAATCTCAATATCTCATATAAGTGGAATCATAGAGTATTTGTCCTTTGTGATGAATTTATTTCCCTTTTGTGACTGGTATAATGTCTTCAGGGTTCATTGATGTTGTAGCATGTGTCAATTTCCTTCCTTTTAATGCTGAATAATACTCCGTTGTATGTATATATCACATCCTGTTTGTCCATTCATCAGTTGATGAACACTTGGGTTGCCTGGTTTTTTTTGCTATTGTGAATGATGGTGCTGTGAACATGGTGTACAAATGTCTGAGTCCCTGCTTTCACTTCTTTTGGGTTTATACATGGAATTGCTAGACCATACGATAATTCCATTTAATTTTTTAAAGAGTTGCTTTTCTTTGATAATCTATACTGTTTTCTATAGGAACTACACCATTTTACATTATTTCTGCCAGCAACACACAAAGGTCCTAATTCGTCCTCATTTTTGCCAATACCTGTTTTGTTGTCGTTTTTTTTTGTTTTGTTTGTTTATTTTTAATAATAGCCATTCAAATAAGTGTGAGGCAATATCTCATTGTGGTTTCTTTTTTTTCATTTCCCTGATGATCACTGATGTCGTGCATCTTTTTATGTGCTTATTGGCCACATCTTTGGAAAATATCTATTAATCCTTAGCCCATTTTCTAATTGGGCTGTTTGGAATATTTTTTGTTGTTGCATTGTAGAAATTCCTTCATATTTTCTAGATATCAATTCTCTATCCTTCTCCTTTACTCATGTCTGATTTTCTTCACAGTTGGGGCTTTGCATGGCACTCACTCTTTGGTATTTTCGGATGGATTGACAGTGAATGTAACATGAGGCATGAGAATAAACTGCTTTTCCACAGAAAACACATGGGCTCTGCCCCAGACTAGTAGGCTCCTTCTCTCCTGGTGCCCAGGAAGAAGTCAATTCCTGATGCATTGTGGGGCCAGCATACATTTCACAGGCTAACACCCTGCAACTCTCCTTATGGACAGACCAGCCGATGTCTAGCAAAGTCAGGCAGGCACCAGATTTAAGAGCTATGTTCATGGCATTTGAAGAGTTACATTTCTTTACTGACATGCCGTGATTTCACAGTATTTAAGGAGTTTTGGGAGAGGGCTTTAGCAAGAGGAGCCTATGGCAAGTAGCCAGGAAGTCTGAGGCTGCCCTGTTAGATTAGATAACTGTTGCTTTATTTCTTGGTGCTATGAATCTAATCCTGGTTAACCCAAAATCTAATTTATTTTCATGCTCGATTGGGAGCACTTCTGATTAAGCGTTGGGATGAGAGTAAGCACCACATAAAAGTACTGTGAAAAATGAGATAGTCCAGGGGCTGCTGTGCCTGGGCCGATTATTAAGTGTGTTAATCGCAAGTTGGGGAAAATAGGTGACTTGAATCCCAGGACAGAAGGAGTTTTTATTTCCAACTTAGAATGGGTAGATTTGAACTCAGATTTGGGGATCCCCCTTTTCAAGATGCCCTGATAAAAGTATGGGGCAGAAATGCCTTCAGATATGATTGATAGAGCAACTTCCAAGACCGTTTTTCATTTGGGGCTTCTGGGCGGGTTATGAAAATGCTGTCTGGACACGCATGTAATTACTACCCAAGAAAGTGTCTGATGCTGATAAAGCTGCCTTCACACTCTTGCCCTTTAATTCCCTGCATGTCAAAGATGGGGCATCTTTCTTATTTGGCGTTAAGCTGTCCCCAGCTAGCAATGGTGACATATTGGGGTCAGGGTAATATGTCGAACGACTAGGAAAGCTCTCTGGTTTTGGGCCACCTTCTTTATTAGCTGCCCCACTGGGTCAAGTCACTTGATTCATCACCTCAGTTTCTCTGTCTGTAAAGCTATGTGTGGTAAAATTATAAGCTCTGAAATTACAGCTCCACCACCTCCCAGCTAGGTAATCTGGGGAAAGTCGCTTTTCTGGGCTACACAACCCCTATTAGAAAATGGTGACACTAAGACTATTGACCTCAGGCAAATGCCGCAAAGACCAGTGACGTAACCTGTGTAGTGCTTATCAAAGTGCCTGGTAAGTACCATTGGTTAGCTCTTTCTACTGCAGTAGTAACAACAATGTTATTTTGCTTCTATAGTGCTTACTTGCTACAGTTACCGTGCCATGTAGATGAGAAGCACTTTGTCAACTGAATATTGGTAGTTGTAGTTGTGAGTGCTGAAATAATTTAGAGGAAGTCTTTAATGAGGAGTCAAACGTGAAGACAATAATCTGAATCCTGAGGGTCTCACAGCCTGCTGATGTTTATTCTATCTGGACCTTAATGCCGAAGGCTCATTACCTGGGGAAAATGTTCTTCCAAATATTGGCAAGCCTTAGAAAAGAAAGTTGGGTGTTTCATTTTTTGGCTTTGCGGTACCAGAGTGTTAATGTGGAACTAAGAGGCAATACTAGTTGCTTTTAAATTGTTATTTTATTAATTTTGTCTCAGCTATCATGTATTCAGGTCTTCTCATGCCCAGAAACTGACCTTAGGATGAGCATCCTGCTTGATGGCATAACATGAGAGAGGGAAGGCACAGCAGGCGCCTACCCATGCCCAGAATAAGGATGCATCGCAGAGAAACAGACCATGTTTTTCATGTATTGCATAACTTTCTTTTATGGAGATAAGGTTTTATCAGTGATGCACTACTTTGTGAATTCCCTTACTAGTTGTAATAACTGGATGAAAGTTGCAGCAGTGCCAGTGGGAGCTTTACTTTGGAATAGTGATGATGGATGGAGGAGGCACATCTGCTGGAGGAGAGAGAAGAGTCTTGAGAGGATTTGGGATGTGCCTCGCGGCACTGAAAGCCATCTCTGTTTCTGTTTACAGCTAACTTTTTTTATTTGAAAGTGATTTTTAGAAGCCCGTGAAACCTTATCGAGTTCTTGTGTAATGGTAGGAAGGAGGAAGTGGTGGAATATTCTCTCTCATGTTTTGAAGTTGTTAGCTTGGTCATTTGCTGAAGAGCATATATCTGAGGGCAATGGGAAGGAAATGGTCAAGAGTCATAGACCTAAGGCTCTAACATTTCACTTTCTGGTTGTGAAATTTTGGACCTCATGAACTCCCCTCTCCGGCTCATCGCTGTGGATCGCCTGCAGGGATGTTACCCTTTCCCATGGCTTAAACTCATCTCGAAGCTGTTGCCTCACAGGTCTTGATCTCTAACCCAGATCAACAGGTAAAAAGAGAGGCATAGGTCTTGTGTAACACAAAAACTTTTGTAGTCGATATTCTTCCTCCTCCTCCCTCCTGCCCTCTTAAACAAAAACTCATGTCTTTCCCTCTCCCTGCATTGATTTTCCTTCCCATGGTGACACCCGTTCATCTTTGGCCCCACAACATGTCACCTTCTCTAGAAGGCCTTTCTCACCTCCGTTAGTGCATGCCAAATACCCCATGCAGTCTGGCAGCAAAACTCATTCCTCTCACTTACCCCTTAGCACTGTATAATGTGATCTGTTTACTTATCTGATGGAGGTGGTCAGTGGCCAGAGAAATACTTTCTTCTCAGAGCACATTCTTGCAGTGTGGTTGACAAGAGACACATCGGTTAAGAATGATGAAAAGAAGTTAAAAGAAAATAAGACAGAGTTTTTAAAATAAATGCACAAGGGCAACTGCTTTTGTATCAACTAGTGGTACAAGTCCTAGACTCCCTCTCCTGAAGTTGGATCCTGGCCACACCTCCCCACCATCTCCTTCCGAGGCCAGCACTGGGCCCCGGGGTTGGAGAGGCTCTGAGTATTCTGTCTCAGAAGAGAGGCCGTCAGAATGGAGGCTTTTTGGAAGCAGGTTCTAGCCCAGGGATGGTTGACGTAGCTCCAGGAGCTGGAATTAGATTGTGTTATTATATTAGAAATGATAAATGTAAAGGATGGGAATGCTAACATTTTGTTGAAATATTTCAAGCAAAGCAATATGGTACAAAATCACTTCTGTTTTTGTCTTGCAAGTATTCCTTCCCTTTATGCATATCAAAAGCTAAATCTATACTCTTTAAAACATGTTGCCTTCAGTACAGTAAAACTCTGGTTGTTTAATGTTGCATAATAATAGTTCTGATATTCAAAAGCATCCTATTAGAAATTACTGTTTTCCATTGATACTCCAATTAATCTACAGTAAAATTACTAGAGCTCGTACGAATGGTAACCTAACACCTCTATCTTTATCAAGGTTGCTTTCCAAATTAGAAATAATGAATATATGGAATTAAAGATAAGGGCATGAAGAACAATTTTATGTATAATGTGCCCTATATGCAAAAAGGCGTCTTTTCTTACAAAGGTAGGGAAGTCCCTGTGGTTAAACTTCAGTATTCATTTGCAAGTGACAGAAATATGTTAAAATTGCTTTTCTCCATGAATGAATCTTAATTCAGTGGGAATGATAAAGATTTCAATTCATTTCACTAATTCAGGTTTTTACAAATATCAGTGTTCATAGGTTACTGTGTGGAGCTAATAAAGCATTCCAGTGAGGTCTGGGTTACTGTCTGGGTTCCATCCAAAATGTGACTGCAGTATTCCTCAGTGGTAAAATTAAGTTTTCATCAAAATAATCATCCTGTGATGCTTCGGGTGATTCAAAGTGCCCTGAAACACTGGCGCTTATGTGGGTTGGATGGGAAGATCGGCGCATATTATGCCATGAAATGATGAGGCTGATATGCAATGTCTTATGAATACTACTTAGCGCAGCAGCTGGAATTGAGAAGTTAGTGTGATCAGCTGTGTGGAGAGTTCTGAGGTTTATGACTTAGATGAGAAATTAACCTTTTTATTGCTCTTCTGATTGTCAGAGAGCCAAAGTGAAGACTGATAGGCTTTTCCTTTTATATTCCCGCCTTGAATTCACCAAGTAAATTGAAGTAAACTTTTAAATTGCTTTTCAAAAATACTCCAACTTATTAATAATTAATAGGAAGAGGCCACCTTAAGAAAAAAGATGTTGGATTGTAAATTTCTGGACAACATAAACCAGACTAGACTGATAAAATGAAGGCAGTTACAGTTCTCAGGAGTGGTACTCAGAAGTGCTCAGTACTTTACATGCACTTTTTATGTCATTTCCTTGCTTAAAGCCCTTTATTTCAGGGTACCCAACTCCCTAGCCCCTCTTGACCTCACCAGCTATATCTGTGACCACTTCTCACCCTCACACTAGTCTCGAGCCAACTCAACTACTTTCAGTAACTTCAAGGTGCCTGGTTGTCTCTTGACCTCAGAACTTCACATTTGCTGTTCCTCTGCTGGTACACTATCCCTGTCCTCAACCTTTACTTATCTATCTCCTGCTCATCTCATAGGACTTAAAGTGTTACTTCCCCTGAAAATCTTCCCTGACATTCCCACTCTGGTCTAGATTCCGTCCTCTTCCCTTAGCTCCAATGGCACTGGCCATTTCTGCGTTATAAATACACTCTACGGGCCTGCGGACTTGCTGTGTCCTACCAGAGTGGCTGCTATTCACTATTGATCACTCAACATTCCCTTGTGCATGAATGACCTTAATTTAAACCTTGCAACAATTCCGTGAGACCAACAAGTCCTATCTTTAGGGGCATTTGGTAGTGAGGGAATGGAAGCTCAGACAGATTAAGGATGTTGCCCAAGGTCACACATCTAGTAGGTGGCAGGGCCAAGTTTAAACTGGGGTCTGATTCCAGAAGTCCCTGCTATTTGCATAATACCTACAGTCTTCTTGGACCGTATAGTCATAGCCTCTAGAACTAGCATCTGCTAGGAACTGGGGTTGGTGTGTGGGTTCATAGGTTGCAGAGAGGAAGAGGCACGGGGGATAATGTCCAGGTTTCTGAGATTATGCTGATGTGAGACTAGATTTCGTGTGAAATCCGGTTTTGGGGGAATGATGAGTTTGGATTTGGGTATGCTGAATCGGAGATGCCTGTTGGTCATCTAAGTGGAAATGTGCAGTGGCTGTGGGATAATGAGGCTCAGAAAGAGGTCAGGATCTGGGAATCTCTGGTCTTCACAGCTGTTCGTTCACATTGCAGATGAGCTGATGGCTGGTATTGTACTCTATTCTAGCCTCTCCGCGGTAGATGCTTATACCTCACGTCCACATAAATAAGGAGTGGTATGAAACAACCAAATGGTATTAAGTTTACTTAAGTGCAGGTCTGCCTTCGAGCATTTTATGTATAATATACACACACACATTTATACTTCAGACTCTGCCATTTAACTGAAACAGGTTGTGCTTTTTAAGTCATGGTTCTTTAATTTTTTAACAAAAATCTGATTTTTTTCATCACATCACACAAGCATGTCTACCTTTGATTCCTCCTTAAAGAAATAAAGAAATGGAAAGAAAAGGCAGGGAAAGGAGTATAGAGAGTATGCAGGCGTGATCATAAAAGTAATGCATGTGCATACAAAATTTGGAAAATAAATGAGTAAACCCAAAACTTACAATTTATACTATCAGCTAACATTTTGTTGTGTTCTTTCAGTTTTTAGTATTTCTTTAAAGGGATAATACTTGCGTTTTACAGTGTTATACTTTTCCTCGAGGTTTCCTTGGTACATTTTTAAAAGTTATTAAGTTTCGATAATTCTAATAGTCCATCTTATATACCATAAAATATAATTAACTATTAAATAAAAATTAAGATTGTAAATCTTTATTTATATAAGTGATGCACCCTCATAACTCTGTTTTCTTTTTAGGCAGATGAGGGGAGGGAGAGAGAATGTATAAATGAAGAAACTGAGCAGTGTCAGATTTGGTGTCAGATGTTAAGGGGGGAAAAAAAGGTTACCTTGAGGCCCCGGGGTGGTCTTTGTAAAATAATACAAAGGCTAAAACCGGACAGTTTTAAAAAACCAAACACACAGGCTATAATAAATTAAGACCATCTGCTGTTTTATGTGGGCCTACTTCTTAGTCTTCTGCCCATTGCTTATTTAAGAATGCCTTTAAAATGGTGAAAGATGCTGCCTGGGTGTCAGGTGGCACCAGGGAAGGAGTGCAGAGAGACCAGGAAGGTAGAGCAGCAGACTCTAGAGCCAGCATGGGCTGCCACACAGCTCCATACTGGATACCTTTTGGAGCCAGCATAACTGTGGCCACTGGGGCCTTGACATTCTGACCCATGGGGGTATGGAATTGGTGGGTAGGGAGGTTGTTAGCTAGACTGCTTTTTTTTCTTAACCACCAAGTGAAACCAATTTTCAAGTGTTTTTAAAAAGGATATTTCACTTGAACATCTAATGTATTACTCCCTTCTATATTCATTGATACTTACCTGTCTCTGCATGATCTAATGTTAATCTACTGTCACAAAGTCTTCTGTGGACCAATCTAATTGTTGGAAACTTAATCCTGAGTCCCAGTGGAGTCCTTTTTAATCACAGGAGCTGCTGAATTTTATTTTCTGGCCAAAGAGTATTACCATTATGAGTTGCTAGTATTTCTCTGTTTTAATGGTGACTTCCTATAAAAAAAAGGAAAACAACAAAATTATCACTTGGAAATCCCTAAATGGAACTATGTTGCTAAATACAAGTCTACAGTTAAAGGCTCTATTTAATTTTTGTTTAAAGTGGATATGACCAAAATGCTAATCCAGAGCAATATTTAACCTACTGGCTTGGCAGACTATGCTGTATAATCAATTTAGCTCTTGAAATCATAGTAACTATTTTAGCAGAATGGAAGAGGACCCACTTTTAACTTCAGGGTGTTTTGAGGGTTTTTCGTTGTTGTTGCTATTGTTTTATTCTTTTAAGTAGCTTATTAATCTAATGGCCCACCATGGATGACCTACTGGCTGAAGGCTTTGGTTTCAAAATGGTCTTTGCTATTTTTAGGAAGTGAAGGGAAGGCTGCAGGCTGTGTGAGTGAAGCCATCTGCAAGCTGGCCTTGCTTTCCTCTGTACCCTCTCCCTTCTCCTTCTCTGGCCTGCTGAAAGCCAAGCTGGGAATATAGGCAGGGTATGGGGAGGTGTCAGAGCCTTGTTTCCTACCCAGAAATGTCATTGAATGCAAACATATTTTCTCAAACATAAGATATAACATTCTTTCGGAAATGAGTATTTAGGAAAATAGAGTTGATTTTGGGAACTTGGATGATGAAAGCTTTTATACTTGGTGATTCCGATAGCCCGATATTAGGCTCATCAAAGGGTTATAGTAGAAACTTGACCGACTGAATGATTGGAAATGAGAGTACTAGCCTGGCCTCTATCATTAAGCCTTCAAAGTGTCTTAAGTCAAAATTAAACAATCCCAGCTTAGTACAGATGCTTCTCCACTGGTTTTCCCTTTTTCTAGGAGGAAGTTGGTCTGCTAAGAATTACATCATTCATAGTAGAGGAAAAAATTAACCAGTTTCTAATGCCCAGAATCTGTTCTATGCTCTGCTCTAATTACTGCTGCACATCGTGACAAGCATTGAGGCTATCATAGGAAGTCGGTGTTGTCTGATAGCATGACTGAGGTAAGTGCCTGTGTGGCACTCTTCAGTGACATTCTGGAAATCTCCTACCCTGCATCATTTGGCTGGTGAGTGTACAACGTTCAGAAATTTGTGTGTTCTTGAAAAGCTGGCATTTCTCTGTGCAGAGATAAAACTTCTCTTCCTCTACATGTCACTGATACTTATAAACCCTGAGACCAGCCAAGAATTAGGAGTGGAATTTAGGGCAATAACATGATTGCCAGAACTGGGAGGATGAAGAAAGGAAACAGAGAGCAGCATATTTCATGGAGGAAGAGCTTATTAACCTATTCACCCTTGATATTACTCAGTGTTTCTTTCATCATCCAGTTTATTATTATGGATGAGGTGATTCCTGATCTTTATTACTGTGGCCATTTGCATAGTGTTATTTGCATTTCTTAATCCAATTTAATCATGAAAATTCCCTTTTTTTGTCCTGCTGACTCTGCTTGGCACCACCACATGCCTACTCTCACCCCTGTTTTCTAAAAATCCTATTGCACTTAGTCTCTATAGGCACACATTAAGTGCTTTAAAATGTGGCCTCCTGTTTCTCATGCCTAAGTTTTTTCCTCTCCTAAGAGCCTGTAAGCACCTTCCGCGGCTGGGAGTGTCCTGTACTTGAGTCCTCCTCTGCTGTTCCTCAGTAGTACCTAATACAGTATGGGAAAATCAAAGAAGACCCAGTCAAGAAAGCCTCTGCATGGTGCAGGCATGACTCAGAATAGTGCACAGAAACCCCGACTCTCAGCTTTACATAAACATTCTAAGATCTCATTGCTCATCGACAGCAGTTTCCCTGCAGGCAGCTTTTGGAAAACCCTGAGCAAGTCGGAGACCTCTGACCCCCTTATATCATGTGCTGTGGCTGATAATGGAACTTTGCCAGAAAGGTAAAAGGGCACACATTCGTGGCATTCCTACTGTTTGCTAGGCACTATGCATTGATTCAGTAATTGGCAATGAATCAATTTCCTGCTTTGGAGGAAATGCTCCTTTTCCCTTTCCATTCCAAAATTTGTCCAACGTCACTCTCAGCCCCTCAGGTACTGTTCTGATAAATACAAGATTAAGAGTAAGAGATTTTATTTTCCTTTCTATTACCATGGGAATACTAGTTCTCTCTTCTTATTTCATTAATGTTTTCACATTGGTGAAAAAGTAATAGTAACTTCTTTAAACTATTCCTTACCTCATTCTATAGTCCCTGTTGCTGGCAGCTCCAAGAATCAGCAGCCACCTTATCAACATTATTACATTTTTGTGATTCTGCGCTGCCTATGCACTTGACAGTCAGTGGTTTTATTAGCTGGAGATTGGAAATTCAAATGAATAAAGGACAACGAAGTAAAAGGGTCCTAGTCAGATATGATAGGAGAGTAATGTCCCTTAATTCATTCATTGAAGTGTTTCTTTGCGTTATCGTATTCATTTTTAAAGAATAATTACTGTATTTTGTTGAAAGAACAGGCTCATAAATTCCAAGAAGCTAATTATATTTTGTTACTGGTGTTGCTAGAATTCTAATAAGCTTATTCCTATTTCTAAGTTAGCCGCTGAAAAAGGGAACGCATCCTAATGTGGACAAGTATATCCTGGTAATTAGAAATTACCGAGAAAGAAATAATGATATTTTGTCATTAAAAGAATTTCCTAACTAACACTTGGTTATGCTAAAATGAGCGTGATAGAGCTAGATTTTAAATTGAAGAAGGAAATTAAATTGCTTCTCTATTTTTTTTCTGTAGGTCTGTCAGGGGAAAGGAAGAATTAAGGGAGCGCATATCAACTTGATTGCACTTGTAGGCTCTTCTGAAATTAAAAAGAAAATCCACAGAATTTATGGAGATGACGAGTGATATTTAAAAACTACTACCAAAACAAATATAGTCATACCACTAGGCTTACAGTATTAAACAGATGATAGTGCTGGCTTCCATTTGAGTGCTTACTGTGTGCCTGGCGTGATGAGGAACTTGAGGCAGAGAGGTTAAATAGCTCGTTCAAGGTCACAGTAAGTGCCAGAGCCTCAGATAGCTAAACCCATACCTAGTTCCTTTTGCTAAAACAAAGAAAAGAAAAGAAAAGAAAAAGGTAAAATATAAATAAGCCAAAGCTAGTCAAGCTCCAGTTTTCAGTGCAGTGTAACATGCATGGAAGTTAGGGATGTAGCTCAGGGTGCATGGAATTTGATACTGGGGTTTCCATATCTCAACTTTCTAAGCAGAGGCCTTACTATCACAGTCTCTGCTTCATCAAGTAAGCTGAAAAGTTAAAATGGGCCTCGCATCAGAAAACATGAAGCATTTCTTTAGTACCCCATTATGTGGGATAAAGGGAGTCAGGAAGATTGGGGTGGATGCAAAGAACTTAAAGCCTGGAATTTTTATTTTATATGAGTTCAGCCGTTGGGGACTAGACTCAGTGCTATATTTTCCTTATCCTTTATGTTGTGTGTTCTCTTTTTTCTTAGTAATCTAAGTGAATTTGATGTATATCCGTGGTAAAATTGGAAATCCTATCAGTGAAAGGCCAAGTCCAGCCCCTCAAATAGACACACAGGCATAGGGTTCCAGCCCCTGACCCCACAGGTTCTGTGGCAATTAGGTTAAGTAAATGCCATCCATGTTCAGACATCCGGACACTGGTGACCTAAAGGTGAAGAGCCCTGTTATCCATTACTGATTCAGAATGATTACGTTTTTACTACTTACGCTTATTTAAGGAAGGATCGATCAAAATTGCTAAAGGAATGAATCTATATATATTTTTGTCTTGAATAAGCTGTAAGCATATTTTTGTAGTGTGAAAGTGATAAAAGCAATCTGGATCTAGCTCCTTCAGGTACCCTTTCCTTAAATGTGTTGTGAATGGAAGCAATTTTTTTTTAAACAGCCCTCCTCTTCCCATCTCTTCCCCTGAAACATGGTTTTTTTGCTCTTTCTTCTACAGTGAAGCTTCTTATATGTCTCAAAATTTCAAAAATGTAATTGTATTTCAGACAAAATAATGTATGGTTTGGACTGAGCTCTGTGTAGTCCGTTGCCTTATCTCTGAACTAAATCTTGCAGTGGCAAAAGAAAAATTAAAAGCAGTCTGTTAGTGGGGTATTCTTGCTACCCTTCTGGTAATCATCTTTATTGCCACTCGTTTCTCCTGATTGCTGCTCTGACATTTCCATGAAAATTACCGAGGGCAGCTGAACTAGATAAATTAGGCCCTTTCTGACCAAATGAAAAACCACTGACATTTTGGCAGTACTAAACTCATTAACAGTATTAGCCAGGAGTCCTGCTTTTAGCAAAGCTCCATCCTGGCCATGTGACTGTAGGTTGGGGCAGATAAAGACCTTACAGCTCCTAATTAGCAAGTGTAATGAATGGCAAACAGTTTGTGGGAGTCCCTGCATAACATTAATCAGATTTAGAAAGCTGCCGCAATTTAATAATTTGTTTCAATGTTAATGTGAAAAAACATTATTCCAAAGACATGAAGGAAGTGCTTATTTGATGTGTTGTCATTGCAGTTACAGTCAAGAGATTGTAGTTAGTCAAGAGATAGGCATTTAACCACATAAGCATTCTTTACTCTTCAGATTTTCTTTGAAAAAGGTTATAGCAAAGAATTCATTTGTCTTCTGGTTCCCGGCAGCAGCACCTGTTGGAGTTTAAGGGCCTAGTCCCCATCTGGAGAGAGACTGCAGAGCTCTGACGCCAGGAAAGGAACTGGCCTGCTGGTGTTGAACAGGTTTTGTAAGCAGAGAGTGATTATGATTTGTCTTCCAGCTTGCAAAGCTTGTCTGACTGTCATTTCTTCATCCCTGTCTTCCCCGTCAAATGCTCACCCACCCGGCGGTCCTGCTATTTCTACTGCTACCTTCGTGGTTTCTAATTTTTGCTGCCATTCTCCTTTTGTCCCTTCGGTATCCTTTGCTTCTTCTCTGCATTCCCATCTTTGAAGAAAAAAAGTCTGGCTTTTACAGAAAACACTATGTTAATGTTCCTGTCCAAGTGGTCTGTACTAACCAATCAGGATACCATTGGGTATAATCGTTGGCTTCTCTGGTCTTTTTCTCCCCTGAAACCCAGTATTTGGAACCATTCTAGAAGCCAGTTAAAACTAGTTCTGATAACCAAAGATTAATAGATGGTTTTTCTTAATTTACTTCCCAAACTAAAAAGTTTTTCTTTTGCCAACAGCTTCTGGGGTGTTGTATTAGACAGTAAATGAGTGACCCTTAATTTAACAACACTTTGCATAGAGCAGTATTCTGGGCCTGCTGGATGGAGGGAGGACACAGAAGATATAACAATGTCTACCTGCCTGAGCTGCCTTTTGACCTTCACTGAGAGAACACAAAATTGTTTTCTCTTGTTATCGAGTGAGTCATAGAGACTTAATGCTCTGTGTTGAGAGAAACATTATGGGCCACAGTGGTCAAGGGAGACATGATGGTGGCACATCCTGAAGGACTTCTCCTAAACAGGAAGAAGGGATTTCTGTGATGTTGGTGCTGTATGTTAGTGTGCGTGTGAGAGAGGGAGAGGGAGAGGGAGGTACACAGGCAGGCCTAGGATACATGGGAGCACTAAACCCGTTCTACTGAAATGGTTTAATAATGCAATCATTGTTAAGTCCTCTTAATTAGCTAACTGTTGGCAAAGTCTTGTCTGTGCAGGATTCTCTGACTCAATTTATTATTGGCCCCAGCCCACTTGCTAACTTGTCAGTAACTTAGACCTTTATTTAAAAAAACAAATGGGAACAAAACAATAAAGTACCCTGGGTTTGAAAAGTGACCTGGGTTCTAGGCTAAGATTCCACTACCTAATGTGTTGGCTTGAGCTTGATGTCTAATCTCTTTGAGCCTTAGTTTTTCTTTGTACAGGATAGTTGTTAGCTCCCTTGCTGGGGTGTCGAAGATCACCACACATGCAACGAAGTGTACAAAAAGACTTGGGAAGTGCTGAGATGCCCTTAAATGTAAGGGAGTGGTCCCACCTGCTGCCCATCCCTCTCCCATATAAATACAAATAAAGCCAGATGTGAAATCCTGGGTATTTCCCAAGAACGGACTCTGGCGGCATTGGTAAGGAGTTGGCATTGTGTAACACATTCGTAAATGGTGTAATTGATTGTTGCTGGGTTCACAAGAGCTCCAGTTGGGGAGAGTGAACATTTGGTCTGAATTTTTTCCTGTATAGATTTTTTTCAGAAGACATGGTGATTCATTTTTGGTGGTCGTGGTAGCAGTAGGTAGGGGTATGTGTGTGTGTAGTGTGTGTAGAAGCTGGAGCAGGAAAGGGGAAGCAAGTGAAAAGAAATATAAATGGAAAATAGAGGTGGTAGTCACCTGAGCTGGGACCCAACAGTGTAGATATTTTTCAGATTTCCAGGAGAAGGAGTGAAGCAAAGCGGAAACAGAAAAGAAAGTCAATTTTTCCTGGAGTCTGGCATGAGACCTGGGGTCTTAACAAAAGTTGAAATCAAATGCCTGGGACTGCCACATTTGTGAGAGTCTTATTAGACTTGTCTCTGGAAGGAAACTGACTTACTGTCTCTCTTTCTGAATTTACGTGGCTTTCTTCTCCCCACTCATGTTACGATAAAGTGGATACTTAGAGTGTTTATCCAGCTCTCCCGCTCCGCATTTTCTAAGAACCACCCTGCACTCCATTTATGCTGCTACATTGGGCCCTGTAAACTTAACCTATCTCCTGGGCATTAGGAGACAGAGTATGTCCCACTCCTAGTCTGATTGTCGCTGAAACAGGGGAGATATAATAAACTCTGGTGACATATGAACTGGGAAGGAGTTGGTCTGCAGAGAACGGCAAAATCAAGAGATGTGCCCACGTACCTGCATGGAGCCTGCAAGCCTCTGGAGACCCCTGTATACATATAACAAAAGGGAGTTGGTTCACTTTTTCACTTAAACTATCTCAAGTGGTTTGGGGAACTTGCAACCAAAGGGGCTCAAACTAATGTAGTAGTTAAAAACAGCCTGAGATTTTTGCAGCTGCTTTGAGGACCTATTATAAGATAAAGTAGAGGGTATAAGTTAGGGTGCTGAGTTACTGAAAATGTGGCCCCATAGAGCTGCTCCATCTTTCCCTGAGTGCTGACATGTGATATCCTTTCTTGTGACATCATAGCCTTGCTCTGAACTAGAAGAAGCATTTCTTAAAGAGACCAGGTTGAGATAAAACAATGATTATGCTGCTTTTAGTACAATTGTCTTCAGGATTACTTTTCTAAGGGTCTCAATTGTTCAGAGGCATGTAGGACTTGGGGCCACATCAGGGGTAGGCAAACATTTTCTATAAAGGGCCAGATAGTAAATATTTTAACTTTTGTGGGTCCTATGGTCTCTGTCGCAACTACTCTGTCCTTGGAGGTTAAACTCAGTCATAGAGTATGTAAATAAATGGGCACAGCTGTGTCACAGTACAACTTTATTTACTGGCACTGAAATTTGAAATTCATATACTTTTTGCATGTCATGAGATATTCTTTTGATTTTCTTTTTTGAACCACTTAAAAATGTGAAAATACCTTTTAGCATGTAGGTTGTACAAAATTACCCAGGGAGGCGGATTTGGCCGCCAGGCTGTAGTTTGCAGACCCCCTAGAGCATGACATAGAAGCAAAGGGGCCCGTGCACTTTTACAATAGCTCAGGTGGGTGAGACGGCTTTCACTGAGTGTGAGTCCTGAATATTTTAGCCTTTTCATTAACCCCACCAGACTTCTGTAGGATAGCTGGTTAGTGTTGTAATTAACCCTTGAAGTAGAGGAAAGGTTTTAAGTTCAGTGAGCTAGTTTTAGAACTGGGGGCTAATCATTACCAAAGCAGTCTTAAGGTGCTTGACCCATGGCTGAGGCCTTCTGCGCATGGCAGTAAGCATGAGCGGATGCTGTTTCCACACTTAAATAGAGAAATTAGAGCTCCTGGAATATTGTGTCATGCTTTATGTGAAGCCCAGGTTAGAATGACAGGTTTTAATGTTCTTATCTGTAATTTAGCCACTGAAATTCACACCTTACCTTGTTCAGTGGTTGAACAAGGTAAAACAGTTTTTTAAAACTGTTTTATTGAGGTGTAATTGAATGATGATGAACTACACATATTTAAAGAATATAGTTTGAGAAGTTTTGATATATATATATACACCCATAAAACCATTACCACAGTGAAGATACTGAACATACCCATCACCTCTGAGAGTTTTCTCTTGCCTCTCCCCATTCCGCTCTTTCCTATACACTCACTGGTCTGGTTTTTGTCACTATAGATTAATTTGCATTTCATTGAAATTTTTGTAAATAAGATCTTCCGATACATACTACTTTTTTTTGGTCTAGCTTCTTTCATTCAACGTAATGATTTTAAGATTCACCCATTTTGCGTGTGTCAATAATTCATTCCTTCTAGAGGCTGAGTAGTATTCACTGTATGAATGTACCGCAATTTACCTGTTTATCTCTTGATGGACATTTGAATTGTTTCAACTTTGTGGACATTACAAATAAGCGTGCTGTTAACATTTACAGATAGGTCTTTTTACAGACATGGCCTTTTTATGCTGTCATTTCTCTTGGTTAGATATCTAGGAGTGGAATAGTTGGTCACATAGGAAGGGTCTATTTAACTTTTTAAGAAACTCCCAAACTGTGTTCTAAAGAGATTGTACCATTTTACATTCCCACCAGTAGTGTAGGAGCAGTAACTTCCTTCACGTCCTCACCAACTAAGGAAGCAGTGTTAGTGGTCATTTACCTTATAAACTCTCTTAAATATGGAAAATCACATCCTTGAGGATCACTTACAGTTTGTTTCTGAAAAGCACTAATATCCACCCCCTCTTTTTATAGCCAGAACATTCTATAAAATGAGGAATTAAAGGACCAAATAAGATATATGACTTAGGCAAAGTCTGGTTGTTTGGCTCCCAGGCTAACGAGGGTTGTTTTTGTTTTTACACCTTCCCTTTAAATAGAAGCTCACTGCTTTTCTTTCCTCATTTTCTTTTTTAGCTCCCTTCAGTTATTTTGCTTTTGCCATGTTGAGGTGAGGCTTGTGTCTTGATCTGTGTGGAATTGGTATGCAAGAGTCCAGCTGTTTTCTGCTACCCCATGAGTGTCTTGGGAAAATTAAGATGCTCGTGGAGATAAATCCATAGGTAATAGCTGTATTACAGCTTTTGCTTTTCGGAGCAGCTTCCCTGCAATAAAATTATTGCAGTCTTTTTGCCCTGTCCTTGAGTTATGTTACTCTGAGAAATGAAATGTTGCTGAAAATGTGTGCCTCTCAGTAGGAGAGTTTTAAGCAATTCGAAAGAACCATGTTTTAACAGTGCCAATTTTACAGCTTACGAGACAGCGGGTTCTTACACTGAACCTGTATCTGTTTGGCTGTACAAGTGTACAAGGTCACTATTGATTAATCAGTAGTAACCTAGCTATGATTCTTTGGTATGGTAGCAAATATCTGCTCCAGACTTAAAGTACTAAGAAAATGTCTCCTCTCGTACATTCCATTTCCTTGTTTTTTGCCTTCGGCTTCCATTCCCCTTAAGAGTCCTCTCCATCACAGTCACTTAGATTTAGCTGCAATCTCCCCTAACTGGTCAAGTTGGAAAGCTGTCTGCCCTGACTCCAGCAGATGCTACTAAATTGTGAGTTGGCTTAGAAAAGACATCGACGGTCCAGTTTTTAGGGCTAATCACCTCATCGGTTCTTTACAAACTTGAGAACACTCCCCCTCTCGCAGGCGAAGAACTGGAGACTTATGGTTTCTCACTAGCTGTTCTCTGCCAGGATGGTGGAGATAGTGCTTGTTGCTCTGCAGACTCCTCGATGGTGCCATGAGGCAAACCGAAGCCTGAAGTAGGTTATCTTGAAGGCATAGGGACAGTAGAAAAATACGCAAGTAGGAAAATAATTTCTCAAACGAATTTTCAAAATGCCAGATAAACTTGGTGGCTGTATTAGCCTTCGTTTGCTTTCTGCATGCACATTGAACCCTCTGCAAGGTCGTGCTGGCTGATGTGGTTTAGAGCAATAGTTCTCAAAGTATGGTCCCTTGACCTGAAGTATTACCATGATGGAGGAACTTGATAGAAATGCTAATTATCAAGCCACACTCTAGACCTACTAAATCAGAAAATCAGATGGTGGACCCAGGAATTTTTTTTAACAGACCCTCCAGGTGACTGATGCACACCAAAGTTTGAGAACCACTGAATGAATGTACTGCAATTTACCTGTTCATCTCTTGATGGACATTTGGATTGTTTCAACTTTGTGGACATTGTAGTGCCAAACCTGTGTTTGGGTCCTACTTGTATTTCTTAAAAGCTAAATTGGGACTAGTTACTTTTCCTTCAGTTTCTTTATTTCTATAGAAAGATGCTAATCATCTCTACCTTTCAAAGTCATTGCAGGGATTAAGATGATGCGTTTAAATATTTGCACATAAATATTTGCACATAAATACTCAAACAATAACTACTGGTATTTGGTGCCATCTTTTAAAAGGCGTCATAATAGACAATGAGGTGATAAAAGCATAAAAGATGGGTTCAGCCATGAAGAGTTTATGGTAGTGAATCAGTAACTTACGCATAAATGACTATCTGACCAAAAAATGGTAACCTTTCTCCTAAAACCCAAGCCAAAGTTATTTTCCTTTTTACCTGATAGCAAATGTGATAAGTGAAGAAAGAAGTAGTAATGTGCCTAGAGTCATGGAATTGACAGACATTACTTTTGCTGGAGATCTGTGGAGCTTGTGTCCATTGTCATGAGCCTAAAAGTACAGGGCATCCTGGGGGTGGGGGCGGGGGAGCGGGGCTTTGTCTCAGGGAATCTTAGAATAGGCCTTTAGTTTTGCATGGAGCTTGTACTTTAAATAGGTGTTGAGACAAACATGAAAAACTTAATGCTTTCGAGTTGATAAAGGATTGGTTAATCAGTCTTTCCAATTCTGTTTTTCCCCCGTTTTGCTGAGATATACTTTCCAGTTTATTAGCAGATGGGTAGATGGGCACATACATAGACCCGTGACTTTTTAAAATAACCATGTAGGCTTGTATATACTTCAGTAACATTAAATGATATTGCCAAGCATCATATTTTGAAGATAGCTTTTGGGATTTATACAGCATTGTGTGGACACTTTGTAATAAAAGAAAGTGATTAGAATAATGTGTTGGATTTTTGGACAAAATCCATTTGTTCTGCAAAATCTCAAAAGGACAGAATGTGTAAAATATGTGAAATGCATGTGTAGAAATGCATGCTTCGTTTTAACTCCTGTGCCAAAAAAAGTCACTTCTTCCATGTTGGGTGGAATAAAGTAGGATTTGTATTTCATGCATTTTTTATTTGTGTCAGTGATGTCGAACTCAAGGTTTTGGGGGTTTTTAAATCTAACTTAAAGATAGATTATATTTGTCAGGTTTTTCCTTTAGCGTTAATATTTGGTGTTAATGAGTCTCTATTTGTAAATATTTTAAAGAAATAGTTATCTGCCTTTGCTTAAGAAAAAATTTGGTTTCGTGGGTATTTTGTCTAATACAGAAAAACCTCAGAGATATGCAAACTTTTTAAAGTATAGCTGATACCATAATATATATGCAGTTTTTGTTTCTTTTTTTCCACTTAGCGTTATAGCATGACCATTTCCCCATACCATTAAATTATTTGTATATAGTATAATGGCTGCATAAGTCTTCATAAGGATGCATCTCTTTTTGAGCACTTAAGCAGTGTGATATTTTCTCAAGGGATAAATCACTTCAAAAAAAACACCTGACAGTATATGTTGCCAATAGTAAAATTTGAGCTGTCAAGTGAAGTTAAAACTGGCATTTTGGAAAACTTGTATTTGCAACCCTGTGCTTGACAGTTTTCCAATATGTAAAGACATTTTTGCTAAAACCAATGGTACTGTTAATGTAATTTTTTTGATATGTTCTAAAGAAATGTGTCAGCATTTGGATTATCTGCACAACTCAGTGAACCAGGATTTTCCAAAATCACATATAGGTAAAGATTCTTTCAAAGTGCAAGGTGGACTATTGGATTTAATGGTAACTAAGTACAGAGAGTTTGTTTGATTTTACATTGCAATTAACTTTAAGAAACTACTTTCATCAAATTGTATACACTCATCAAGTCGTATATATTAAATACATCCAGCTTCTATATGTCAATCATAAGTGGTATTTTTTTTAAAAAAAGAACCTACCACTTGTTGAATTTTAAGGAAGTACCAAAGAAGAATATTGGAAAAGGCCATTAAAATAGTCTTTCATTTTCCAACTACATAACTATGCGAGGCCAGATTTTCTTCATATACTTCAACCTAAACAACATTGCTCAACAGATTGCGCGTAGAAGCAGGCATGAGACTTTACTGTTTTCCATTAAGCCAGATATTTAAGAGATTTGCAAAAATGTAAAACAATGCCATTCTTCTACTAAATTTGTTTCTTTTGGAAAATTTACTTTTTATAAAAAGTATTTAATATGTAATTTTTTAAAATGATTTTTAAATGAATAAATATTTTAAAATTTCTTAATTTCGAATATGGTGAACAACAGTAGATATAACCCAAATAACAAAAGCTCTTTGAGGTTCTCAAAAATTTGAGTATAAAAGGGTCCTGACACTAAAAAGTTTGAAAACCATTGTTTTGTTTTGTTTTGTTTTTTGATAAAATGAATCTAAAGATTTTTTTCCAAAGTTAGAAGTCAGTGATTCCTGTTTCTTCTCTTTAATTTGTAGTAAATTCAGGCCACCTTGAAAAATAATGTTTATTACTTATTTATCTTTATCTTTTCCAGTCATTTTACAGTTAAAGCTTATTTATATAATTTGATCAAGTTGAGGCTTGGACTCTTCCTAGAAATATTTACCTGAGTGAAATTTTGCATTCTGTGGTACCTAGAACAATGTCACACATAAAAATAGCTTCACTTTGATTGTGGTGATTAACGTGTCCTAGGAGTTGGAAAAATAATAGCCATGTGCTTCCTCCCTCCCCCCAAGTTTAAGCTGATTCCTGAAGATAAAGAAACAAATGGCTTCACAGCTATCTTTGCAAATGACTTTTGAAGCATATTAAGAGCAACATGCTTTCCAATTAATTTTGTTTTCTTTTAGTAAATGATAATGAGTCTATTAAATGACTTGGAGGTGGGGTGGAGTCTATGATCTGGCAATTTTCTATACTTTTAAAGGCCATCTTCTAACCCGTGAAGTTGACTGATGGAAATAGAAGTCAGGGCTGAATGATTTTGAAGGGCAATCTTGATCTCTGAATAGTATTTGGTATTTGGCTAAATGAGAAAGATGCCAATGTTCATTTTTTGACTATTTCAGTTGGGATTCATCTGTAACAATGGGGCATCTCACAAATGACTGAGAATGGAAAATAAATGCATTTCTCTATAATGGAAGTCACTTTTGTGGTTCCTCTGGGGGTGGAGGATTATCTTTCCAAGAGAATTTATTTGGCTTCAATTATTAGAGTATTTAACAAGAATGAAGTACTGGGTGGGGGAAGGATTTTTGTCTTCTTTTTGCTATTGTAAATCATAAAAATGTAGGTGGTTTTAAAAATAAAACACCTTTTAACCTTTTTACTTCAAGTGCTTAATATATCCTACAAGTTAAATAGATCACTTAAAAATCTCTGGTATAAGGATTCTAATGGATAGCAAAAAGCATAATTATATGGTCAAGCAGAGTTCTTCAGTCTCTTAATTTACTGTCAAATTGCTTTAAATCTTTTAATTCGCATAATTAAGTAGAATAAGTGATAAGATACATTCCTTTATGTAATTTTATATGCATTCTCTTCTTGAGTCACTGCATTTAACAGGAACCTTTCAATTTAATTACCTCCTCTAACTTAGGCCAGATGTGAGGCACAAATCATAACAATGTAGATTAGTGCCTCCACAAACTAGATTGTCTCTAACTTCACCTGAGTCCTCAGGCTCCTCAGTGATTCTTTCTCTTTGTCCCTGTCTATTGGCCTCTAAATATTTTGACTGCCACCTACAGAAAGAACATTTCATATAATGATTTGGTACACACATAAGCATGTATATAAGCATGTTTACAGAGAGAGCCATTGAGTTGTGACTTCCTCAGCTTGTGCCAACCTGCAAGCTTCTGCACTGGTACCAGCCATTCATTCATCCTCTTTCCATCCCTTAATGGAAAAAGTTTCCTTTCTGCACAGGTGCTCTAGCTCTCACTCTTTGAACTCTGGTCCCACGATGAGTCAGGAAGACTGGAAGTGATGCCAGGAGTATATGTCAAAAGCCCATGAATCTTAAAACTGAACATGCTTAGCTCTACAAATCTCTAGCTGCCCATGTATCTTGACACCACAAACTTCAGGTAGTCTCCATTAACAAGATAGAGGGGATATGGCAAAAAGGGATAAGTTTGTGACAACTACTTGGTGCCACCGGATATAGGAAGAGTGATAATGAAGCATGATAACCTCCTGCTAAGTCTCACCTCCAGCTGAAAAGATATGAATTTAAATTAGTTATCTTGGAGAAATCGAAGTTGTAATCTAGCTTTCAGAATGATTTGAGTTTTGCTTTACTAGCATTTTCTGCAAAATAAGCAAAAAGCCGGTATGGTGTAGAAATAAAGCAAGAACTGGCTTTACTCACATTTGAAGTCCATAGTAACTCTTTTCTCATACTTGAGGCTACACTAAATCTCTGTCCTGTTGAAATTGTGAGTACCAGTGCCTGCAGTAATCATACAACTTGACCTATGTGACTGCCTGTTTGAATATCTCAAACCTGTGTTCCTCTAAGTTCTTTTTCTCTCCAAGTTTTTAATTTCAGTAGTGATGCAACTGTCGACCTAAATGTATACATAGACAACTTCCTCAAATTTGACATCCAGGTTCCTTGACTATGTCATGTTGTGTCTTGCCTGTAGACATTTGCACATGCTGTTCCCTTTGTCTGGAGAACCCATTGCACCTACACCTTGTTTTTTCTAGGGCTCCTTCCCTGACCACCCTTTAAGTCTCTGCTAAGAGTACTATTTCCATAGTACTCTTGAATTTCGCCTTCCTAGGACTCGGTGCAATATGTTGTAATAACTTGGTGATGGTTCGCTATCTGAACCCTTACTTTACCACTAGCCTCAGTAGATATGGGCCTTTCAAGGACAGATATTCTTATTTTCTAGAATATCCATAACACCTGGCACAGCATCTGACATAAATGCCCATTTAATATTGTTAAATGACTAAAAGAAGCAGTGCTAGGATGCGGATAGGCTTTGATTCAGTTAGAATGGTGGTTTCTAGCTGCCTCTTGCATGGAAACTGGGGAGAACTGAGAGTAATTCTATTAATGAGAATAGAGTTGGCACAGCTAAACAATAGGCTGGTTTCTTTCTAATTAGAACCTTCCATTTGGATTCAATTTATCTGTGCTGTGGTGAATTCCCAGAACAACAGACACAGTTTAAAATATAAAATTCACTCAAGACAAATATTGTTTGGGCTTATCTTTGCCATTGTTCAGTAAATAATTAAGAGTTTACTGGTAAATAAAATGTTGATATGGCTGAATCAAACAAAACAAGCACTCTTGAGTTTTAGAATTTGCTGTTTTAAAATATTACCAGATCTAAATGACTCCTTTCACCATGCTTGCATAACGTAATCCCGTACTCTGACAATATTTTATGTATCCCTAAACTCTCTGCCCCATTTTACTGGGGCCTATGAGGACAACTGTGGTGTCCTGTGAGGCCGGTGTCCCAAATTCAACACAGGTATTAGTCTGTGGTTGGGGCCGCGTAAGAATTTAAATGAAAGCTCTGCAGAACCCTACCCAACCTTGTGTTTTCTAAGGCCGAAGATAAAAGAGTTGGCTTTCGATTGTGACCCTTTTTCCTCTGCAGCAAAGTGTAAAGAAAGAAGATATGTATTAGTCAGATTTTTCTCACCTGCAGATGACAGAACCCTGACTCAAACTGGGTTTCATTTAAAATGGGAAATTGATCCCTCGCTTCAGTTAGAAATGTGTTCCCCAACAACAAATATGCAACTAACATTATAAAAAGACAGGGGTTTAATTTTTTCTAGTAACAAGGAACCAGAAGGAAGTCTATCCAAGGCTGGCCGAGGTACTCATGGAAGTAATTTCAGACCTATTCTCCTGCCCCACCATTCTTCATTTTAGTCACAAAATGGCAGGAAAACCAGAAAAAGGGAAAAGGACAAGGATTTCTCTTTAGCAAGTCTTGGCCTTTGTATCCTAAAGAAAATTACCCTAAGGGCTTTGGTGGCTCACATTTTCTTGGCTCTAACTGGGTCAGATTGCAAAGGAGGTTGAGAAATCAAGGCTGGGAGGTTTAGTCAGCCAACTGACAACATCTTTTATACTCTTTTATTGGGAAAAATCCAAGAAGATGGTTTACTTTTTATCTTGGTTGGATCCAGAAGCTCATACGTCTTACCATAATGTCCAAAATATTAATGGATCATAAAGATAGAGTCCTATGTTATTAACTAAGCATAGTCTACTACTTAAAGGGAGATGTTTTGAGCATCTAAGTCAAAATTTCTCTTTATGTTGGCCAGTTGCTTAGGATTGGGGCACACTTTTGTTTGTTTCATGTATCAACCATGGATAGCATTCTTGTATAGCCTTGTCCTTCTTAGAATTTCTAATTGCCTGTTTTCTCATTGCAGAAGTAACATGTTTTTTCTCTCAACACTATAATTTCTTAATTATACAACTTTTGAATACTTTATTATGAACTAATTGCTTTCTTAACCTTCTCACACAGCTGTCATCCTGAAATTTCTTTTCCTTTTATTCTTGGATTAATTTTACTTTTTCTTGGATCCTATATCTTCCTCTTTCCTACACATATTTTTAACTTTGCTAGAATATATTTTAAAATATATTTTCAGGAAGAGTGCATGTCAAGTATCCTTTGAACCTATGCTTATCTGCCTTCATACTTAATTGGTAATTTAGCTGGGTATGAAAATCTAAATTCAAAATAATTTTTCCTCAGCATTTGAAAGGAATTGCCTTTTACCAGTCAATGTTGCTGAGTCTTGTGCCTTCATATAGACCTTTCTTTGGAAGCTTAAATGTTTTTTCCCCTTAATATTGTGACTTTTCACAAGAATCTTTTTTTTATTTATTCTGCTCATCTGTGGGACTTCCAATCTGAAGACTTGTGTTCTTCAGTTCTTGGAAACTTTTACTTTTTACTTCTTTCATTACTTCATTTCACTATCTTCTCTTGTCCATTTTTTTTTTTTTTGTAAAATCAATAGATTGATGTTAGACCTCCTAGATTAAGTCTTATATTATCAAATTTTGTCTTTTCTCCTTTCCCTCACCAAGTTTTCTGGAAATTTCATCACCCTTTTATTTTAGCCCTTTCATTGAATTTTTAACTTCAAAAGCCCAATTTTAAGTTCAATGTGCTTTTCCTTTTCACAGTAAGCTTTGGTTTCATTTATGTATTGTGTGTTTTCTAAGATCTTTGACTACACTCAGATTTTCCCCCTCTAAATTTTCTTCTGCTTCATAAACTACTATGTCTGTTTTCTCTGGGATTGGTTCTGTTTGTCTCATACTTGTCTTTCTCTTGTTACTTTTGCTTTCATCAAAATCTGGTGATCCTTGGTTACCTATCCATAGTTACAAATGAAGGACGAAGACAACTTTGTTATAGGTAGTGAACTTATTTTCCCTCCTCTTATGAACATCTTCTGTACCCGTTGACCTTTTCCTTCATTGGGAGTGCTGGCCGTATGATCTAAAACTTAGGGTATAGTTCATCAAGGACAGTTTTCATTTTAGTCAAGGCAGAACAAGCAGGTCAAGTTGAGGTTCTCTTAATGCCAGAGAAGAGGTCCTCACTAAGGGATGCCAATCCCTCCTGGCAGATCCCTTGCTCTCTTTAGAGGGTAGATGTCTGACTTTAGATCAGGGGACAACTCTGCTGTTGTGCTCATAGACCAGCAAGGGGGAGCACAAGTGGAACCACCATTCTGCAGGCAGTTCTTCAGACACGCTCCTTTCAGCTTCTACACTTCTAATCGCAGTTTCTGCCAACTTCCACCTCCGTTCTTGCCTTCACCTGTGTATGTCCAAAGCTCTGCATATTTATTTGTCAGTACGCTCTCATCTCACTTAGAGAAATCTTTAGTCCATTTATGTGCCCCAGTGGGTTGAGATGAAGAGATGTTTTATTAATCTGGAAGCCCTGGGGTATTACATTTTTAAAAACATATATTTTCGAGAAAGTAATACACACATGGTAGGAAAAAATTCAAAAGGTACAGAAAGAGATGCAAGGGGAAATAAGCCTGCCTCGAACCCAGGCTCCTGGTTTTCCAGGTCCTCCTCCCAGAAGCAACCACTGTTAGCAGTTTCCTGCATACTGCATTCTAGAGAATTTATGATGTACACATTTACGAAAAATTACTTTGGTAACCACCAAAGTAATTGTGCAGGAGGGACTAGGGCTGGAGTGATATAGGAAGAGAAAGAAACTGGGGCCTGGAGATGCCATGGTGACTGGTCTAGGCAGTCAGTGAGGGTCTACCCTTAGGGAACGGGCTGGAGATTAGGGGCAGGGTGCTTGTTAGAGAGGATTCCTGGAGGAAATAAACAGGACTGGATACTGCGTAGGTGTTAGCCCACCATCAGGGATGGCTGGAGTAAACGAGGGAAGAGTTGCTGTGAAAAGAGAGCAGGCCTCTTAATTGATTTTTGTGGTGGACAAATGGTAAGGTTTTATTTGCATTAATTCGGTGACTTTATAGACAATCTAAATGCTTTGATTATCCCCTAACTCCATAAAACCTTAATAATTTGCTGTTTCTGCTGTGTTCTTCTGCCTTGTATACATTTCCTCAGGACACCAGAGGGTTTCTGAGACTAATATTTTAAAGTAATTTTAACAGTCACTGAATATGCATTATTTCTCTTCCTGTGGAAGAGACAGGTAGCAAACTGGAAACTCAGCAACCAAGTCTAGCCCATGGGCATGTTTGGTTAGGCACAAATTGTGTTTTGTTTTGGTTTTTGATTTGTTTTCAACTCGAATTAACATTTTAAAAAATTGAGACTTCCCCTCAAACCTGGATATATGGCTTCTCCTGAGAAAGAGGAACATCTGGCCACACTGAGATTATCTTCCTCACTGTAGCAATTGTCTAAGCTCAAATAGCTGTTGACCCGTAGACCGGCCATTCCTTCACCATTTGGCCACAGACTCCACCACTACGTCCATGCCTGCATGTGAACTCACCCCTAACTCTTGACTCACCTAGTTACCTGCCAAGCCCCTGCAGTCCCACATTGGCCACGCTGGCAATAGAGACTTTGCTGTAAAAGATTCCAAATTGTCAGAGAAGCTGTCTCCGTCTTAAGGATTCTCTTAGTTTACTTTGTTGTGATACCTTTTTTCCCCCCAAGCACAAACGAATGGGATAATATAGAAACTTTATTTCTAAAACTTGAAATCTAACCTAGGCAATGGCAACTACTTTGTTTAAAAAGAAAAATAAGCAGGCAGTACTGATTAAAAGTTTTGAAAGAGAATACCTTTTGGATTTGCCAGATGGATATAAATATTGTTGATGATGTGGTAGCACATTTGCCATTTACCAATGCAGTGAGATGACAATCTTAGAATTTTTCTGAAATTCAGAAGCTAAGAGATTGGATAACTTTACTTTCCTCTAGACAATAGCGCTGTGTTAACATGTGGGAAAATAGAGCTGAATAAATTTTGGTTGTATTGTTGAAGAAGTACCCTAAGAAATCTCTCTGGATAAAATCTCTCCTTAAATCAACGAGAAAAAGGTATAAATCCTCTGTGCAATATAACAGTTGGAAAGAAGGTTGTCAGTTGAGATAGTTTATTGGAATGATGTGCCCTAAATTCACCTGTTTGGGGGGGCCCTGTTTTTCTAAGGCCATCCTAGGGAGTTCCCTTTGTGTGTGTAGGTCGACCTTGGACTAACCCCAAGATTTCCAGTCATCAGAACATAGGAAGTGGAGGGAGTAGTATTACACATGCTTGGAACTCAGCCCGTTAGAAAAAAACACATGTGTTGGCCGTCTTTGTCTTCAGTTTTGAGTCAGTCACTGAATATTTGATCTGAATTCCCCACACTGCTTATATAAACAGTTCCATATACTTCTCAGGAAATGTGTGACATAACTTTGTGATTGATGTTAAAATTCCAATAGCAAAAACACACGATCACAGAAAACGTCTGGTAATCTAAGTAAGTTTTATTAATTTATAAAGGTACATGTCTTAGCATGTAAAAGAACAGATGTAAGGAGTCCATGTGCTGTGGTAGCAGGGTGAATTGGAATGAGGATTCAAGAAGCACGGGTTCTAATCCTAGCTCTGTCTCTGTTTTGCTGTGTGAACTTTGAGCACATTTTCTCTACATCTCCTTTTCCTTTTGTATAAACTATGGTTGAACCAATGATTTTCACATCTCTGACATTAGAGCAGTCATTTATTCTCGTCCTGGGGAGACGCTCCTCAGCAACTATCTCATCAGTGATCTCTCTTGGCCTCTTCTTCCCTGAGGTAACGGCAGATTATCTTGTATAACTGGTAAGTCTCCACTGACCATCTTCAACTTGTGCTGGATACAGTATATCTGGAGACACTATGAGAAGCAAGACTGGCTTTATGGAGAGACAGTCTTTTCTGTCTGGGTTTCAGAATTCCAGGAAGTTCTGTTGCTTTTAGATTTTTCTCTTATCGTTTGGTGGTGCCTCTTGAAAATCTGCGATATTTTTTAACTTTTTTTTTTTTCCCTTCTTGAACACTGTGTTTTGGAGTCGGAAGAGGCTGATAACATTGCAAGCCTTAGAATCTCTAAGGATTAGTATAGGAAATGACAAAACCAAAGGATTGAGGGTAGGTGGTGACACTCGAGTAAGAAACAGTGGGTAAGAGGGCATGAGGCTGTCTTCATCCATCTGACAAATATGTCCAGTCCTTGGCCTGGTTGAACAGGTCTGAAAAAGTGAAAGGAAGCATGCTGCTCTGCATAGCTTTGCTTTCTGCCCCTGAAATCCAGCAGTGGCACGTGTGTCGTACATGCCCCAAATGTAGACATGCAGAGACAGCCAGATCTAACAGCAGGATTGTGGGCTGAGCCAGGAAGGCAGAGAAAATACGAAGGAGAGGAAATAACTGAAGGAAATAATGGAACACAGGATGGAAAGTATGGGATTGATCGTAGGTAGAAGTTAAGGGTTTGTGAGATGTGAAAGGAAATCCTGTCATCAGAGAAAGCTGTGAAGGGAAAAAATGAATAAGTACATGGCCTGGACACTAGGAGATGGGACTCTGAGACATAGTTTTTCTTCTGACTTGTCCTCAGTAGAGTAGGGAAGCCTTACTGTCTTCATCTCTCCGCTGGGCTCCTGATCTTTCTGTTGTGTTTGGTTCAAAGTGGATCTTTATGTTGTTGGGGTTGGCGTTTGAAGGAAGAATAATTGTTGTAAACAACAAGGACTTGGCTCTGCTCTGCATCAGCTCACCATTCCCTTTCTCGCAGAGTGTAGCATTCAGTCAGGCATTTAAACAAGATAGATCATTGCATGTATGCTGAGAACCAGAGACGTTTGTTTTGTTGTTCCTAGTGCAGAGAATTTTTTATAACAGAAACCTACTGTTACCAGGGAATAGGAGAGTAACAATAGCTTTACTATTCAGAACCCTTCTTGGTAAATGTATTGGACCAAAAAGATGTGACCTATGTCCCTTTTAGGATTTAGAGATCATCTGCTAAGAAATTTCAGGAAGCAGCCAAATTATTTCTTACACTGCCCTTACAAATCTACTTTTCTTATATATAAAACTTAAGAATTTACCCAGGCAGTGGTAACATATGATAAAAGTGAGACTTATGCTTGTTCTGATTCACGTTTCTTCAGCGTGACTGATCTCTGCCTGTTGAAAGCAAAGAGATGCAAACTGAGGGTAAGAGTACTGTTTACAGTTCCTGGCTTACTTGTCAATAAAGTGAAGCTCTTGGGCCCCAGAACCTTAGAACGATAAGGCTGAAAATGTTAGATATCAGCTAAGCCTAACTGTATTTTCCAGGTGAGAAATTGAGACTCAGAAGACCTGTTCTCGTCCAAGGCTACACAGTAGCTGGAGGAGGAAAGCATAGTGATTAAAGGCAAAGATGAACTTTGCACAGCCTGGGTCTTGTGCGACTCTATCGCTTATTAGCCTGTGTCCTTGGGCAAGTTCCTGAACCTCTCAGTGCCTCGGTTTCTGCATTTAAAAAACAGGACTATTAGGATTCACTTTGTAGACCTGTTAAGGGGGTTGAATTCATTAACACAGGTAAGTGCTTAGCACACTGCAGCGCACATATTTTATGATGAATACCTTAGAATTGGTATTATTGTTAAATCTTCAGTTTCTTGAATCACAGTGCACAGAGCCTTCTGTTATATCTCTCTGCCCTTCAGATTTTGCTGATTTTACTATTTACTTACAAATTATATATATATATAAAATATATATTTTATATAATATATATAATATAATATATATTTTATATAATATATAATATATATTTTTATATATAAATATATTATATGTATATATTTTATATATATATATAATATATATATATTATATATATATATATATAATAATTCAGATGTCCATGTCCATGTCTCCTTTTGGACCATTTTATTGCTAACCATCAGCTTTCTTTTTCTTCTAATGGCCATCATATTCTAATCACTTCATCCAAGGTTCTTTCTGTGTTCGTTTACTTTGATTCTTTGGGCATTTAATCTACTGATTTGCGAAGCTCTCTCCTGAGCCTTTCTATTACACACGTCTTTTCATTATTAGCCTCCTCTTGAGATTTTTCCTTCTCTGTTCCCTTCCCTGACACTCCTAGCTGCTGCTTGTCCTCTAACAATGGAGTGGACCAGCCTGAGCCCTGGGACTCTTCGCTGACTCATTCACCCTCAGAGGTTAGTTCATCCGTGTGACTCTCAACACCGTGCTTCCTGGTGTCTTTCCAGAGCATTAGTTCAGCATCTGATCTCTAACCACCTGTGGGATCTGTCTTCAAACATGACCACACCCTCTACCTGCCAACACCTGTCAGGGTGTTCCTGACATCCTTTTTTCTGGTCACAAAGACACCATCCTCCCACATTTATACCTGAAGATTTGGAGCTTTCTTTGATTCCTCCATCTCTCTTTCCTGCCCCACATTCTGTTGATGGCCAGATTCCACTGACCTTTCTTTCAAAACCTTCTCACATCTGTCCTCCTTTCCTCTGTTTACCAGTCCCCATCACCTCATACCTGAACTGCTGATCTCCCAGATTCCCCTGACTCTCCAGTCTTTCTTAGTCTACCTTGTACTGCATTTCCGGAGTTATTCTTCTTAAAATACTGCCCTGTGTACATCATTTTTATTTCTGCTAAAACTTCTATCTGTACCAACAGCAATCTTTACTGGCTGTCTAGTAAATAAAGTCCAAATTCCTTATCTTGGCATTGATGGCTTTCCATAGTTTTTCTGCTTCCTTCTAGTTTCTGTTCTCTTAAATATATCATGAGCCATTCCAACATCACTCTTTGTGTGCTAAGAGTGAGACTGTACCCCCATCTTCCTCTCCCGTTTAGAGTAGTTTCTTCTGGCCCTCATCAGTAGCTTACTCTTTCTCTACGAAATGCCCCCACCTTCACAAAGCCTTCCTCTGTTGCCCCTGCCCTTGGCAAAGGCCCCTACTTCTGGACTCCTGTAGGGTTTTTTTGGTTTTTTGTTTGTTTGTTTGCTAACCATATCATCACCTGTGTTGTCATGTGTAAGCCCTGTCTTCCTCAGTTGTTGTAAACTGCTCCAGCTTGGGGATCGTGTCTTAAGACTACATCACCAGTGTCCAACACCTTCCTCTTCGTCAATCTACCTGAGGACAAAGGTAGAGAGAATGGACTCTGTAATGTACTGAACAGTGAACCGAGTAAGGAAAGCTGCGTTAGAATCTTACTTCTGCCTCAGAAATCACAGAGACCCTTGCCTCATCTCTGGGCCTCATTTTTTGTATATTTAAAAATGAAGGGAGCCGACACCATTTTCAAGTCCTAAACTTAATATTATGTGAATGACTCCAGTGATTGTATTTGAATCAATATCTGCACGGCAGCTTCCCCGGCCCTGTCATGATTAAGCAGGAGGGTAGAGTGATGTACAGAAGCAACATGTAACTTAATAAAGACAATAGAGAGAAGTCACAAAACAACATGGAAGGATTTTTCCTTAAACACCATCACAGAAAGTGATGAGACAACTTTCAAAAACATACTGAAAAGCCCACAACTGGAGACGAAAGACAGCCCTCTCTCTCCTTAGGATTCATGTGCCTGGCTCTCAGCCTCCATCTGTGTTTTAAATAATGTTATCTGGCTCTTTCCATTCCTCCAAATTCCTGGATATATTGGCAAATAGCAGGCACTTAGCGAAGCAGCCACTTGGCCTTCCTGTTCTTCTAAAAATTAAATCCATCCCTTCTTCCCCACCCCATGGGCCCTCAGTCTGGAAGACATAATTTGAATTCCTTTCAGTTCCACAATATATCACTGCCTTTTTTTATGCTGGAATAAGCTTTTCCCCTTTATATCCTTCCTCTAAATCAAGATGAGACTACTTTTCACAAGAAATTGCTTTTGGGAGAATGAATTGACTTCCCACTTAAGAATTTTAAAATGTATATTAATGAGTAGGGAGGGATCTCATTGTACCGTGGGGGAAGAAGAAGCTCTCCTCTACCCTCGAGTTTCTTTCAACTGGTATAATAATTTAATCTACATGAGACAGATTAACAAGAGAAAAATCACCAAATTTAATACATAAGTACGCATGAGAATCTCACATGAGAGGTTGAGAGACATAGGGAAAATGAGGTATATGTGACATTCTGAGCTAAGAGTGAGGTAAGGTGCCTTGGGGCTTCAGAGGGGAAGGAGGTCATTCACAGGAAGTTAAGAAGAGCAGGTGTTTAATAATTAGAAGTTTTTTCTGCCCTATACATAGGTCATAAAAAGTTATTTCTGATGATAACTCTTATTATGGGGAAGGCCCCTAATTTAAATTCTTGAAGGGAGAATTAATTGTTTCTCATGAGCCTGCAGGATTGCCTTTAGCTCAAATAACCACATGCCAAAGTGGCACATTTGAGGGAGGCCTGTTCTGAACCCCTGCAGTACGAAACCTCTGATTAGAGGCCAGCAAGTGGAATCATATTTTAAGTGTCTCTGGAACCCTAAAACTTCTAGAATCTGAGCTGTTAAAGTCTTGAAATTCTGGCTCAATGCTCTTTCCTGCCATTGTTTATCAAAATCTCTTCTGGTAAACCATCTTTATAACTGAATCCAAATGTCTCTCTTTTCCACTAAAATTTTATTTCTTTTCATTCCCCATTGCCCCCTTAGGAAATATTTTTGGTCAGGACCTTATCGCAACACCTTTCTAACAGGATTTTTTTCCAAAACCTCTGAAGTAACACTGTTCTCCTTGGCCTCAGTGTCATTGTGAAGCCCAGACTTCCAGACACTTTCTGATCCCATTAGTTGTTGATTACATTGTTGGCCCTTACTCCTGGTGACTTTTTTCCTTTCAAAGTGGCAGTTGCTGTGATTGAATGGGTTTTAAATTGTCTCGGTAGGAGTTCTTTGTGGCTTGGATCCCTTCGGATTTTCCATCATTTAGGGGGAGGGGTTGAAAATTAAAGTATGAGGCTTTGTCAGACATGTGTTACTGAAACCGAGAAGCTGTGTGTCCCCTAGGAAGGCTGCAGACAGCACAGCTTCAACGTTAATCACTAGGAGTTTTGCTTCTTATACTGATTCCAAACTGACTATTGGTGGCACGCTTCTTATTGGCTTAATGTCCTTGGTTGCTCCAAAAATATTTGTGGCAAGGGTTGAATTCTAATCTGCTAAGCCTTCACTCTGACTAGTTAGATTGCCGATGGATTCAGTACATTTAAGATGATAAACTTAAAATATTCAGTTGGGTGAAAAAAATTAGATGACTCAGAGAACACAAAAGAGAGGATTTAAGAGCTTTCTTTGGTTTGCTCCGTAAGGCGCTTTGGGTGGAACCTCCATAGAAAAAAAAGTATTTTTATGTGCTTTCCAGAAGCAGGAGCTACCCAGACAATTTACTTTAACAGGTTTGTGTGGGATTTTTTTTAAAATCCACATTGACTAACAGATATTAATTTTTATATATTGTAGGCAGTATTGCTGGTTGAACAGCAGTGGAGAAATTCAGATTTTATCTGACAGATTTATTGTCACAGTAAACTTATATTTCGTTGGGGACTGTTATAAGAATATATACATGTGGCGTTTGGGGATTAGTAGTAAAGTAAAACATAGCTTTCCTGATTACTTTAGGGAGGCATCTCTTCTCATCATTGAGCTCTTTACTACCAGCCTCAAGGACCAGAACTCAGTAAACTCAGTGAAATCATTTCTCCAGTGGGAGAATGGGTATGAGTTTACACTAGTTTTGTTTCCTTCCTTTTGGAGTCTGACATTTCATCTTTCAGACTAAGTAAATTCTCAGCCACAAGAGATATTCCTAGTAGCCAAACGTATTTAGAAATGTTAATTAAGGCTTTATTCTTTTTTTAACCTGAGACGTCTATAGTTTCATAATGTATAGGCTAAACTTCAGAGCAGATGTTAAAGACATTCTCCCTCCAATTCCAGAGATTATATCAAATATTATATAAGTTTGAGTATTTTCTCCATTTACTCAAAGTATCACTATTGGAAGATCAAAATACATTGTGCTTGTTCCTATAGGCTTTAAAATTTAAGTCTATTTGTAGATTGCTTAACCGTGGGTGTTGATATATCTGTATCTTTTCTATAAATGATCATTCTATGTATTGTTAAAAGTACACCAGTAACTGAGGCCAACAATATGTTCATATTACATAACAATTTGGGGGCGATTGAGGCATATTGCCATTAGAAATTTGTTTATTAGATAAGCCAGATCTGTCAGAATCAGTTATTTATATTTTGATAATTATGAAATTTCTATATATACCATCCAAAGAAACATTTAAGCCAGGCTTTTGTAAATTACTTTGTACTGAAGAATTGGATCCTGTCTGCTTACTGTTGCTGGGTATTTAGTATTCTAATCCATTGCATAGCATCACATATAGAATTAAGATCTGGGTCAAGCTGGGTTTTGGATGGGTGGGAGAAACAGAAGATTGAAGTCGAGCCTGAAGCAAGGAGAGGTGATAGGGAAATGCTGGATGTGTTGAGAAGTAATGTGGCATCACTTACCTGCAACATGGGGCGAATGGAGGGCCAGGCTGGGAGCCACGAGCACCTATTACCAAGGCCTTGGTTGCCAGGTTGGTGGTTGGTAACTTAGTTCAGGAGTCAAAGGGACCCAATGATAGTTTTTAAACAGGAATAAGAGTAAAAATGGTAGATGTGACCAATACCTACTAAATTATTGAGTTATCTTCTAGAATCTAAGGTTTGGCTCTTACAGATGTTCTGTACCTACCAAAGCTTTGTTGCCATGTGAGTTAATAATTGTTTCTTTTAGTAAAATAGTCTTTTCTTTCCATTTATATGCACTGATGATTCATTACCAGAGAAGGACTGGCATAACTGCAATAAAATTCTAGCTAATGCCAATACTTGATACCATCTCATTTAAAAAAAAAGAGAAAAACGTGGTGCTAGATAGCCATTTTTAGACCTGGACTTCTGGAATATATTGATTGCAAGATATGAGATGCAAAAGGCATTATTGCTAGCTTTCAGAATTCGGCAGACCACTTGACTGGTTGTTTTGGCTTAATTTTTCAATTAAAGTAAGTAATTGAACAGAAATAGAAGTGTTTCTCTACACAGCATCTCCCTGTGGAGTGGATTTATTTGGTGATCCTAGTCTGAATGGGGAGTGGAAACTCTCACCACCACTGATTCCTGTAACCCGGTTCTCGTTCCCTTGTCTTGGACTTGCTTGACCCTTGTTACTGTTACTGAAGTCACAGCTTCACTTTCTCAATTTTCCACAACACGTAGTTTTCGTGTGTGTCTGTGTGTGTGTCTGTGTGAGTGAGTGAGTGAGTGAGTGAGAGAGAGAGAGAGAGAGAGAGAGAGAGAGATGATGATGACTTTCTGAAGCATCCAAAGTGGGAAGCACATGATTTCCTCTTCCTGCATGGTTTTGAGCCATATCAATTGTCTGGATATACTTCTCTGGTCATGTACTGCCTTATTCACCACCCTCTTGAAGTTCAGTGCCTGTAAATTACCTCAGCTAGGTCCAGCTGTGAAGTCCTAGTACACAGAAGACCTCCCAGTGTCCTGAGCACTCTACTTTTCCTGCTGCCATCTAAAGTGGCATTAGTCTTTTGGGCAACTATCTCATAGAAGCGTCACTGAATGTATAGGAAACTCAGACTCTTGAGGTGTTTTTTAAAAATTTCTTAGTAATTAATTCTTATTAATTCATACCTCCCTCTATATAGCTTTTTAAGAAACATGAATATAAGACAATTTTTGATCCAGTCGATGTTGTCCTTTATTCTGCCTATCATTTCAGATTCTATTTGGGAGGGATCCTGGCTGTGTCAGCATATGTTTTAGCTGTCCCTCCTAGAATGGCGTCACCTAGAAGTTTCAGAACAATAGCATTGATATACTTACTAATACCTTGAATAAATGTTGAGTAAGCTGCAATGAGTGCCTTGTAACATACCACGGAAGGCCTCTCCACTAAGTTTAACCTTTCATTCTGGCTATCTCCTGACACACAGGAACTCAGACGGTATCCTGGAAAAAATTTGTTATGACCTCACTGAAGCCCAGAATATTATAAGCGAATCCAGTTATACCATGCATGTTGATCCACTGCCAAAGATGGCTACGGTAGGGGATTAGGTTAGCACTGGTACAGGGTAGAGAGCCATGGAAGAAATTTAAATGTGGTTTATGAGAGGGAGAGTTTTCATTTCATGCTAGATTATTTATTGGGTCTCCTTTCTGTTAGAGTTGCTCAAATGTATGGTGCTCTTGGTTATCTGCTTAAATGAATGTGAAAAGGCTGATTGGAAGCTCTATGGGAGTAGGGTAAAGTAGCCAACAAGGGTATTTGGAGCCAATTATTTTACCATTCTTAATGTCTGTACAATAACGAGAGGTCTTTTCTCAGTTTTCCTCTAATCTACTTTTGGAGTACATGCCTGGCTTCTGGCATTTGGAGGGAAAAAAAACTTTGAAGAAGGAAAGGAGCAGTTGAGTCCCAAGGCTCAGAATGCATATTTTTATTAATCCTTTTTTTTCTCTCAGTCCAAGCCTCACTTGTGTTGCCTATAGTGCCTGAGGTCTACAGCCCTCATAGCTTGCTTTGCTCAGGGTTTTCTTGTTTTGGAAACATGGTCGAGATGAGAAAACACTAGTCTTATACCTGTGAAGGGTTGAGGCAGAGACCTGGAGGTCCAGTCTCTTTCTAAATAAACTTTCAAACAGTCTCCTAGTTTCCAGTCTTATGTCTTACTTCTGTCCTTCGTGGTACAGTGTCTCTAAACCTGAGCCTCTTTGGGTTTTTGTGGGGCAAGTTATTCTTGATGTCCCTTTTCAGGTTCTTTAGGCTGTAGCAAAGTTGAGGAAGCTGGGTCAGGCATCACTCTGTCTTTGTCTTCCCCAAATTTGTTGCAATGACTTTTTTGCTGCCTTCCCTCCTATTCTCTTGCTCTCATCTATTTCTTTAATATATAAATATGTATATATATACACACATATATATACATGTGTGTATATATATATAATTCATATATATATAAAATATATATAAAATGTATATACGTGTGTGTGTGCGTATATATATATACATATATATATATGTATATATATATATGTGTATGTATATATATGTGTGTATATATATATGTATATATATATAAAATTTTGTTTTGACATTACTTTGGTGGCTTTGGAAATGGGAGGTGAATAGTTTGTCATCAACCCACTACATTTAACCAGAGGCCTATGTTATCACACTCAAAAGTAAAAAGACTGCAGTTAGTTCGAGTTACTTGAATTTTGAATATGGTTATACCAATGTATCATATAACTCAGACCCATTATTACTATGAAATTTAAAGCTATTTCTAAATGATTTCTGAAAGACCCACTGGTATTACTCAGTTTCTGATTCAACCAATTTATAGAGCAACCAAAGAATATGGTAGTATGTTGGTACTTGTGTTCTAGAGGCCACACAATGTCTGGAAGAGCAATGTTTTGAGACTGGGACACGGATATCCTCCCACCTAATTCTTTGGTGCTCTGAGTTGCATTATTCCCCCCAGCGGGAACAAGTTCCTTATTTTATGAACAAGGGTCTTGTCTCTGAGGTACTTTTCAGGGTAAACATTCTGTGATTCTCAATGCATGTGGCTGAAATGGAGAACAGCTTGTGTAAAAGCCATGTACCTCTCATTCCTGGGTCTTTAATCTGGACCTGGAGACTCACAAGCCCACAGGAACTGAAATCCCTGTGGAATGTCATTGCCTTATCTGGAAAGTGGAGCATGGAGACCTGCTCTGGTTCTCAGCTCTTCCATTCCTGAGGTTTTGGTTCCTGAGCACAGATTCTCATTGGCCCCAATGCAAACTCCCATCTGCTCTTCCCCTGCAGTCAGTGTGTTAACTGTGTGAACAAAATAGCCCGGTTTGCTCTCTGTTGATTATAGGCTAGAGAGCTAGAAACTCTGTTTCAGTTAGCATTAGACTTTCTGAGGAAAGGAAATGTGATATCCCAGCAAACTCCACTGAAACTATCCCCAACTGTAAATAGTCCCACTGATGTATTAAACAAGCCGTATTAGAGGAAGGAGGGAAAGGCTCAGTGTATTTAAGCTGTATAAACTAGAGAGTGAAAATCATGGATCATTTGATATACTTACATCCCATCGAGTCGAAAGATCTAGACATATGTACTCCTATAGCCTTGTAAATAAACAGATTGTATACCTATCATAGGCAAGTCAGTGCAATGTGGTCTATGTTCTAGATTTATTTCAGTTGAAAGTTTAAAACCCCGATTCCAAATTAGATTTAAAACAACAAAATTAGCTTAGTTAACCTGTAAGTGCAGGAGTGACTTTACCCAGGGCTAGATCCTCACCGAAGGCTCACTTGAGTCACATTCCAAGCCCAGACCAGTCACTGTGCTAGAGAGAGTTTTGTGACTGTCCTTCCTTAGGCAGTGGCCCACCAGCAACTGCACAGAAAGAAGAGGGCCTTTGCCCAAAAGGAACAGGGTAGGCAATAACAGCTCCCCACCACTCTCTGCTCCGTTCACGGAAAGTAATCACTTGTGAAGATTTAATTTTCAGAACAGGAAACCAGAAAGGAACAAGATTTGGACTTTTTAAAGTAGGCAGGAAGGAGCCATTGGAGGATACAAATGATATAGTGAATGACCAGGTCAGATTTCTGTCTTAAAGCTTGACCTGGCCTCTATATGGAAAACCAGTCACTAAACCGAGTTGAAATAGGAGAGCAGGTAATGATCAGAAACTGGTAGGACCTGGCACAGAACCAGGAATCTGTCTTCTGCAGCGTTTGGATTTCACCCAGAGAGGAGTTGGCAGTTCACTGTGGGAAATCTGACAAATGAAAAATATGTATATGACAAATGAGAGTATATATCCCATGGTTGACTAAGATAAGCATCCCAGATTTAGGCTTCCCACTGGAGAATTTACCACAAATGTGCCACACTTTGGTGTATTGGACCTAAGTCCCCATCTAGACTTTACAACTGAGGTCCTTTCCAGTGGTGGCTGAGCCTACAGTCTGCTTCCTGGGGTCACGGTCCCAGGAATCCATGAATGGGGTCCAGCAGGTACATCAGTCAAACCCCTGAAATGTATGAGCAGAAGGGCCATTCCACCAATTTGATTAAGAAGGGGCGAAACTGAAGGAGATTAAGAACCACTGCTTCTTGAGATGCCTCCTGGAGAAATGAAGTAGCCCTGCTTCCTCTCGGAGCCCCTGTTCTGAGATTCCCAACCCTCACTACTCAGTTTATTTCTGAATGAGACCCATAGTGTAATGGGATGTTCTAATTACAGATATTCCTGGAGCTGTCCCAGTTGAAACATGGAATGTGTTTTTATAAAGAGATCTTGTTAATACAATAGCAAACAAGAGTAATGCTTGCGCTGCTATGTAATTGTCTCCAAACTTCTCTGTTTAAAAAAATAAGTTATTACAGCTTGTATGGACAGTTTCTGTATATTTAGAAATTTAATATTTTTCCTATTGTCTTAATGTTATATATTCTATAAAATATAAACTAAGTGTTAAAGGACAAGGTGAGAAATAAACAGATGAATACTCTTTCCACACTCCAAGGAATTGTCACAATTCCCTTATCTTTGAGACTTTTCGTTTAAGCTATATGGATTTAAAAGATTTTGCAGAGTAAACTGGAAATATGCCTCAACCCTTTTCTTGTACTACTCCCCCTGGAAAATGTGTTTTTAAGTTCTAGACAACCATTTTTCAAAAATTGGAACTACAATCTTTTTGTCAGTTTGAGACCCTGAGTCATTTCCTGCTGTCATATCGCATCACCTTAAGACTGAGGCAAACCATGGTAAGGATGGGATTCTGTCCTCCTCACCACACCCATTGGGATGTCAGGGCACCAGCACTGACTAATCACCTGAATGTTCCTGAATGTGTCAACAGTTTTTCTAATCTCCTGGCTCTTTGTCTCTACCTTTAATTCTTAGCATTAACAGCCTTTGCTTTCGAAATAAAAACAACTACCATCACAAAACCTTAAAGTTGAGAGAAATCTGTGAGCGAAATTTGGTTTAGCTTAAATTACTAGGTGGTTTTAACAGCTTTAGTGACTAATTTTTTAAGAAGAAAGAATAAAATGCTGGGCTTGGTTTCATGTGTGTTATCATGTTTAACTGCCAAATTGGAAAATGGGAAATCGAAAAAAAAAATATGCAAAATGCTAACAATCAGTTGTAGATAGTGCTATTGTAGGTGGCTCTTTTCATTTCCCAGTGTTCAGTGATATACTTGCTTTGTTTACAAAATAGGAAAACAAATTTCCAAATGTTATTGCCATTTCTAAGTGCCAACAGCTCTTCTGTCTACATCAATAGGCAATGATAGGCATTGAAATATAAGTTGACATTTTACTATGTATTGTATTCTAAACTACCCAGGTGCCCCCACCCCCAAAGCTTCGTAATTCATGCATCTCCTACTTTCTGAATTCAGTAACCTTGAGGCTGAATGTGTATTGCTGTGACTGACTCTCCCTTATGCCATGTGGGAAGCTAAATATAGCTGCATTCTTGATGTCTGTCTGATATCAATCTAACAGCCAGAAATATTTGAACTCTATTATTACTGAAGGCGGGAAAATCCACAAAGCACATTTTCTTCCTCTCTGAATCTCTACTTTAGTTTTTATCTTACTACCTCCCCCTCTTGCCTTCCATCATACTCAATTCATGGAAATTATTTTTCTGCTGTTGCTGAAAAATAATTCAATTCTGGTACTTCAGGCATGAGACACCCTGATTGTTTTTCACTGCCCTTGCCTTAGAAGAAATTAAATCACTAGCAATATTTTGCATCCAGCCAACACACATCAAAACTCCTGTCTGTCTTGGCGTTGAGAGCCTTGGAAATTTCTGAATCAGTCAGTAATTATTGTAGCACTAAAACTAATCAGTGAGAAAGCCCAGTTTTATTGTTCAAACACAATCTCATAGCCCATGTATATGCCTGTGCTTGCCCTAAAATACAGCTCATCCTTGTTCCCTTACTCAGATTAGATTTAAAGCCTCTGTGTTTCCCCCGCTGGCTCCCTGGTGGACAGCTATCATTTTAATGTAAATGACTCTTCAACAGATGTGAACTTGAATTTTTTTTGGCCGAAATAAGATTAAATAATTTTATGACCTCCTAATCCTAGAGGCACTGTTTTTCCCAGTTTGCAATTTTATTAGTGGGTTTCTCCATAAAAATATTTAAAGAACGTTAAGATAAATGAACAGTAGAAACAGTCATTTGTTGCTTTTCATGGAACGTGTTTATTTCCCTGTCATGTGGTACACAGTGTCAATGATATTAAAAAACTTTGAGCCGTGAAACTCGGATATTTCTGTGGTGGTAGCTTTAAATATAATGGCCAAAATTGTACGCATTAAAAAGTAGAAATAAAATGTTCACATTTTTGCCTCTGTGAGCTCAGTAGTATATTTATACCAAGTACTTGACTTAAATATACACTGTGTTCTATGGTTATGATTAAGAAGCAAGATATTTAGTCAATTGTATATTCTAAGATTTATTCTCTGAAGGCACATGCATTTCCAAGTGTTCTTTGAACAGGCAAGTTCACTCAATTAGCAAGTATTTAATGGCTCCCCTGAGGGTTTCCAGTATGTTATGAGCCCCCGTTACCACTTTTCTTCCCAAGTTTAAAAAAAATTGTCAGCGTGAAAATAGCTTAATTTCAAGGTCTAATTTCTTTTAATATACATTTCTGACTTCTTAATTTTTAAGCTTCATTATAAATTCAGATGGGGAGCGGAGGAGTATCTTGGGCATTGACTCTTCGGGAACAGCACACTCCTGGCCCAGCCTACTCGTTTAGCAACCACACTGTCACCCCGAACGTACATCAGATCAGCACGAGGAAGGGCCTTGGCTCTCTCTCCTCAGTGTTCATCTGATTCTCCATCTCTCGGCCTTAAGCTTGGTGTTTTTCTTAATGTTTTATTGCTGTTCCCCAGAGTGCCTCGCTTGGAAAATGTAATATTTGTCATTGGTGACACTAATAATGAAGACAAATACTATATAGCACTCAGTTATATACCTGGCATTGTCCTAAGAACTGTATAATTCATTAATTTACTGAATCCTTAACTGCCTCAACAACCTTAGATGGAATTATCCCCATTTTTCAGACGAGGAAGCTGAGACACAGAAAAATTAAGTAGTAACTTGTTCAAAGTCACACATCCAAGATTGAATCGTGGGCATCTGGTTCCAGAGCCTTTGCTTCTAACCACTACATTACCTCCCCATGTGTCTGCCAGCCCATCTGCCACCAGCATCTCTAGCATTTGTTGAAGTTTGTTTTTCAGATGATTGGTGTCCTTCTTGGTTTGCGCAGTAAATGCAGCAGCGTCATTTCAAACCTAGGATCAAGTATGTCGTACCTACAAGATGCCATCTTGTGCCCTCTTGGGAGCCTGGCTTAGTTGCGTAGATCAGAAGAGCCCGAAAAGCCAGCATCTTGCCCTCTCATATAGAATTCCCTTTTGGAGTCACTCAAGGGTCTGATGCGAGCATGGGGAAATCCAGGCTACTTAAGTTGGGAAACCACAGACAGAGGATCGCAGAAACATCGCTAATGCTGCCTTCATCTTCTGGACTCCCCAAAAGTCTGACAATGTGTAATGGTCACCCAAAGTAGGTAAATTAGGTAGAATGTTCAGATTCCAGTTCTTTTTGCTTCTGCAAATTTGGAGCCATAGAGCTGGATGAGACAGTGAAGTAAAAGGATGACCCTTCAAAATGGTTTGGTTCCCTGTAAGTTCTGAAATTTTTTTTTTTTTTATTGAAATAGTTTTTCTGCAGAAGAAATTATGCCCCGTCAAAGAAATTTCTTTACACCTAAAGTGAAGATGTGCTTCTCCAAGATCTAAATCTCCTTGTGTAGTTCCATCATGGAAAAGATGGGGAGGAGAATCTCTCAGGCCCTCTGCCCTCAAGTGGCAAGATGGTAAAATCCACATTTACCATTTTATTGTACTCTCCCCACCCAGTTCCTCTAAAGTATAATTGGATCTTTTTAATTCTCAGGTGCTAAATTCCATTTAAATGTACTTTTTCTCTGAGGTTCCTTTACTTTTTTCATATTAAGTGGGTTGAAGGAACAAATCCACTTGCATAGCTGCATCAGATCTAGATTTTTGGGAGCATTTCTTTTGGGAAATAGTGTGGTATATGTATGTGTTTGGTTATTGGAATCTAACTTAACAAGGAAACGGATGTTTTTATTTAGAAAAAAATTTCTCTCTGATTCATTTCTCATAGGCACCGAAATCATACTTTTAAAGAACCCAAAATGTGAAGCGAAAAGGATAAGGAGAGTTTTATGTTAGTCCCAAACTGTTGTTGTTTAATAGAGCTCATTTTTATTGAGGAACAATTTAAAGTTTATATGACACCTTGCATCTTGGGCAGCTCCAGAAGCAGAGTCATCTCACCCCTAAAATTATGGGAAATCTGTTGGGTTCAGCCTAGGAGGAGCAGAACTTAAAGGGAGCACTTTTTAGGGGTATTGTTGGTAATAACCCACAGTTGGAAGTTAGCCAGGAGACTTAGGTTACCATCTAAATCCATGGCAGAGGCTCAAGAATCCTCACTAAGGATCAGGCCCTTGGTTTTATCTCCTTTTATAAGGCATTCGTGTCTCTTTCATGGATCTTTGGGCTGAGTTGTTTGAATCCAGGAGTTCGTCATTCTGTGAGGAACCTGTAGCTGTATGTTTTGTTTGTGGTCTGCATATCCGGGATCCATGAAGAAGTATAGTGTTATGTACAAGGCTGGGTGGGGCTGTGAGTTTCCTTGAGGAAATGGGCAGGAAGAAGAGTTCTATTTTAACTCTGGTTGTTTTCTATATGCAATATCTGCACTCAGCGTAGCTTTCTCTTTTTCTATCTTTTTGAAGGAAAATTGAAAACAATGGGTAGAGCTAGGGACTGTTCCTTCAGGGATTTTGGTTTTGTAGAAAGCCTGTCTAGAGAACCTGCCCTGGCATCCTAAGGCATAATACGATCCTACAGTGTGTTCCTCTACCCTGATCTGACACACAGTCACTTCTTCAATCACATTTCACAAAGGAAGAGATTGGTAAGCTTAATTGCATTTTGTTATTGAAGCGTTGCTCACAGAGGCCTCCTCTTCTTGGATCATAACACTTGATTTTATTCAAATATATGTTTATTTATATGATATTTCACACTTCTAGTAACTTGAATTAATGTCAAGCATCTTATGTACACTAAAAGTTGTAAGTGACCGTGGATCAAAGCAGGTTTATTTAAAAGAAATTTGTGGCATAGATTTCTTTATGTGTTTAAATGTCTTTCATCATCAAAGTAATGATTAGGTCACTTCATTTTTAAGTATCACAATGTTCCTGAAAGTAAGTCAGCACCACTATATTCAGTTAGTCAACAAATATTGAATGCCTATTATCCTTTTAGATGCTGGTCAGAATGGATCTGTATGTTTAAATTCTGTTAATAATGAGTGGCTCAGAACATTCTCCCCCACTCTTAGTGGTAGAAAGTGAAAGAACTTTTTCTCTCTCATATACACTTTGTCTCTCTATCCTTTTTTCCCCAGGGGCTCCCCATCCTGTGAATCCTTTTTGGGAGTGGGGTATAATTAGAGGAGCAAAATTGGTTCTGACAATCAAGGTCTTCCTAGGCCATCTGTTAGTCTGACAGATTTCGTAGTAGTTAGGATTGAATATTATCTGTAGTCTAGGGATTTGGGGCAGCCAAATATATCTTAGGTGACTTGGGATGGATTTGGATTTAATTCTCAAAGAAATAAATAGTTAAATGGTAAATGTTTCAGCCTTTTTCCCCCAAAGTGGTAGACATGCTGTTAACATCTGATTGGTGTGGGGGAGGGGAGAGATTTGGGGAAGGAGGGGAGACTCCAGGAAGGGGCGGAGAGGGGGAGAGGAGAGAGAATGCACACACGTGCAAGTCAGCATCACCTCAAAACTATAAATCACAGAGAAATGGCAGCTTTATTCCTATTCTCATTTACTAGATTGTCTTAAAATAAAACAAGACTTTTAATGCCTGGCAAGTTAAGGAGATTTCATTGTGTTCACATTTGTGTTTGGGGCCAGTAGCATGATTACTTTGGTCACCTTTTCTTAAATTCACGACTTGAGGTACTTCCTAGTCTGAGCCATTGAGAGGCACTTGGGTCTAAATTAGTTATCTGAGATATTTACAGGAAAACATCAAAACCCTTTTAGTAACTTCCTGCTCCCCCGAATATGGGTATTTGTGACCTTTACAACTCATAGCAACTTGCTGTATAAATAAATATATTCCATCTAGAGCTAAACAATTTGTTTCAAAGGAGCCTGTTTCCTTTGCTCTAACAGTTTCAGATAAAGTAAATGGGCTTATACCATTTGCACTTTTGTATAATTTTATTTCACTAATATTAGTGATAGTCAAGTTTATAGACTTCTAACTGCATACTGGATGCTTTGCTAAGTGCTTTACATGTATTATGTCATTTAATACCTGTAACAAACTTCTGCAATAGATACAGTGAGCCCTCTGTAGCCGCAGGTTCCACGTCTGCAGATATGGAAGGCCAACTAAGGAACTTCGCCATCTGCAGATTTTGGTATCCTCAGAGGTCCTGGAGCCAATACCCCATGGCTACTGAGAGACAACCGTATAAAGGTGTATTTACCACGTACCTATCTGTTGCTTGTACGGCCATTTCCAAAGTTCTGGAAGGGCCTAGCTGTAGCATCATACAATCTTATTCTTTGCAAATGACTATCTACTCTATAAGCATTAGCTCCTCAAAACCTTGTTCTGCTCCTAGGTGGATACTTTGTAAGTTAAGAAACCTGCCCCAGGTCACATAGTAAGTGGTAGAGCCCAGCTTGAAGCCCAAGCTGTCTGGCTCCAAGCTCTGAAAGCACTATGTACACAGATAAAAGGCTGGGTTTTTCTGAAGATCTGTATAAAAGTCCTGCCTTATAAATGTTATATAAATTGTACTTAATTTGCAATTCTGTATTCTTAGTTTTCAAATAGGTTCTTTATTGCTTTAATCAATTTTCAAAGTATCTTTCATTAGAGTTACAGGTTTTTGCAGTGTTGGTATGTTGAATATATGGGTATATAATTATGCATTAATGTGATTTGAACACTAATGCGAAAAACCTACCAAATAAACTGACAAATTCTCTGGTCTCACCTGTTTGGAACTTTTCGGGCATGTGAATCTAGAAGGGAGCAGAGGGAACATTTGGAGTGACTTAAAGCTGGTAGACTTGGGCCAAGGTATGGACATGTTGACCCACGCAGCCTGTTGCTATTGTGTGCTAGTGGCTGGGCATCTAATTCTGGAAGGGTGACTTCAAAAGCCAACTAATTGGACCCCTCGCCTACCCACTGAGGCCTGGTGTTCCAGCACTGTGAGCTGGAATAGAGTCATATTAAATGGATTAAGCAAAAACTATTAATGCAAATCTGAAAAAGTTTCTGAGTATGCTGTTTTTCTACCTCAATATGCTGTCATATTTTTTGGTTCTTTTTACTCTAGTTTAGAAAATCCAATATTTGAACTGATAAACTTTTTTTGCTTGTGTGTTAGTGTTCCTTTAAGGTGAAGGCTAGTTAATAATGTACAGTCTTTGTGCTTGATGTGGTGATAAACTCGTAATTATATTCTACAGTTAGTTAATCCACTATATAGTAAATATAAAACCAGAAGGTTAAGCTCAAAGTTATATAGGTCCTGTAGAACTTAACTTGGTGGCATTTAATAAATAGTTATATGTAATAAAAACTAGGGATTAATATAGATAGAGTTGAAGTGGACTAAAGTAGACTATGATTTAGATGTTTAAAAGGAACATCAACCATGCGAAATGGCCTTGAAATGAATGTGACAGCCCCCAAAGTTCACTGAGCATCAACAAACCCATGATATTCTTTATTGCCTCCAAGTTCAATACATATTTTCCATATTTTTCTCACATATTGGTAATCATGATTATCTTAAAGACATTTCCGGTAACTTTCATAGCCGGCAAGAAAATTTGCGAGCATTGCCCTTTTAGGAGAAAATTCCAGTTTAGAGCTGATAAGGAAAAGGGAGGGGATTAATGAGAAAAAGCTCATTAACATATTTGGCTGTAGGAACAAAGCAAACCTGGGAGACAGCCATAACTAATGGGTGAAACATCACCCATGTCCTATGGTGGCAAATATGTGAATATTTTGAGTTGTGATCTGGCTAAATAACCAGTTTCCTTCATTTCAAGTAAATATGTTAAGAATATCTAATTTGCACAACTTTAAAAGTATGCTTCTTTTTTTTTTTTTTAAAGTATTTGCATCCTAAGATAGTTTTTAGGTGGGAGCATATTTCTGGTGAGGTGTGAGAATGCAATACAAACTGAGCTCCTAAATTAGAGTTGGAAGTATGACATGAAGGAATTTCTGAAGCTGGGAAAATCTTTTCTTATGAGGAAGGAGAAAGACTCTCAGGGAGAGCATTGAAATGGGGAAATGTCATGGTACCCTAAAATTTCAATTAAAAAAAGATTTAATTTTTGTAATTTTCACCAGTGATTGAAGGCCAAGCTCTTGAATTCTTTTTTTTTTTTACCCTGAGGAAACATTTCTTGAATTAGATAAGTTTTGGAGAGTAGGATTTGTATTTCAGAATGAAGACTTTAAAATGTTGACTGCACTATAGAAATTTTGCAATCCAGGGAATATCTGTAGTTGGGGAAAAGTGTTTGTTTGGTTTAGCTCTTTTTTTTTTTTAATTAATTGGGTTACATTGGTTAATACAATTGTGTAGTTTTCAAGTGTACAATTCAATAATACATCATCTGTGTATTGCATTGTGTATTCACCACCCAAAGTCAAATCTCCTTCAGTCACCATATATTTGACCCCCTTTACCCTTTTCTATCCCGCCCCTCCACCTGGGCGTAGCTCTTTAGAATTACAAAATTCCTTAGAATGTATAGGGAATACACAGGAGCATGCTAATAAGAAGTGAGAGAAAATGGTCCATTCTTTTGTCTTCTATAGTAATTTGACTCAACTGCTTGAAGAGAAAGTCAACACAACTGTAGTTTTCATTTTAGAGAAATCATTATTTGGAGATGCAGTCACACAGCAGAATTCATGTAACTGAGGTAGAAATAGACACCAGGGTCTTTTCCTAATCGCCCAAAAGATTTGTATTTATATTGCAGATCAATATACTAAATTATAGCTTCCAAAGCAGAGGAAGAGTAAACCTTTTCCAAGTTAGTTTATCATAACCTGTTTTTTATACTTTGGATAAACTAGATCTTTAATTTTTGTTGGATAAGAGGCATAGGTTTTCTAAATTGAAAAATCAATGTGAATTATTCTTTCTCTTAAAGGAAGAAATGTCAGGCTTCTGTAGCTTTCAGTCACCATGCTAGAAGGAATGGTAAGATGGGCAATGTTGCATTAAGAATTTGATTAGGGCCCTCTTATTAACATTTGTAATATCAGATTAGTTCATTTCTGAAAATACAGTGGTGTTCTGTGTTGTTTATGTATGAGATGTGAATTCTCCTACTGTGCTGTCTAAAATTTCACTACCTAAGAGTCATATTTCAAGGACATTGATGTGTTACCTTTCTTAAGAGTCTTGAAATTGAATTTTTAATGAAGACATTTTCAAATGATGAAAGCAAGTTTAAAAATCCATTAACATTTTTTTTTTAATTCTATCACTGCCCTAATTTAGTAAAAAAAAGGATTAGATAGTCAAACTATCCAATGGCCATTTTTAGAATCAACTATTTAACATCTCAGTTGAGGACTGAGAATTATTGAGGTGGTGTGAAGATGGCAGTTTGCTTTCATCCTCTGACTGCACATTAGCCAGTGAGAACATTCCGGTGGAGTAGAAATGTAGCATATACAGTAATTGCCAAATAGATCTCTAGGTTACTTACTTAGACTTGCCTGAGGTATGTGCCCAAACCTATATAAGAGGGCATTAGGAGAGGTTGAGTTGGGGCTGTAATCCTCAAAGGCGAATTTTTCATCTTGTTTTTCTGGGTTTTTTTTTTTGTTTTGGGTTTTGGTTTTTTTTTTGTTTTTTGTTTTTTTTGTTTTTGTCTTTAAAGCCAACTCCTCTGTGTGTTAGTTGAAGTCACTAATATTTTACAACATTAGGTGCTTGGAAAAATATATGAAAATAAATCATTTCTGGTTGCTGTGAGTCACCATTAAGTATATATTTACATGGTATTTAACTGTACATTCCCCGAAGGAACAAACAGTACTTTTTCCAATTTCTGAATTTTCAAGTAGGCATTCATCCAGCTGTAATGGTGTGGCCAGGATGCTGCAGTCTTTGGCTCTTCTCCCTCCTCTCTGGCTACCCATCTTGATCTTCTTTGCTGGTTCTTCCATCCTTCCCTGGCTCCTCATGTGAGAGTGTCTTACCCAGTTTCATGGCTATAAAAGCCATCTAAATGGTGAATGCTAAGATAATGTTGTCAGCCCAAACCTCTCTTTTGACTCCAGATCCATATTCAACTGCTTCTTCATCGTCCTTGCTTGAATATCTAACAGGTGTTTCAAACTAAACATACTAAAGCCAAATTCCATGAACTTCTGACATTCTTTCCCATAAATGTAAATATCAACTCCATCCTTCCATTTGCTCAGTCCAAAAACTTTGGAGTTTTCCTTGAATCTTCTTTCTCATATCCCATTCTCAATTTGTCACCAAATCATATTGTCTCTACCTTCAAAAACCATCTAGAATCTAACCACAAGTCACCATCACCTGTGTTACCTGTTTTGGTTTGTTTTGTGTTTTTGTAATTGGTCTCTCTACATACACCCTGGTCTTTCTACAGTCTATTTTCACCACAGTAGTTCAGTGATCATTTTAAAATGTCAGTCAGTTCATGTTATTCCTTTGCTCACAACCTTTCTATCTCATTCACTAAAAAAGCTGCGAAGTCCTAAAAGTGGGCCATAAGTCCTGTATGATCCATCATCCCCACCACCTACAATTTACCCCTCATTCTCCTGGTCCCAGAAGAACTTGTTGCCTTGTGGTTCCTCTAACATGACAATAGCTTCTTTCTAAGGAACACACTTTCCCCAGATAGCCACGTGATTTGCTCCCTCACTTCTTTCAAGACCCTGCGCAAATGTCACCTTACCAAGGAGGCCTTTCAGACCATCCTATAAATATGGCAACACCTTCCCTACTCATCCATTCCTACAATTCCAACACCGTCTGAATTTATGTGTATATTTACACTTATTTGTATTTATACAAATTAAATATATATAAATGTTTGTTGTCCTCTACCTGAAGTATAAGTTGCATAAGGACAGGAACTTGTTCTGCATACTGCTGTGTTCCTGGCAGCCAGTACAGTGCTGGGTACAGGTTCTCATTAGATATTCAATGGAAAGAATGGACTTTGGATTCTTTTTTCCCCACCCTGCAAAAGTTGCAAGAATATTTTATACTACTTTTGATAGTTTTGTTTTCAATAATTTTTTTATCCTCCTGGATAGTTTCATTTTAATTTTCTCTCCATTAAAAGCTTTATCTGTACATATTATGGTTTTCTTGAAAAATGTCAAACCTTTAGGAAAGTTGCATAGCATAAGGAATACCTGTATACTTAGTGATTCTAATATTTTGTTACTTTTGTTTAATCTCTATTCCTGGGTTTATCTAATTTTTTCTAAACCATTTGACTAAGTTGTAGACATCATGATTATTCATGCCTAAAAGTGCTTCAGAGTATATCTGCTAAGAACAAGTTCATTTTCTCACATATCTGTGATACAGGTATCATTTTCAAAAAATTTAATATTGATGCAGTACTATTGCCTAATATAGTTCATATTCAGATTTCTTCAGTTGTCTTCATAATGTCCTTTGTAGCTGTTTTTTAAAATTCAGAATCTAATCAAGTTTTATTAATTATTTGTTATATCTCTTTAATCTCCTTTAATCTGAAATATAGTTTCCCAGATTTTATTGGTCTGTCATGACTTCACATTTTGTAAGAATCCAGGCCAGATGTTTGGCAGGATATCCTTCAATTCGGACTTCTCCAATTGTGTAATTCAAGTCTAATCATGAGAAAATATTTTTGGCATGAGTATAGCACAGGTTATGTTCTTCTCAGAATATCATCAGACGGCACATCAGTAAGCACAAGGTGTCATCTTGTCTCATTACTGGTGATACCAGTTTGGGTCATTAGATAAAGATGGTATCCACCACATTTCCCTATTCTAAAGATGTCTGTCTTTTTTTTTTTTTTTTTTGTAATAAATGGTTTCCGAAGTGCTACTTTAAGTCTACGTGGTCATCTTGTTTTCTAACACCTTTTCACCCAATGATATCAATATCTATTAATGATTCTTCCCTGGAGCAATTACTGTGGTAGCTATAAAAATTTTCTTTTTTCTATCATTCCTTCTAAATTTATTAGTTGGTATTCTTCTGTAAAAAGCATTCCCTTCTGTCCCTGTTTTAAAATCTTTTTCAGTATAAATTCATAAATTACTTTATATCAGATGGGTTATAATCCATTATTGTCATTCATTTGAATACTCGTGTTGTCCCAAATTTGGCCAGGGGGAATTCTATATCTGTTTTGATGGGGAAAATAATTGAGGCACCTCTTCTTCATTATAATCAGATATTTGAAGAGTAAAGAAGTCTCCTAGTAGTTATATAACATTGAAGGGAATGGATAGTATTGTAGAATCTTGAAGGGGGAAATAAAGAGGCCTGGAGTGTCCCAAGTGAGCAGCCAACCCTCAATAAATAATACCATTCTAGGAGAGGCAGGTCTGGACTCAGGATCCTTCTGTCCAGGAATCATTTTTACCCTGAGTGGGACTATTTGGCAAAGTTCTAGAAAACTTGGATCTGTCACACCAGCAATGATTCCCAAATGCAGCTGATCACTGGGAGGGAGACTTTGGCTTACTTTTATTTATTTGTTTGTTTGTTTGTTTGTTTGTTTGTCATGTACTTTAATACGTCTTCTAGACCAGCAGTCCCTAACCTTTTTGGTACCAGGGACTGGTAATCCTATGAGAATCTAATGCCTGATGATCTGAGGTGGAGCTGAGGTGGTGATGCTAGCGCTGGGGACTGGCTGCAAATACAGATGAAATTTCACTTGCTGGCCCACCGCTCACCTCCTGCTGTGTGGCCCAGTTCCTAATAGGCCACAAACCTGTACAGATCTGGGGGTTGGTGACCCCTGTTCTAGACCTATAGAATCTGAATCTTTTGATTGGGCTCCATACCTATTTTGAATGTTTAAAAGCTTCCCCTTGGTGAGCTTGCTATCTTAAATTTGAAAACAAGCGGATGGGTGGGTGGGTGTTTGGTTGGTTGGTTTAACAAGGACTTGAGTAGTCAGATACTCTAGTCTATTGGGTTTAATCGAACCAAGGCTCACTGTGGATTGATTGCAAGTAGCCTGGCATCAGCTCTGTTGTACTTAATCCCTTTACTTAGATTTGGTTAGACTAGACCAGCCTTTAACCAAAAGGCTGTGTTGGCCTAGGAGTGAACGATCAGATAAATAGCTGATGAGCAGTCTTACTTACAGATTCTCTTTAGTACAGGATTTTCATGACCAGTGCTAAAAAGTGGGGAGTAATAAAAAGTAATAGATCTTAAAGAGGAAAAAAGACTGCCTTTTACTTGAATTTTATGATAGGAATAGAATGCGTTTGACATCTACTTCCTGTTTTATAGCCATTATGGTTGTATAGAAATAGTATATATCCATGAAAATTTTAAGCTATCCCAGTACTGTTTCCTCCAGACGTGCTTAAGTTCTACAGTCTACTAAAACAAGGACAGTAGAACTTGACCTGTGTTTAAATTTTTTTTAAATGGGAATGTAATCTGTAAACCATATTTACTTAAAGCACAAAGATTAGTTACATGAGTGAACCATGCAACCGCCAGAGCTACAGGATAGGAGCTGAAGTCAAATTTAGGAACCATGTTCCCTAGCTGGAAGACCATACAGAGAACTTGAGTTGCTATAAAATATGATTCAGTTCAGGAATAAAATATTTGCAAAATGGATGTCTGAGTTTTCTAAGATATGGTCATATACTACATGAGGCTTCGTATTCTGTTTTCTCCAATGCTTTGCTCTTATATCTGACACAAGATTATTTGACAAATATGAGCATGGTTATCTTTTCTGGTGCATTAGAGATAGGGTCAAATTTATTCTTTGAAGATGGTATTGAGATATCATAGACAGGGGTTACCCTAGAGATAAGGTAATAGGCAGAGACAATTGTAAGAGGTTAAAATGTGCACGAGAGCATTATGGGCAATTTTTGTTAACTATTCAAAGTGTTATAATGCTCTAATGCTAAACAAAATTACTTAATTAGTCCTTTTTAGAATTAGGTTGTCCTCTCTGGTTGAAAAATAAAATGAAAACAGACTTGGTATTATGGCTACTGTTAAATATGTCTGACATAACTTCATTGATTCCTCTTAGCAAATAATATACATTCTTATGTTTTACAACAATACGCAAAACAAGTACAGTTATCCCAGTTTTTAGATGCAAAAACCGTTATTAAGGTAAAGTAACCAAGTTGAAGTTACTCATCTGGTTAATGGCAGAGACAGACTTTAAACATGGGTCTGTGTGAAGCCAAGATGATTTTATAAGGTTTTCCCCTGATGACAAATAGTACTTACAGCAAAGAAAAGCATTGTAAAATTAGAGTTTAAAATGTTAAAATCACCCATAATTTCACATCCCAGGGATAAACACTTTTAACATTTTGGGGTATATTGTTCATTAGTAGTTTGAGAAAGTGTTCAATTAGCCTAATTTAAACTAGTTAAAAGCATATGGAAATTATTTAAATTGTAAATAATTTAAATAAATTTAAATCTTTTCTTCTAAAATATAGTTTAATAACTCGAGACCCTCACATTAAATAATTAGTCACTTGGAAATGTTGTAGCATTCAGACACACACATAATTTGAAAAGGAAAGCTAGTATTTGAAAGTCTGATTTTGTTCTATACGTGGTGCCAGAAGAGTCTTCTCCAAAACTTTTCATCATGGTGCGGTCCTGTGCAGAAATGTTCCTATTGTCTGTGAGCTAAAATTTGAGTACATCTCATTTTTGTCCATCGTGGCTGTTGCCTTTCCAGTCACATTAATCCCTTATAAGGGACCCAAAGTCATTGCTTTTGGTCCTCTCTTGGCCTCTCTTAAATATTTCAATAAAACTTTTCTTTTTTCTCAGGAAGATGTCTTGTGTTAGCACAGACTCTACTGTTTGCTAGCACTATCACTTTAACCTTAGTTTCTTAATCTCCAAAGTTGAAGCATTAGATGTGGTCATTTAACATCCTTTCTAGCTCGGTTATTCCATGATTCTCACTGCTTCCTGGCACGCCAGTGAACATGCATCTGGACTGCCCAGCACGTATCAGTGAACTGAGAACAGAGGAGGTGCCTGGTATAGGTTCCCTGGGTTGTGATTCCCACCTTCCTGTTGTAATTATATTAGATCAAGGCAGTGAAGGACTCAGTAAGGCTCATAGTTATGAAGTGCTCATCAGAATTGAGGGTGGATAAGGGGGAGTATTCAGAGGAACTAACTGGAAGAATTTAGCCAACTGCACCAATGTTCAGTGAATGCTTGGAGGTAATTCTAGAGGCCCAAAGGAGGTTCAACTGGAGTAAGTTGGGATAAGTGGAGGGAAAGTCAAGAGGTTTGGCTGAAGAAGGAAATCTTGCTATTGTGTGCTTAGAGCAATTCTAAATGATGCAAGGTCCGGATGGTGACTGCCTGTGGTGGGTTGGAACTGAGATCATTAGATTGGTGGCAGTCAGAACACCTCAGTGGCAAGAGTTTTAGAAGGAAATTCATTGATAACATTAGTTCAATGGAATATAGGGAAAAGCATGTAAGGTTTAGCATTATACTTGGGTTCAGGCCAAAACTCATAATGACCAGCTTTGTGATATTGGTATCTTTGACTCTGTACGAATCCATCATACCCATCTTAGAGATTATCACTGATCAGGCAATGTATGTAAAGGCTTTTCTAAAGGGACTCAAGGGAGTACTATGCACACAAATATTGATGTTTGGGCCTTGTGAATGTGGTCTCATTCTCCGGCCTCTCTTTTATTTCTACAAACCAAACATAAACTGGGAGCAGGGACCCCTCAGTTTGGTATCTCTTATGTTCTATCAACTTTTCTTCAGTTTTTCAGCCTATCTATCCTATATAATTGACATCGGACAAAAATTTTTCCTAAGGAGCCACTTGATATTCCCCTGTTGAATTTGTCTCTGAGAAAGAGTATGAACTTAGACTCACCTCATTGCATCTGTAAGTGATTTGAAGTTAGTAGCAACCATGCATTGCTATTGTTTGTACTTCAGGAAGGTCTTTTTGATGACCTTTCAGACTTCAGTTGAGGTTTTTCCTCTATTTACTCCCATTTGAAGAGCTGCTGTTTGGATTAGTGGTGCTCCTTTTGGAATTTACACAGAAGAAAACATACTGTTTACTGAGTCTGGGAGCCTTAAACAGTTTCTGTTCTTCTCCACAGTGATGTTAAAAAATTCAATGTTATGCATCATTAGAAAATTCTGAAAGATATTTCCTCCAAGGAAAATAGGCATTTTCAGTTTGGGACCCCTCCAATTTGGGCTTTGAATAAGAAAAAATATAAAAAGCAGGCTTTTTAAAAGAGGATGGAGAGGAAGAAATTAACAGTCAATGAGGAAATGTACAAGTGTGCCCCACTTAAAGAATATTCTATTATAAAAAAAAAATTTGAACTTGAAAAGGTAATGGTGGAGATAGAGGGGAACTGACTGATCCATAAAAAGATTTGCTGTACATATTTCCAAGTCTTTTTTAGATCATTAAATTATTTAAAATAGTAGGCTGGTGACAATGAAGCTTAAAGCCTAAATTAATTGAAGATCAATCAAAATTAGAGATTAAATATGTATGATAACTTAACAATGGTTGGAGAGAAAAAAAAATTGACTTTGCATATAATGGTTTAGGACCCTATCCATAAAAGCAAAAGTGACTTGGAGAAGAGAAGCCTAAAGGGGAGAGGTAGTTACCAGAACAAAAGGGGACCGTAAAGATACGCCCAGGAGTCGCATCAAAGAAAAGGATTTATTTTAGAGAGTCGCAAGTCTCGGAGACACAAGCAAGTTAATGCTCTCCATAACCTGCACCCTGCCCCCACCCCGCATCTCAGGAGTACAGATTATATAGGAAAAAATCAGTAGTCATGGAAACTAAGAGAGTTGGGGACGTGGGTGCTACTGATTGGACGATTGAATGGGGCTGGGGTGATTGATCTTACAAGGTGTTAGATGACTTGAGGTTTTTAAAGGATGTTCACATGAGAATGGCATTAGATACGTCTTTTAGGATTCATGGAACGCTTGATCCAACTTGCAGGACCTATAGGTAGAAACTATGATATTGTCACCCATGTAGTGTAGCCATCCGATATACTTGCAGAGAGATTGGGCCCCATGGGTGATCTAGCATTCCCAGTCTGAGTGTTGCGGCATTAGCTAGTCGTGTATGCAAACTAGGGAATCCCAGGTCCTCTAACTTAGTCTACAGGAAGGGAACTTGAGGTCCGTACTTGTAAACAGTTCTCCAGGAGAATGTGATGAGCCAGCTTTGGAAACCACCATGCTAGACGATGTCAAGGAAAGGGTGCCATGAATGTAGAGATAATTAGCATATTACCCTTTAAAGCTGCTTCATACTTCGAGTTCTCTCAGTTGCAAATTATTCAAGCACAGTGTTAAAAAATGGTTAAGAGCATACATTCTATCTAGTCAGACTGCTTAGGTTCAAGTTTCATCTCTGCCATTTATTAGCGGTGTGTCTTTGGCCAAGTGTCTTAACCCTTTCCTGATCTGTAAAATAGAGATATTAACAATACCTGCTCCAAGAATTGCCATGAGTATTAACTGAGTTGTTGTTCAAAGAAGACTTAAAATAGCGCCTGGCACATCGTAAGCTCTCGGGAAGTGTTGCTGATATAGCAGCAGAGCAAAGAGCGTGCAGCTCGTATGGAGAAGGCCTCAGGAGTCTTTGGCCCAGCGACCTGGAGAGAGTGCCAGTAAGTGAGGGCTTGGAAGGAGTGCCGATTTTCAAGCTAGATGTACTGGAAATGAAATACTTGATGAAATGTCAAATCTATAGCCAGGTAATAGAAACAAATCTACCCTTGTTGATGACTTTGCCATTCTGTTATCTAGGCTGGGAACCTGGACTTCTCCTACTGAATCACCATTTAATCCTTATTTTAAAAAAAATTCTCAAGTAAGCCTTTTTTCTCTTCAGTTTCTATTTTCATTGCTCCAATACTGGCCCACTGTATCTGCTACCTTCTCCTTGCAACCAGTCTTTCTGTTATAGGGTTGGCACTGCTGTTAGAGCAAGTTTATCTAACACCTAGTTCCACAAACTCAAATGCTTCCTGAGAACCCAGGCTGGGTAAGGACCTTGATGAACTAGGGGAGCTCCAAGGGGAACAGATGCTTCTCAACTCTGGGGATCATGGACTCCAGATGGCCAGATCTTAAGAGAAGCCAAAAATCCAAATTTGTATTTAAATCCTCAGAGTTTTAAACATAGGTAATTAATTCAAATGTTTCACAAACAACATGCTTATGGGCCAGTGATCCATAAGCTGCTGGTTTGTGACTTCTCAATGCCCAAGTCTGGGCACGTGACACTTTCCAGGAGAAGTCTCTGTTTGCACTTCCTGTATCATACTCCAAGCTGCCCTTGCAGCTAGTCGTTGTTGTTTTGCATGTACTGTTATATTTGTGTTCTGCCCCTGTTTGTAACGTCCCAGCTTCCTGGAATGCATGTTTTGACCTCCTCACACCTGGCCTAACAAAGCCGTCTTATTCTTCTATTTGCAGAAAATATCTGAGTCCTAGACATGGTGCTGCAGTGATTGGTGGAATAGTCCTTGCCTTTGTGCCTTTGCAATCTCTTGCTCAAGTGTCATACCCTCAAGGGGCCTTCTTTGAAGACCCTGTCTACAACCTACCCCAGTACAATTCTGCAACCAACTCTGATTGTAGGTTTTCCCACACCACTAAGCAATTCTCAGACACAAACTGGGTGTCCTACAGTTCAACGCAGTAGTGACACTGTCTACTTGGAAATAGAATCAAGTTCCACAGATTAAAGGCTCAGTCCCACAAGACTGTCCTCTATTACAGATGCCAATCTCAAGTCCAGGGTTACCTGTGCTTCTGATCAACTGGCTATAAATCAGGGGTTCTCATGATCCCTTCTTTAGATTTGATTAATTTGCTAGAGCATCTCACAGAACTCAGGAAAACTTGTTTACTTACCAGATTACTGATTTATTGCAAAGAATATCAAAGAATACGAATTAACAGCCAATTGAAGAGATAATAGAGCAAGTGAATAGATAAACAGACATAGCCATACAATATAGTACTATACTCAGCAATAAAAAGGAATGAACTATTTTGACACACACAAAAATGCAGATGAATCTCAAAATACTCTAAGTGAAACAAGATAGTACAGAAACAAAAAGTACAGAGTATATGATTCCATTCGTATAAAAGTAGAGAAATGCAAAGTGGTCTATAGTGACAGAAAGCAGATCAATGATTGCCTGGGGTTTGAGAAGCAGGAACAGGCCAGGGAACTTTTTTAGAGTCATGGATATGTTTATTCTCTTCATTGTGGGCATGGTTTTATAGGTCAAAACTTTTCTGATTATATACTATAAATATGTAGTTTATTATGTGACCTCAAAACTCAAAAAGAAAAAGATGGGACCTGTATTTCTTTGATCTTGTCTATTGTCCAGAATACATCGTTGCTTATAATAGGTACTTGCTAATTATTTACTGACATGAATTTCTTTTTAAAATAAAGCCGGGTATGGGGGAGAGTAGGTTAGGAAAATGTGAGAAACCACTGTAGTTTTATATGAATGGAATCATACACTCTGTACTTTTTGTCTACAGTCTAAGTTTTATTTATTCAAATGAAGCCTGGTTTGGACCACCTTTTCTTTTAAATTACTGCAGTATTTTCTTTGATATACTTGTTTCTGGAAGAAAAGACTACTTTAGAGCTGCTGTTTAGCTCTGATAGAGACTTAGGCTTGTATACCTTTTTGCCCAGAGGGGCCTTAAATAACATGAAGGCAAACTTCACTTTTTACAGGTGGGTAAACCAGACCCTAAGAGTTCTAGAACCCAGACTGATACCATAGTGTTGGTCTTTACATAAAACGGTTTCACTTTTATTAGCTGTCCTGTCGATTAATTCTGTGTGGCAGGTGCTTTCTCCAAGTTACAATGCTACCCTAGCTTGTTTTCCTTCCTGATACAGAGAGAGGAGGAGGATCACTTTAAAAAAAAAAGAAAGAAAAGGAAAGAAAGAAACCTGACAACACTGAGTACAAATTATTAATTCTGTTTAATAACGTGCCTGTGTATTTCTGCTGGAAACAATGTTAGTCACTTTGTCTTTAGATCTTTATATTGCTATTTTTAGTCTCCAAGTGAAAAAAAATGGGCAGAAGCATTTTTGATCAGGTGGTTGGCTTCATTTCAGTCATTGACCAGGGGGATGTAATGAACCACAGTTATTTGTACCTGGCTGGTCAGGTTCCACAGCACACCATAGAGAGCAGAGAAGGATATAGAAAAAAAACTATATTGAAGGCCTGTTTGGGCTGGTCAAAGAAGGATCAGCACCATCACCAAAGCAAACATTAACCTTCTGGATTATGGTTGAGGGACATAAGTTTAGCCTTTAAGTCCCAATAGGCTAGTAGTACCTATCTGACCTGTTGGGACTTAAAATAAATCTTTGTTATGGAAAATTGCAACCATATACAAAAGTTAAAACAGGTGTAAGGCGATTTCATTATACTGTCCCTTAGCTGAGACTTCTTATTTAAAAATTTTAAAATGCTTATATGATTATCAATATATGCTATTACTAATACAATGAGAAATGATCTGTGAGATATTAATGTTTTAACCTCACATTTCTTCAGAGAAACTTTTTGAAAATGAAAATCTGTTAAAACTATTTGTAGATACACATAACAATTATTGATTTTTTTTTTTTTTGAATCACTGATTCTTAATGCTAGTAACTTACTGTGGGAAGTAATAGCAGGGGCCGAGGCCCCCAGGAAAGCCCTCCGGAAGAGCGCATTGCCAAGGGCGGTTTCCGCAGAACTTCCTCCACGCAGACTGTACGGCTCCTTCCAAACAATAGTTTCCAAACTCATTTGGCAACAGGACTCATTGTTCAAATGAAATCTTCAGCCCCAGGTTTAAAACAGCCACAAAGATAAAAGCAAGGAACAGGTTACCTCCTCGGTGTTTTATTCCGGGTTTGACAGCAAATACCTTATTGTTTGTAGAAACAAGGAAACACTCAGAAGGCCAAGGACAATTTAAAAACCGCTGTTTTACTACATTTCTCTCTCGTACCGGAATTTCTTCCCGTCACAAATAACACAAAACACGAATTACATATTATCCGTACTATGTTGGAATTATGTGGATAATCTGAGTTCTAGATTATTTTGAAAGCCACTCTTATGTTTTCCCTTCTATTTTGAAAAATAGTTATTAATTTTAATTTTTTAATTTTTAGCTAAAAGTCTAAAACAGGTTTCTTTATGTCTGAGTATATCCTGACTTTCACAAACAGTATTGTGAAACATGTGCAAATCAAAGGTTTAGTTATTTAATATGCCTGAGCGGACATTTTCATTCTAAAAGAATTCTATAGTAAATTCATTTATGTGAAAAAATAGCTTCCTGACTACTTGAGGGTAATTTTTTTTTTTTTACCTTCCTGACTTGTGTCAATTTAAGTGCGCCCACACTTTGGTGTTATGAAGTTCATTTCTACCTTTAGGTATTTTCTCATTAGTTGCCCTTGTGGGATTTGTATGAAAGAAGAGGAAAATGCCCTAATGCACTTAGCTGATTATTCTGACCTACCTTCTACCCTCCCAATTGAGTGGATGGTACTTTCAGTAATAAGGAGATGAAAGCAGAACCACCCAGCAGATCACACAGTGCCCTTTGCCCTTGCCTGACATTCACTCTGCTCCTGAACCCTGTCCTGCCCAACCCCTAACCTTTTAGCTCAGTGACAAAACTACCAGCAAATTCTAAAAAGATGCAAATGTTAGAGATGCAAAAAGCTAAAATTAATAAAAGTCAGGGCAAGGATCCACCTTTTCACATACAATTTGAAAGCTATTCATCATAGATCAGGCATTTAGAAGCCAGGTAGGAGACTCTGCCACCTCCTCCCTGCCTCCCTCCTGGATGCTGCTTAGGGATCAGCTGTTTGGTTAGGAGCTGTGGCTCCTTTCTCAGCTAAGCTGTTAGTGGAGTCTGGTCAATGTGAGGAGGGTCAAGCTGCAGAAAATACCAAAGGATTTCTGTTTTGCTTATCTACTGCATACTTCTTTAGCCTCTAAAACTGTGTTGAGTTGGAAGAGGAGAGGATTTGGGTGTGATGTGTGTGCATGCATGTGTGTGCGCGCGCACGCGCACACACACACACACACACACACACACACACAATGCACATGTCCTTTTTGACCTCTCAGTGTTTCTCTTCTCTCCTGGGAGTAGGTAGGGGAGCTCTTCCATGGGCTATGCTCAGTGGGCTTTGCCTGAATTCTCAGGTTTCACTCCAAAAGATAAATGACAGAGCTCTGGCCATCCATCACAGTCACATGATGTAACCAGAGCATCCATTTAGGGATATGGGTGGAAGGCAGAGCTTTTCTCCTAATTAATTTAAAACTCCACTTTTCCTCTTTAATTCCCAGCCCCTCCAAATATTTTAGTATACTGATGAGATATCTGTGTGTTTCCTTTTTGGTAATTTTATTGATATTACTCCCTCTTTTTGTTTTGGCAGATGCAAATGTAGGTACCTCTGTTCCAGCCCCCACATATATCTTTACCTTTAATGAAAGATGAAGTTCCATATATATTCATTAACTTAGGAAAAAAGTATCTTTACGATAATAAGACCTTAGAAATTCATTACTCAGTATTGCCCTTCTGATTATCAAAATATCTACTCTTAAAAATTTATAGCTTGAATTCTAAGGTATGTGTTATAGCTAACAAAGCAAATCTTGGTAAAGGCTATCAGGAAAAGACAATTTACAGAACAATTTGATGCTTTAATTTAGTGTCAGCACTACTGTTTTTCAACTGATGAGGCTTTATAGAGAAGAGGGGAAAACTCTCAGAGTTTGATTTTTATTTTGAAAGATAATTATTAACATAAGACCCAGCCACTTGTTTATTTAATGTAAAATATGAAACCACCACCTGCACCTGGGCTCCTGCTACGAAAAGGTAAAGCGTGATACTATAACACAGATGTGACAATTACAGCCATGTTCATTGCCAATGTACCTGGAGCCTTAAAGCAAAAGAACATGTGTAGAAAATAATAGCTTTTACTTATTGAGCACTTATATGCTTGACAAGGTGGTAGGTATTTTATACATATTCTTAGTTTCACAACCAACTATCATCCCATTATTCATTTTACAGATGAAGCAACTGAAGCTTTAAGAATGGGCCCCTTGACTAAGATCATAGAGCTGGTAAATGGCAAGGTCAGACTTTAACCCCTATCTAAATAAGACATTCCCTATTCAGGGTTTCTATTTTTGTCACCCATGCTACCTATAGACAAGTCAAAACTGGTAACACAAAGAATAGAATAGAAACTTCATGAGTCAGGGCAGGGCTTGGCAATTTTTTTTTTTATAAAGGGTCAGATAGAAAATATTATAGATGTTGCTGGCCATATGGTCTCTGTCACAACTACTTAACTCTGCCATCATAGCAGTAAAAGCAACCATAGTCACCATGTAACTGAACGGGCATGGCTGGTTCCAATAAAAGTTTATTTACAAAGACAGGCAGCGGGCCAGATTTGGCTCATGGACCAGTTTCCTGACATCTGAAACAGGAAAAGGAGACAAGTTTGTTATCAAACAAGATTTGACTGAAAAGTAATAGTTTTGACTGAACAACAAAGCAAGTATTGGCTACTTTGAGAGATTAGTGTGGTGGAGCTGGGGAAGAATAGAAATTCAGCAGAATTGAGGTGCTAGAATTGCGAACATCAATGGTTGGAGGGATAAAAAGCTGGAAAAATTGAACGAACCTAGCTTGCTATGGAATCTCATGTTCACCTTATTTCTAGTACGTGGCATATTGTATTTTAAGTGTTTTCTTTGTAGATTCTCAAGTTCGACTATAAGCTGCTCAAGGATTCACCGTTGTGGCTGTTGAATCCACAACACTCAATATGGGAGTGTAGCATGACCATGTAAGGTCAATCGGTTTATGGAAATTGATCGAACAGTTTCTGTGGGTGTGATGACAAGAAAGGACTTCTGTGCAAAGAGGATTTAGTATGTGGTGGTCTCTCCTGTCCTCAGCTCTGTTGTCCTTGGCCTTGAAAGCAGGCCCGAGGGAATGAGCAGGGGCATGCCAGGCCTTGGCTACAACCCAGGGCACTTTTCAGGGCTGAAGTAGGAGCTGCTTGGTGTGTGGCTTTGGGCTTTTGTGCATTCAAACCATTATGTGCTGCCTTGTATTTAAAGTCTGGATTGTGGATATGGGGGTGGAAGCAGGGACACCGGAGAGACAATACTACTGCCCAAACCGCCAGTCCAACAAGCTCTGACTTGGCTGCCTGGATCCCTCGTGCTGTGTTTTGTGAGGATTTAGGAAGTGGGGGAAAAAATAAATGATGTACCCTGCTGGGAAATGCTTTAGCACTCAAAGGACTTTACGGATTAGTTGGTGTGTCCTCTTCCTGACAGAGTAGCTTTGGTGAGTGAGGTACAGAATTGTGAGTGATGGGGGGGCGACAAAAGGAAGTTGCTGGTCCACTGTGAGTGCGTATGAAAGAGAGCACGTGTCAGGAATTAGAAACTGGCCTTACTTTTTAGTGAGGCAGCTTCAGAATGTGTGAGCACGGTTATTATTCCTACCCTCTCTCTGTATATTGAAAGGACTTCAGCTTGCCTTCTCTCTTATCAGACATGCTTTGACAAGAAGCTGTCAAGACCATGAGCAGCTTGTTAGTGGAGCTAGTCCTTTATTAAGGGTTCTTGCATTCTTCAGGTTACATTTTTGTCTCCTTTTATGACTAAATATTTTTTATTAGGACACTGCCCACTATGAACTGCCTGAAGTGCCATGATCATTATGGGCATTTACTGAAAGCCATGAATATTTTGAGACTATAATGCTTTACATGTCACACAGCTTCTATAAATCAGATTTTTTTTTTATCTCTCCCTTCCAAGCCTCTGTGGCACTGTGTAACTCAGGGCAATATTCACATGCTGTGTAATATTTTAATACCTCATGGTATATCGTATCAGCCTGCTAAACTTAGCTCCTGAGGACTCTGATTATTTTCATGTTCGTTCCTAGTTCTGTGAGTATACTTCTTTAGTGGAGGGTTAGTGTGGGGTTATCAGTTAGTTACAGAGACCCTAGGAAAAAGTGGCAAAGTGGAACAGCAGCGACATAGCACATGATAGCAGCAATTTTAGTTATAATAATCTTGTAAAAAACAGTGTTAGTTAGGTTATTCTAAAATATAGGTCAAGGAACATTTTCACTGGAAAACAAGCCTTGCAGAGTAGAATTTTAAAAAGTAAGCAAAACAAGTTTACCTCACAAGGAAGAAGGAATACTCCAAACAGAAGATGTGTTTGGTGGGAATTAAAAATGAAAATGAATAGAATAAATCAAAGGTAAAGAAAAATCAGAATTAGGTGGGAAAGGGAAGCACTAATAGGAAGGAGGGTAAATAAAAGCACTGGAACAAGATTGGTTTGGTTTTGGTGTTTTGTTGTTGTTGTTTTAAGCAATGGTTAGAGGGGAACTGACGCCTTAAAAATTATGCAGAGTACAAGCATGTCTCCTATAAGATACTGGCAAGCAGGAATGGGATTTTGTGTTCTGTGCCTGACACAGTGTCTTGGCATGCAGTAAGTGTGAGTAGAAGGAGCAGTTTCTCATTTCTTTGGCATAGGGACTAGAAGCTGAGAGAATGGTATTGCAGTTAATGATAAATGTTGCCTGAAATGGTGAAGAATTTTGTGTTTGAATATTGGCATTGTAAAATAAAGGTATATTTAGAGGCTTACATTTTTTGGTCTGAGCGTGTGTGACAACTGAGGATGCTAACATTATGATAAAGCTCTCTGCAATTTGAGATTTATTTTTTGGTTTTAAAAGATCAGGCTACACATGGCAGTTGGATGCTTTACAAGAATGATATGAAGCCTTCTATGTGTTCTTCCCTGGAGTGGGATCAGGTAGTAGAGCTCTGTCTGATGCTTGCCGTCAGCAATGAATGTCCATGTTCAAAACATGTAGCAATTTAAGATCAGCGAGAAAGAAATGTGTGTCATACTGCTTGACAGAGAAAGGGGATTGGCTTTTCATGCCTTTTAACATTGGATAAGTGTGTGTTGTCTATATATGAATGGAAAAAAAATTGGTTATGTATGTAATTTATATACCAGCATAATTTTATGTACTGATGTGTTCTTATTGAAAGATCTAATGGGCTTTAGTTATCAAGTAGCCATCAGTTCTTAAATGTCAGATCTTAGTAAAATGCACTTTACTAAGCAAGTATGTACTCTTTCTATAATCATGTGGAATCTTGCAGCATCTTATGGATATTCTCTTAGAGAAACCATGTATTGTATGAGTTTAAAAATTGTAGATACTTGACATGTTTTTTCATGTTTAGATACTGATTTTAATGAAAATTCGTTGTAGTTTGTGGTTTCTATTTTTCAAGCATGGTTCACTCACTATTGACATTTTCCTAAAAAGGTCATAGTTTTTATTATATGTTTGTTTCAAATAAATATCTCCATTCAGGTGTGCTGCAAATTGATCTCTAAGACAATTTGGTTATTTTTAACTAAGTGGGGTTTGAGGTGGATATCGTTAACCTCCGGCAGTTGAGGTAAATGAGAGATATAAGTCTGTCCCTCTGGATGTTCCCAGATAGAAGAGCAGACTCCTACAAACCCTACTATACATGCAAACATTTTATTGTGTAAGTAGGCTGAAAACAGTCACTAAATCTATTCTCTGGCAGTACCTTACATGAAAAGTTACTGTAAAGCAAATGTGACATTTCTGAAGGCAGGATTCTCTAACCTAGTCAGAAACAGGTGGCAAGCCTTCAAGCCAGAATCGAGCTGTGCGCTCTGTTTTGCACGAGGTAAAGTTGAGCTTGTCAGATTCTCATATCTTGTTCATCCTGAAGTGGAGTGCCTGTGCTGTATTTCTAGCCAATTCACCTATCTTACATACCACTAACTTCACCAATGAGAAATTTTTGCTAATCTCCATAGAGCTAATTTATGAAGCCTTTGGTGTTGAGAGAGAGGCAAAAAGCTTGAAGTGGCTACCTCTAGATTGATGCCTTTTGATGAACATCTTTCAGGTGCTAGCCAAACATTTCCAGAGTATGGGATTATCTGTCTAATTAGGATAGATCACAGTCCCTACAGGGTAGATTAAAAGTAACACATCTCTATCCCATTGCCTGTGCTAGACTATTTTAAGATAAATTATTATTCATATAACTCTTCCTTTACTGGAAAATAATTTCCTTATTTAGGGAGCTTCCCTGGTGCCAGTCAACCTTGGTTTCTCCTTTTTCATGTGGTCACTCATTTCAGGTCCTTCTTTTTGCCTATATAGTTATGTCCATGTTCCCCCGGAGATCCTCTTTCTTTTCACCTCAGCAAATTCCACCTTCAAGCTCCTCACCATGCTCATCTTCCTAATTTCCACCCTCTTTCTGAATTCCAACCAAGGTGAGTCTAGGGACATATGTTCATCAGATACACTGACTGGCTCATACTCAATATTAGTTTTATGTGTGCATGAGTTAAGGAGGGGGGGATGTTAGTATTATATTCTTATATTCCAGAGTGAAATAAAAGGTTTAAGATAAGGGAGGGCATTTTCTTATGCATTTTCTAAACTACCCCTATACAGTTTAGCAGAGCACCAAACCGATATTAAACACTGAGTAAATATTTAAGAGAGAGAATTGGGGAGGGTGAAGAGAAAATATGGGCAAATTATAGGAAGGCATGTTGAGATGCCTTCTAATGAAAGTAATAGGGTAGATCAAGTTGTGGTGGCTACAATAAAAAAAAAAAATGGAACCATATGTCCTTTAAGTCGGTGGAGATTGTATCTTACAAACCTTATCACTGCTGACAGAGATGGCTATAAGCATGGACCCTATTTTTATAAGCAAAAGTGAAATAACACTCTAGTCACATCCATTTATAAATTTAACAAAAGCCCTACTTGTCACTCCTCCCCACTCCCACTTTTTTGTTTTACCAGACTTGGTGTTTCTTTTTTTAAGAAGTAGGTAAGACAAATGTGGAACGTGACCAAAATGTGATACCTTGGACATAGATGATTCACTGAAAGAATGGCCATGGAAGGAGGGTGTCAGAAGATCCGGAGACACTAGGAGTTAGTCTTATGTTTGAAAGCAGCTCCTTTCCTATTTGAGTGCAGTGGTATCCTAGAATGAGATAAAAACCTGCCTTGCGTTTTGCTTGACAACTTAATATAAAATTCCCAGCAGAAATTTCCATACTGGGTCTTTACAGTAAAATTATTGCAGCCATAAAGATAGTCTTGTACCCATAGCCTAAAGGAAATCAGGATAGGTCTAAAATAAAGTGTATACATTCTATCATCTTTCTATTTCCTTTGTAGTCTTTACGGGCTCTGTTGGGAGGAACCCTGTGGAATTGCTGTAGGCATAGTCCAATGTTTTGTTGCATTGCTTAGGCAGAGCGTGACTGATTGGGGAGCCATTGATAAATGGCAATTGGGAGCAATAACATTTTGAGAATGAAAATAATTTTCAATCTTGGAATCTAAGATCCTGTCAGAAAAACCCAGATGCTTGATACAGAATAAAATCTTGCTCTGTCAGATATGCAGCCTCTATAAAAACCCTGGTTGAAAGAGATGCTCTTTAGGGAAGGTAATTTAAGAGGCAGTCTGTATCAATCCATTTCTTGAAGCATTTTTTAGGATGTGTCTTTGGATGGTATTAGACCACCATAGGAAATCAACGTCTGCCACATCCCTTGACTCCTCACACAATGTCTTCAGGATCAGACCTCATTGTTAGCCCTCTGAATTTTATTGCGAGTTGCAATATAGAAAAATATTAAGAAATCCATGTCTGCATTCTTGTGGCCATGCTTTTGGTGACATTGCCTTTGAGTAAATTAGTGGGGAACCTCTGTATTTCTTTAGGTGAACTAGTAAAGTTGAAAGGTTACTGTTATCTTCTTACATTGTAGCAATGTATTTGTCTTTTATGGTTGAAAAACTTCCTTTTCTCAGTTTTTTTTTCACCTCACATTTCAGATGAGAATGAACATCTTATATCAAAGAATCTACTTTGAAGAAAATTGCAAAGATCATTTTTTTGGTCCTTCATTATTTATTTATTTATTTTTTTAATACAGGGCAGCAGTCTGAGATGGGAGAACCAGCCAAGGGGCCAGCTGTAAATAAATAGCTTCTGGCTGTTCTTGAAGAATGATAGTTTTCCTTCTTCATAAGATTAAGGAACTTTGTAGAAAGGACTCAGTGTTGCCCATTGGGATTAAAGCCAGATAGATGCCAACTTCCTTCTCCCAAAGTTTGCCATGCAAAGGGTTGAGCTGAACAAATTATCCAATTAATAAATTATGATTTTATGACTTTTTACCTTAATAGCAGAACTTTTCTTCTTTTTTCAAAAGAAAGTTCATAGGCTAGCCCATTTTGGCCACATCTCTGCTTTATCTACATTAGCTCTTTGGCTAACAGGAACAAGTGAGTTGAAAGGTATGACTAGAGAGGAATTTGAAATCATAGTACATAGTGGAAAGCATGAGATTATTATCAATGCTACCTTTGGTTAGCAAATATTGCCTGTTAGTAAACATTTGTCCAGGTAAATTCTTTCCTTCAAATAAAAGGTAAAGTCCAACATAATTGAAATCTCAAATATCTCAGGCTCCACCTCTGCTGCTGAGAATAGGGTTCTCATTCAGCCACCTCTCTAATGTGGCCTTTGGGGGATGCAGTTGTTGTATTGCTAGCAAAAGCCATTTTATTTTGTTGGGGTTCTTATAGAGACATATATCTCTTAAGCTATTACCACGGGCTAGGATCAGAATGGACCACAGTATGTTTCATTTCACCCAGAAAGTATACCTCTGAAAAGTGTGAGTGTAACTCTTATAAATGAGCTCATGTTTTAAGTATCCCAGGAAAACCCTTTATTCAAAGGAGGCCTGCTGAGAACCATTTTGTAAAGTGCTGTGCTCACAGGAGGCGCTGATAACTTCATAAATGTACAGATGAATAGAAGGATCCTTTTGCATGACCAATCTTTTCATTAGAGCCCATTCTCTAAGATTCGGTTCCTCCAGAAACCATATCCCAAACTGAGTATGAGTGTCGCCAGAGTCTGCTCCAGTAATGACCTTCCCAGGTCTCTATCATTTCACTGTGTTAGTGTTAATAAAAACAGCAAAAACTTACTTGATACTTACTACGAGCCAGGCCTTATACTAAACATCTTTCACCTGTTCTCTCATTTAATCCTCAAGCAGTCCTGTGACATGAGGAAACTATGAAGAGGCCTGCCCATGTTTGCCATGCTGGCATAACTGGTAAATAGTGGAATCTGGTCTCCACTATTGGATTCCAATGTTCTAACCCCTGAATTCACGTCTTCATAACCTCTGAGTGTGTGTGTGTCCACTAGATGCCAGCTCCCTGAAAACCTAAACTCTGTTTTATACATCTTTTCCCATTGATTTCAACCACCATTCCTGGTATGTGACAGGCTCTGAATGTGAATGAGTGGAGAAGGAAGGACCAAGATTGTGGTTGGAAGACCAGCGTTCAGCTCTAGTTCTGGCACCAGGTAAATCATTCAACCTCTCTAGAGCACAACGTAAATTAGGGAGATAAGCCTTGCCCTGCCTATATCACAGAGCTGTTGTGAGGACCCAATGAGAAAGAACTATCAGGAGCTATGTAAATGTTGAGGATTCATAAACTAATTACCTGTTACCTATTTTGTAAGTTCAAAATGGTTCAAGGCTAGGGTTCTTCAATGTAACTGAAATATTTAGCTAGTTGGAAAATAATTGACCTAAGGAAAGAATAGGAAACAAGTCTTATCGTGTGAATACACATACTGGCAAATGGGCAAACAAGAGGGATGCAATTAGATGAAAAAAAGCACCTCAGGCTAGTGGAGTGTACACTAGATGGGGAGTCTGGAGACCGGCATGCTCAGCAGAGCTTGGAGGCTGCCTTTCTTAGAGAAGTATCTTCATCTTGCTGCCAGGCTTCAGTTTCCCTATCTGTGAAACAAGATATTTGGATCGAATGCCTCCAAGCTCCTGTGACCTGTCATTCTAAACTTGGGTGTTTGGGTAGTGCTGCAGGGATTGAGTTGTCCAGCTTTCTAGCTGTCACTATTCTCTCCAGATGCCGTCACGCAGTGTTTGCTGCCAGCTTTCTACCTTTACCATGCTATCGAAAGGGGTGGGCAGACCCTCACAGGCTGAAGCAACAGAGAGGACCCACCCGGAGGTGTGCTTCCAGGTATCTTAGCCATGCTGGCTTCCAAAGCTGGTGTGTGGTTGTCACCCAAGGCTCCTCATTAACGCCTTTAGTGCTGGTTTCAAGAGTCTTATTTGGAAGAATGTTCTATTTTCCCCCAATGCCACTCCCATTGTTTCTCTATAATTTCACCCCTAATCTATTGATTTGAATCTGTTAGATTTCCCTTATTTAAAGCAAATAAGATATTTTTCCTACAGTACAAAATAAAAATGTTTCTTAAGACTTTCCTTCAACCTTAGAACTATTTATATTTTCAAAACTTACAGTCCTTAGATAGCCCCTTCAAGACTGATAAGAACCTGCTCCCTGATAGTTCCTTATGCTTTGTAATATTTTGTTTCAAATGCATGGTTTAAGCTTCACGTTGACACTGGCAGGTACACAGAACAGGAATGATTTATCTACATTTTACAAATGAGCCTAAAAGGGGAAGGAAAGCCCACAAGAAAAAAGGCAGAGCTGGAGCTCAGACTTTGTTTTCTCCATCCTGTTTCATCCACCTTCTGGATGATACAAAGCCATGTGCATCTACCTGACAGTACAGGCACCAGGTCTGTCCTGTTAAGGAAGCAAGCAGGGCAGACAATGCTGTCATTACAGCTGAGGAAATGGAACCTCAGAAGTTAACCTCCTTGCCCATGGACCTGCGGCTGTTGATTATTCTCTATCTCAGACCTACCTCTCCTGAGTCTTAGGGCCTGCTCTTTTCACTGCATCAGTTGACTTTCATTTCAGCACTTCCTGTAAAAAGCTTCAGGCAGTGCCTTCATCTTGCCAATAGAAAATACATCAGGTTTTAGGGACTCGTTGAGGAAAATGCTAGTAAGGCAGGGCTCAGGAGAAAGAGAAAGATGAAAAAGACTGAGACCAGCCTTTGGATTGCCTGCTTCCTTAACCAGAGTGCGAAGCAAACCCTCATGGCGGAATTCTCTGCTGTTTTGTCAGTAATTCCATAAACCAGCCCCAACTCCCTGCATCAGCCCTGTCATATATGTGTTTAGGGGAAAGTTATGGACGATTCTACTTTTCATTCTAGATATTTGTATATTTTCTCTATTATTGCATATTTGCATTTATTAACTGTTGCATGTAAAACTAAGACTTCAAAAAGGATTCAAATGAGTTTTCCAAATTAATCCACTTGAATCTGAGGTCTCATCTCTGACAAACTGCAAAGGGTATTATGATCAGAAAGTACTAGGAATTCCCCTCCCCTCTGGTAATAATTAGAATTGTGAGACAGAGAGCAAGCAACTCTGGAATGACTCTCCTCTTACTTAATGTCTCCTGGGTTCCTGATATCCCTGCCCTCCTCTTTTGTTTTCCCACTGGAAGTGCTCTCTGTGCCCCACCCCCGCACCCCGCCACCCTCCCCCCGCACCACACTTCTCTGAAATGCTCTCCACAGCGCCCTCAGATCTGCCCACCTTGTTCGAACAGCCTTGAAGAAGCTTCAAGCGTTTTATACTAAAAGTAAATTTTTATTTAGTGCAGATTTCTTCATTTCAATGCACTTCTAAGGGAAAGAGATTGAATTTCTGAATAGCTACCATCACAGTTTTAGAACTAAAAATCTTAACTTTCGAGATTAATAAAGTGGAGCTTTTCTAGGGCTTTGTGTGCAGAGAGCTTCCTCTGTTGAGATGGCTTCACAACTGAACAATTAGTGCTGGAAAGATCCTTTGTGATGATTTTTATATATGGCCTTGCATTCTTGCTCCTATGCGTAAGGCTAATCAAACCGTTCTTACAAAACCTCTGGCCAGACACGTACGTTCTCCGGGAACTCCCAGTTATCTCCTAATAGTCTGTGGTCTGTATACTCATTCCTCTTATTTATCTTGTCTGCTCAGATAGCCTGTGGACAGACCAGTGTTCTCTCGTGCCAGCCACTGTACTTTAGGAACAGATTAAAAATTGCTGGCAAAGATGGGTGAGTAGATGAGATTGGTCTGTGCTCCGTTTGGTTCCCTGGCACCTTCTATCAAGTTTAGTTAATTCACCTCTGTTAAGAATTAGACTGGATTCATTAAAAAACAATTTTAGTTATTGTTTTAGCACTTTTAAAAAACATATCATACTTAGTCTGAATTAATCTGAGAATAAAAAGCCATGTCTCCTTGCCTTGCATCGATGGCAAAGAAATCTCATAGGAAAACCCATACATCTGGTGTTTTCAAGCACATCTTAACCTGTCATTTAATATGCAGCCTTTATTCTTCATCTTTTGATTTGGTGCTGGTGGTTACGAATACAATAATGATATTCTGCCATGGCAGTTATATTTTATAAAACTCGAGAATGATTATTATCGCCGCATCTGTGTAAAATGCAGCGTAGTTTTCTCCTCTGGTGGCTTACACAGCGCCCGGTTGAATGGTCGAATGTTGGTTGCCAAGTTGCTTTGTTAAAGCCACAAACTTTAGAAGTGAAATCATCACACCCAGCAATCGGGCTTGTGTGGACTCTTCTGTAAATAGTAAGCGCTGAGGGAGTACTCTCTGGCCCCTGGGGAAGGTCAGCAAAGTGGTTGTGAGACAGAGTAATCTGTTCTGGGTGGTGCTGAAAGCTCTTATTGATATGGGATTAGTCTCGGTGGAGACAACGTGCTGTCACATGGTCATCACTGCAATTGAGAGGAGTGAGATGGGAGGCCAGCTGGGGGAAGGGGACACCGCTGAGTCACTGAGTTCATTTAAAGGCTGCTACAGGGGCGGGTGCCCAGCAAGACCAACCCCTGGACTCTGCTGCCACCACAGCCACACCTCTGGGTTAGTTAAGACTTCACTCCATGCTGGGCAAGGAGAACCAGAGCGCTTCACAAGGTAGGTACCTGAGTGAAGCCCTAACTGAAATAAGGGAACTCGGCCTCTGGCCCTAAGTGTTGTCTTCTCTATACAAGACGAGAAGGAGGGTGGTCACCCCAAAATTTCTTGACTTTGTGGCTCAAAAGTTCTGAAAGGGAAAAGAGGAAATTGTATATATGTTTTACTGAGTCTAGCAGTCAAATACTATTTCTCCAGATTGGGCATAATTTAAAGTCATATTTAAACGTGACAGTGAGCAGTCATTGTGGATGTGGGTGAGAAAAAAAAATATGTTGTCACTGTTCTTTCATAGATGCCTTAGATTTAGAGTCTAAAGATTCTATTCCACTTGAAAAAATGTATAAAAATGGCAGACAGACGTTTGTCTGCATTGGGGCCGGGGGGAGAGTAGGAGGTATTTGGGGTGAGCAGGGAATCATCTAATATAAACTGTGTCTCACTTCCCTAGGAAAAGAGAGCACATGGTTTTTGCCTTGGGTTTTGTTCCCAGCCTTAAACGACTAATATTCCTTGTGCATGTGAGTGTGTGTAGCATGCTAGATGGAGATGGCATGTGTGTGTTTGTGACCCCACCACAATACTCTGTAGACATATCCGAATGACTGTTAATAAATGAACATGTCTGGAAAAGGACCTACACAGATAGACTGATGTGTGTTGTCAAAAAAATCAAAGCTTGATGGTGTCCAGGGAAAACGTTTTAAAGTAAACTCTAAATGATGACGCTACCTTAGTGTAGGTTATTTGTCCTGGAGAATTTATTTTGGCAAATCTGGAATAAAAGTGGCTGCTTAAACTAGGCAAGTCTTCATATATATATAATTTTTTTTAAAGAGCTGATAAAAAATCATTTCCTCTTGAAGCTCCATGTACGTTTAGGCATAGCATGGGAGTTGCTTTATTTTTTGAGCTTCTTCCCCATCCCTCTTCTTTTTTTTTTTCTTTTGCAAAACTGAACATGGAATTCTGTTAATTCCAATCTGTTCAAAGGTATCTAAGGCAAGGAAAGCAGACAGCAGATGTTTGGTAGCTTCAGTGAAAAGGGGAAATTAGTAATGGAAGATAGAGGTTGTACAGGGTCAGGGAAGAAGGAAAGCCTGTTTCGGTGCAAGAAACGTTTGCTGTTTAATTGATTATGTTGGCAGCCAGTAAGGCTTGGGAGGGAGTAGAGGAGAGATGAAGAGAACGGGAGTTGGGATCATTCCTTGCCGCCTTCGCCCCTTTCCTGGCTGGCGTGAGTGTACCCTGTCTGATGGCGTGTTGCTTGGATGGCCAGTCAGGAAACCATTTCATTCCTGGCTCCCCTGGTCTCAATTAGCTTGAGTGTAAAAACTTGCCTGGTTTAATCGGTCCCTCTAGCGGAATAAGACTTTCCCCTTTTAAAGAGAAAGGAATGTGTGTCTTGGGCATTAATGAACCTTTACTAAACTAACCTTCCTGCATAATTAAATTACTTACTTTGAAGTTGAAGAGCCTAAAAATTAAGGGTTGAAGTATGACCCATTACATGGTTTAAATATTTCTTTCAGGTTTTAATAAAAATTTGAAGAAGGAAAAAAGCACATATCAAAAACATCAACTCTGAAATGCAGGAAGTTTAACAATACTTGTAACTGGGGAGAAAATAAAAGCTAATTGGTTCTTGGATTTTGTAAGTCACCAGCAAGGAGTCATGGAGCAGGGTGTTATCTAACTCGGGGCCCTAGATTATGGAAGGGTGAGATGCTAGATCACAGTAGATAAGTCATTTCTAATTCCAGATCCAAGCATAGGTGATGCCAAGTTAATTTTAGAGGGCTAAATTGGAAACTTTTTTCCTATGCATAATGGCTCAACATAAGAATTTAAATATTTGATCTCAAATAATCCTCCATACTCTAAATGGCCTACAGATTATCCAGTGCAGAATGTTAGCCCTTTGTCTATCACATGGTCAAGTTAGTCTGTGTTCAAGAAATGCAAATATATTTTAAAATTTAGCCTGACAAAAGTCCTCCCCTTCTCCAGGCCTTATGGAGCAGAGGACCAGTTCCCCACCAGCTAAGGGGCCTTCAGGCCTCACCCCCAGTATCACCTAGATAGCCTCAAACCCCCTCATTGGTTTATCTTTGAAATGCCTCTTTCTTTCTGGCAGTTGACCACTTTTGCTTATGAGGCTGACTTGGTTTTTTAAAATTTAGTTTTATCCAACATTTCTGTAAATTTGAAATGAGTAAGGGGCTTCCTGCTCTGTCTGCTATAGAGAACCAAAGTCTAGCCTAACTGAATGGAACTGGGAAGTTAAATACGAGAGAATATTTCTTTAAGTTGAACCACTAAATCTTGGTGTTGGAAGGAACCCTGCCAGCACCCCTCTCTGTATAGTCTTTCCGCATTCTGCCAGACATGGAAGCAGTCAGCGATGTATTCTTATAACAACACAGGATTCCACTGTAAAATTGTCATCTTGACACACAGCTGCTGTCCTGTACCCTCTGCTGAATAGTTTTCATTGAACAACTTCCTTTTTCTATATCACTTAAATCAAGGTTTTATTTATGTCCTATTTCCCTCATAAGTTTAGGTTTATAATGTTTACTTCCCATAGTCTATGATGATATTCCAGCTCTCTTTTATTTTCTCCTATTGGATTTGAAACCCCTTCTGTGGGGTTTCATATTTATTGTCTTCCACTGTAGCTAGGTTTTGTTTTGCCTACGTTTCTTTCTCCACTTCCCAAATTTCACATTAAAACTTGTTCACCTGGTCAGCTGGTCCCTTTCAAAATTGCTTTTCACCCATACTCTAAGGTATACTTTCTGCAGTTAGGAGTCCTCATTCTAGTGCCTTATACACATTGTACCTAAAAAATAAATACAGATCCTGTTTTGCATCCTCATATGTTGCTATAATCCATGTCTACCTTTATCTTTAAAAATCAATAACCTTCACCTGGAAGAAGCCAGAAAAATTCCTCCCTCGTGTTTCAGAACAATCCTCAGAAAGTCCAGGATGTTTTAATGATGTCACTTGTTGCAGTGTAACTTAGCAGATGGAGAGGAGAGAAGACGGGGTCAGCCTTGGCAAACCGTCACATCATTCTACTACTTGTCATTTTCTTCAGGAAGTCCGCAACCCTGGGGAGTAATCATCTTGTCTAGTGGGGCCCCAGTGGGTTTCCCACCACACATCTGTCCTCTGACGCGCGGGACCTGCTGTGGTGCTGCTGCTTCAGTTTCCTTCCCTCTCTAACCCGAGATTTACTCTTCTTAGATAGTGAATCTTTTCAAGAATCTGAAAACTGTAAGCCTTCCCTTCAGAAAAAGCACACATGTTCACTCACTTTTATGTCCAGTTTCAGGCAATAGAGCATATCCTAATCAAGGTGCATAAACTCCAGGTTAAGGACCCATTGCATAAACCATACCCACATCACTTTGAAACTTGGCAATTTATTTTACTATAGTCTGTTTTATAGATTATAAGAGAAGGGCCTTACTCCTGTATGTCTTGTGATTTCATTCATTACTTACTTTTGGACCTCAGAATTGGGTTAATCATGGTCCTTGGTTCCTATCACACGCATCAAGGGTCCATGCAGAACTGTCTTCTATCCATTTTATTTCTGTAAAACAAACTCGTGAGCCTACCCCCAGCATGGAATCTAGAATATGACAATATTTATCCTAGCCTGTGTGATTTTGCTTATCCAATCCAGTGCAGTAGGCTCTTTCTGAACCTTGTGCCAGTTGCTCCTTTACTTATCTCAGAAATAGATGTGTCGCATCTATATATTTCTGAAAGGTTAGCCAGGATATGGTTTAGTTCCTAACTCCTCTCTGGAAATACATGCATTCTCTGTGTTCACTTGTTTTAAAATATCTGAGCACCTACTTGGTGTTAGGTGCTCAGGTGACAGGGGAAGATGGAAATAAAATGTCGACCCTTTCTGTCACACAGCTTTGGAAGAAGATGCAAAACCCCTTTAAACTCAGATAGTTATACCAGCAAAGTCATGAATGAGTCAGACCATCTTATACTGGTGATACGATTTCTGTACGTGGTAGGAGGCCTGTTTTATGCCAGACTTATAAGTGCACCCACTTTCCTTTTATCTGAGTTAGTTCTGGCTCACAGCATGGCCAACGGCCGGTCCTTCTACCCTTCAAATCTGCACGGCTTTGCCAGCTCACACTCAGCCATGTTGGGACACTCAGCTCAGGTGGCACAACTTCACTTTTCTCGTGAATTTCTTTCACCTCTCATTCAGCCCAGATTTATGGAAGTCAGCATAGCACAATGTAAAAAAGCACATGTCTTGATGTTTCTGGTCTTGGGTTCAAGTCCTGGATTCACAGTTGCTCTATGACCTTGAGCAGATTACTTAACGCCCTCCCTCCTCTTTCCTCAGCTATAAAGTGATGATAGTAATACTCCCTCATTCGGTTACTATGAGGACAGAATGAAATAAAAGTGTTTAATTTCTTTTATCTCTTAAATCAATGAAAAAAAGTACTTAATACATGGTAAGTTCTCAATATTTGATGCCATCACTAATTGTGTTGGCCTCCCAGGGCTCAAGAAATAGTAGGAGGTGAAAATAAGAAGTTGACTTTGTTACCTACAGTCTGAGCCATCAGACTTCCTGCATGCTAGAGAGGGTGTAACGAGAACTTATTTTAATAAGTAGCTTGTCACAGTGACCCCCTGGCCCACTTATTTCAAAAAGTCTGAAGTCTTCCACAGTATCAACATGTGTTGTCATTTCTTGCTCCTGTTACCACATATACATGTTAAGTGTCCAGAGCTAGGGTTCCGGCTCCCTTAGAGAAAGACTGTCTTTTATTTTCAATGCTACATGCAGGATGGCACCCTTAATAAATAGTTGAAAATCAGTGAAGGTTCTAGATCACAGTCCCCAAACTCATAACTGGAACCCACAGACGTGCCTTTATTTGCACACAAATTTTTAAAAATTACCATTGGGAAGTAGCTCTTACATATCAAAATATTTCACTTAAAAAAAATCCAGATTTTTGGATTTTCTTAAAATTATAGAGTAACAGGGGGCCCACATTCCCACTTGGCAAAGAATGCCGGAATTGAGAAGCAGACGCCCAGTGGTAAACGGGGCATGTACCCTCCAATTTACCATAGCCCCCTCCACTCCCTAAGGCTCACCCAGCCCACTTTCCTTGTATCTCACTGGCCTGACCTCCTGGACACAGGGGTTTGGGACCCCATCCCCATTATGGTATGAAAGCCCTATACCAAGAAGGAGGGTTATTCATCCATTTAGTGCTGCTTCTAAGACCTGGCACTAGGTGCTGAGTAAGTAAGGGCAAGGGAAGTGGAAGTGAAGAACAGGACTAGTTTGTGTATATCACCGATAGGAACGTCACCAGTAGGAGAGGTAGTTCATGTGCAGGGATGACTGCAGTAAAGGATGTTATGTGCCAAATGAATGGTGCAAATAAAGAATTGAAAGTAGGGGAGTCTGCTTCTGCCTGAGCTGCCTGGAGGTGGAGGGGAGCGTCTCATGAATGAGACCTAGCTCTTTAAGGATGATAGGATTTCAGTATCTGAAGTAGAAAATGGCCTTCTCCCCAGAGGGAATGACATATGCAGCAAAAGGCAGCTGTGACCTGACCAGTTTGACCCACGTGTGGGAGAGCAGAAGGAGGTGAACAGAGAGGAGGGGCCAGACAAGGGAGACTTTAAGGCCAGACAGTGGCATTTGGACCATAGGCAATAGGGGGCTGCCAAAGATTTTTCAAGAGAATATGGTGATCAAAGGAGTTTTTAGAAATGAAACATTTTCAACTCTTTAGCAAACATCTCACAGGCATAAGTGGCTATTGATATGTTTGCCTAGATGTCCGCTGCACTCTCCATCCTGATTTTTCTTGAAGCCTGTTTCTTCCAAGGGTACTCTGATGATGTTGGAAATTTCCCCTTTCCTTCTCAGGCCTGTGGCTTCTGTCAGGTTGGCAGAGTCCCAGTGACCTCAGGCCCAGTGCCCATAGACAGGTGATAAATTTCACATGCAATTTACAGTACATTAGAGAGGTGTGGTGACACTTAGAAAGGAGTTTAATCTGCCTGTCATATACAGAGAAGGAAAATGTGTTTGGGCTGCTCTAAATTTTGTCAGACGGATTCACACAGTTGTTTGTGTCTGGCTCTAACTAGATTGCAAGTCTAATTCTCTAAGTGAGACTCATTGAGTTCTGATTGTTACAATTTCCTGCCCACTGGTGAGCACTAACAGAGATGCTCTGCCTTCCTGGTATTTGGTGCTGGGTCTGGATGATGGTAAGAAGCACTGCTAACCCCTAGTTCAGAGCATATTCTGTTAAGAATGATGCTGCTGCATAATAATAATAATAATTAATTGACCACATCACAAGGTATGCTGCTGTCCTCACCCCGAGTGTGATCTATGCTCAGTCTTGGAGTTGGCTTGCTTTGTTGTTCCCTTCAACGAATGTGTGGCTCTTTCTGGTCCACACAATGCCCTCGGAAAGCCTATGACACAATCACCAAACGAGTACAGATGCTTCTTAGCTGGAATGACCTGGTTTCAGAGTTAAACATCACTGCTCCCAGTGATGGGACCACCAGCCTGGCTGTAATGTTATCACAGAAAGCAGAGAAGTGAGGCCTGCCCCTGGAATGCAGTGGTGTTCATTCCTTTCTTAATTTTGTGACTATTCTAGGTTTGGTTTATTTTGCTCGTTTTTTGCACTGCATCTAGATCGAGTTTCACAATGGGTCCTCAAGAAATGATTATTGATGAGGGCATTCAAGATTGCAGAAATCTTCCTAGTGAGCAGAGTGGCAGCAGGAGGTCTCTCAGATAGCATCAAGTCATTTTCTCTTCTGTGGGCCAGTGCTGGACCTCTTTTCCCCATTCATTCAACAGAAGTTTCTCAAGCGTGTTTTGTGTGCACTGAGAATCACGCAAGGCTCTGAAGATGCCAAAGTGAGTGACACATAAGTTAACATCATGCATTCCTGTCGGATTTCTGAATTTCTTTGTGACAAATTCAAGACAGATTTATTCACTTGTCAAATATAACCATTTTTCTTTTTTCCCCAACCATAAAACCAAAAATTTGATGTTTATGGCACTTACGGGGCTTGGGTTTACACAGTAAGTCTTCTGGACGGACACTGGCTAATTTTGCCGAAGTGCTATTTCTGCATTTTGTGCAACTGTCTGTCACCAGGCGAACAGTGGTACCTGCAAATGTGAGGTAGAACTGGCAAGTGGATGATTCTCCAGGTGTCAGTAACTGGAAAAAACAGGAACATGCTTTCATAGAAAAATAAATATTACCTAAGTAGTGCTTTGGTTAATCATTCTTTAGAAAAGAAACAAATTAGAGGAGGGATTCCTAGGTGTATAACATTCACTAAAGTAAACCCCAGTTGGACTGGAGACCTAGGTGGACAAATTGGCCCCCATAAACAAATGGAATTGCACATGTGTGTGTGAGTAAGGAGCATAACCTCTGGGAGAGTTGATCCTAAGCTATTAAGTGGCTTCCTGTGACAAGCAGAATTTTCTCTTCCTATATGTATTTCTGTATTGTTTGAATTTGTAACAATGAGTAATATACAGATATGTGCACATGTACACAAATACTAACCTGACTGAATATAGAGGGAATTCCTAGGCTTAGAATTAGTGAGAGAAATGGCAAAGAATAGAGCGATAGATAGGATGTGACAAAAATGTTACTTTTATGGAAAGCATTTAGAGAAGCTGCAGAAAATATTTCCAACAAATCCATGCTACCGTCCTCACTCTTACTACAGTAAGAGTAACTAGTAGGCTGAATGATATGTTCTCCCAAAGATGTCCACGTCCGAATCCCTAGAATTTGTGAATATGTTACCTTACACGATAAAAGGGACTTTGCATATGTGATTAAGTTAAGAATCTTGAGATGGAAATGTTATCCTGGATTGCCAGGTGTCCCCAACATTATCAGAAGGCTCTTTATAAGAGAGGCAGAAAAATGAAAGTCAGAAGAAACAGATGGGGCGATGGAAGCAGAGGGTCAGAGTCTGAGAGAGATTTGAAGAGCAAGGCTGCTGGCTTTGAGGGAGGACGAAGGGGCCTCGAGCCAAGGAATGTGGGCAGCCACCAGAAGCTGGAAGAGGTGAGGAAACAGGTTCTCCGCTGGAGCCTCTGGAGTGAGCCTGAGCCTGTCAACACCTTGATTTCAGCCTAGTGAAACCATTTCAGAATCTGGTCTCCAGAGCTGTAAGATTATAAGAGTGGTTTGTTTTAAGCCATAAAGTTTGTGATAATTTGTTAGAGCAGCCATAGGAAACTAACAGAGCCTAAATGAATGAGACACTTTCCTAGAGATTGTCCGCTATGCCTTAGCAAGTTCTTCTGTGTCCTGACTGTGTTACTCATTTTGCTGTATCATCTCTGTCTTCACAAACCTATGGAGAAGGTGGTATAACTCTCATTTTTGAAATAAAGTATAAGGCTTACATGTTGAGTGGCACATCACACCATTAATGTCAGAGCTAGGATTCCATCTGGCCCAGATGACCCCAGAGCCCGCGCACGTGTGTCTTGAACCCTCACTTATGAGTGCACGCAAAGGACATATGCTAAATTATAAATAGTGGTTAGGGTTATAAGTGATAGTTTCTGTTTTGTTTTGTTTTGTTTTTATAATTTATAAATTCTTTACAGAGAAAATGTAATCTTATGTTCAGACAAAGAAAAATTCTTAGTGAAAGACTGGTACCTTACCTTTCATGGTTTATCATCACTAACAACAGTCTCCCAAAGAATGCTCCCTTCTGAATCGGAAGCCCTCTAGACTGCGCTTCTCAGAGGTGGTATTCAAAGGGTGATATTCAACCGTTCGGCCTTATCAGAATATCTCCGGTATTGTCTTTGGTTCCTCTCAGGTGTAGGCACGCGTCCGGGGCCGGGTGGGAGGATGCTGTGGGTGGTAAAGGAAGGGCAGAGATATAGTGGCACACAGCTCTGGGCCCAACATGATGACTCACCAGCAGGCTGCTCTTTTTAGTCGCTGTTCTGTAATCAATTGTGTCACTTTAACTGTCACATAAAAAAGAAATTCGATAAAGGTCACCCCATCCTCAGCCCCATGACCTTGCTTCCTTTCTATTCACCCTCATGTGCACAGAAGTCCGGCTCAAGAAAAAGTGCTACCGGTGATAAGGAGGAAACCTCTGCTGCAACATCAAGAGATCAGGGAGCCCATGGCTGTCATCTTCACTTCCCTCGCACCCCTTCTTTCTCCCATCTGCCTGCCCGTTGCTCCAGCAGAGGGCAGCAACCTGGCTGGGGGGGCTCTCTGGATTCCATGACCTCATGCTCTGGACAGGCTCCATCTCCTTATAGTGTGATCTTGTGAAAACTTGGTTTCAACAGGACCACCAATGCTCCTGTGTGAGCCAGGGCCAGAAAGAGACATTAAAAAGGAGAGGGACTCCCCTGTTCCTCTGAAGTGATAGAAGAAGAGGAGAGTGGTAGAAGGAAAGCCAGGAGCTGCCATGAAATGAGAGGTGTAGGCAGCCGACTGGGAAGGCTTAGTGGATTGGAAACGGGGTAAACACTTGCAAAGGATTCATGGAACCAGAGATGCCAGAAGAATGAGGGTCAGGAAAATGTGTGGAAAGCTGTTGTGAAGGCTGCTAGGGGCACAGCACCCTTCCCAACTCTGACATTTGCCATGACTGGATGGGAAGACGTCGGGAGCATGGGCAGGAAACCAGCCTTCACCTTCTGCTTAGTGACATTTGGGAACATCATGCAGTGGGATGGATAATGTCAAAAGGAGGTGATTATAATTTTTGCACCTGATGATTTCTGCTCTTTTAAAACTATTACTGTAACCTGGAGAGGCGCAGCTGTCCTGTGTCCAGGCACCAAGCTCTGGCCTCCACTTCCTCTCCCACTTCAGGGTACTTTTGTCTGGCCCTAAGGATGGTTGTGTGATGGGGCTTGTTTTCAAGAGATATTTCCATTCTGAAACTTGAGAGACAGTTATTGTTTTTCTTTGCCCCAGAGAAAGGTGTTTTTACATACTTCCTCTTGCCCCTGCTCTGGGTTCCTCGGCACAGCCTTTTTGCATCTCTAGATGTTGCAATTCTCAAACCATTAAGGTATACCTGTATTATCGTACCAGCTCCTGGTGAATATTATTGTACCAGCTTCTGCCTTTCACCACACCGCACCCTGAGTTTCGAGGTTTTGTATGTTTGTTCAGTTTTATCAGCAGAAGGGAGAGCTACTACTGACTAGCTCTGCACTGCTTAGCTATGATTCAGGGACAGGTTGGCCTCCCTGGATTTGGAGCTTTTCTTTGTTTTGTTCCAGATCCGTTTCTTTTCTGTGTTCCAAGCTCCTTCTTTTCCTGTGGAGTGCATCACTTAAAGTTTTCCAACACTGGAGAATTTTTATAGCCTTCCTTTTTCACCTGATTTTGCCTTGCCAGGTAGGCCAGAGCACCTAGATCTAGGAAAACACCTGTTTGCTTTCATCATCTTTCCCCGTAGTCTGCTAGCTCCATATAGAAATAGAGACCAAGTAGCTTCTTATTTGCTTCAAGACTAGAGCAGCCTGGCAAATACAAGCTAAAGAATACTAGTTCTCTTATATCTTGTCACCTGACCTGTAAGCCATGAGGTTAAATCACTTTACAACAATAGTTTAACCAAGATTGTCACAGCAGCTCTGTAGGCAGCAAATATGGAGACCTCGTAGGCACTTTAACACCTGCTTAGTGCTAACAGACTCCTGTTGGATGGGGTGGTGGTCTGCAGATGGCCATACTGGGTATGACAGGCTGTCCCAGGCTCCTGACTGACCCTTTAGGCCAGGATCTCGGTAGGCTAAGAGGCTGTCTTGGTAACAACCCAGAGCAAAGGACACCTGGGGCTCCTCCTGCAGCTGCTGAGGTGCTGCTGGTCATGGTGGTAGTTATAAGGCTGCTCTTTATAGTGACTATTTAAGATTGTGGCTAATAAAAAGTAAGTGGCTAGCCTTTTTAAATTAAATTCAGTAGTACCCATTTGTGTCCTTGAACACAAAGTACTTCTCTTTTCAAAGCTCAAACCATGATTCCACCAGACCCTGATCACCTCCTCCGCACATGGATCCTCCTGTTTGCTCAGTTGATTTGCATTCACTTTGATTTGTTCTCTGTCCGTTGTGTGGCATAAAGGGATATATAAAGCAGTACAGCATAATGATAGACTGTAGGGCTTGGAGTCACCTGAATCCTGGCTGTGCTTTAGCGAATTGGAGTGATCCTAGAGGGTCTGTCCAGTTAACTTCTCAGGCTCAGGTTTGCCGCCTGTACAATGGTCTTACACCTAAGGGCAGGCTTTCACTTCGAGACTGCTTTTTGATGATAATGACAATGATGGCAATGACGATGATAGCAGCTAACATTTATTGAGCATTTGCCCTATCAGGAATATTAGGTGCTTTAAGTACATAATTTAATCATAATAATGTGCCTCTGAGGAAGATGCTATTTTTATACCTACCATTACATACAAGAAAATCAAAGTTAAGTGAGGCCAAGAAACTTTATCAATGTTACATGAACAACAGATTGCAGAGCCAGGATTCAAAGCCAGGATTCTGACTCAGAAGCTCACATTCCTCATCACAATGAAATGTGAGCGATAAATATCAAAGGATATTTTACACCCATCCATTTATCAAAAATTAATTGTATGATTTGTATTAAGATAAGAAGCAATAGCCACTTTTATACAATAAAAGTGTAAATTGGCACCGCCATTTGGAAGAGCATTTGGGCAGCTTCCAGGAAAATGTAAGATGTCCCAATTCCACTTCTAGTTATATCCTGGAGAGGCTCCTCGTGACCACAAGAAGACAAGTAGAGGACCTTACGGCACAACCTTTATAGTAGTGAAAAAAGGAAAGACAACTGAAATTGCTAGCAGTAGGTAAATAGACCAATTGTGGATTCATCATATGATGGAATACCATGCACCATTTAAAATGAACACGTCCTTAAGATTTTAGCTAATGAAAAGGGAGCAATTAAAGTCAATACTTCATTAATATTACTGTATCAGCATGGATAATCTTATAATGGTGTATGAGGGAAGTAAGTTATCGAAGGCTTAACGCTACATATGAAATATAAAGAAATATAAACAATTTTATACCTTTATTGACAGTCATGTTGTATAAGTATGAAAACTTGCTAGGGCAGGTTCATGCCAGCATCAACAAGTGGCTGCCTTGAGGAAGAGAATAGGATCAAGGATGGATACAAAAGGGGGCTTTAATTATAGCTGTAACACATCTCCTTACAAAAAATCTGGAAGCAAATATGGCGAAAGGTTTACATTCACTAAATCAAAGTGGTCAGTACGTGGTACAATTCTGCGCTCTTCTGTATCTTCTACTGTCTTCTGATAAAAGGGGAAACAGACTGCATTTGGAGAACTCTTCATTTGGAATCTCGTGGAGATTGTTGCACATTCTTGTTGTAACCTTAGAAGCCACAAGTCTTCTTCCTTTAAGGGCAAATTGGATTTTTTTTTTTTTAAAATGGCAGTTGGCATTGAATCTGAGGTAGATAACATCAGGGGAATGTCATTTTTTAATTGAGAATTTGGCGTGGGATCAGAGAAACACAGTTTGGGTGGCAGGAGCATTGTGAAAGCAGGTGCCCGTCGTCCCAAGCAGACTTCTAAAGGGAGACAGAATACGTGTATATAAATGAGTAAGTTGAGTCTGCCTACTAATAGATCACCCTTGTTATTGCCCTGCCTCATAGCCATTTTGATATATTTTCCGACAGACCAGTGTGATCCATCTCTGCTTCGATTATCTGGTCTTCCAAGCACCATTCTCTTCTGATTAAGTGTAAAATTAGGCTTAAACTTAAAAGCTGCTTTTTCTTGTCCTGCAAAATAAGAGGGATGGTCTATAGCAAGTCCTTTCACCAGAGCCACAGTTGACAGCCCACACTCCAGAAGACCTGGTCACAGTATAGGACATCAGCCTCTTCAGAGAGGATGTTCGAGCAAGGAGGGGTCTATGGCTGTCACTGGGCAAAAAGTGTACCATTGTATTATTTCGTGAAGGTTAATTTTGAAGCCTTTGAAAGCAATGGGCAGGTCTGAGGCTATATGGATTCTGTTCAGGTGTTTCTTTTGCAGGATGCTTTGCACTGTGATTGCCTCTCACAGGGCTCAATAGATAGCCAGACTCTTCCAAGGTGGAGTCTGGGCTTTGTGTTAAAAAAAAATCTGTCCACAAAGTTCTACTTCATCCCATGGAGCACTAGTGTTTCTCTCCTCACATTTACTTTTCCTTATTCAATATCCATTTCTCATCCACATTATCTAATACTGGCTTCTGATATTCTTTGCTTTTGTAGTTAGTTGAGCTCAGAGTTGACCTAAGTGGAAGGCATGGCTTTGAGGTCAGGCAGACATTTTGATTCCCGGCTCTGCCACTGACTGACCAGCTGTGTGACCTCAGGCACATTCATTAGTCAGACTCAGTTACCTCATACTTGTAAGATGAGAATATCAATAATACCCTCTTTGAAAGGCCATCATGATGATTAAATGAAATGATGTATGGTACCTTGCACATGACGTTCAGGTTAAATGTTGGTTGGCATCTTCATACCATACCTCTGAAAAATGTGTGTGCCCTCTTGATTTCCCCCTCTTCCTCTCTATTGGTTGTTTGTAATACCTCTTTACTTAATGATTATGAAAACATAAAGCCTTCGGCCTCTTGATCAAATGTACCTCTTAAACAGTATAAACTTTGCAGCCAAAGCCCTGCAGTAACTGTGTGTTCTTTGAAACTAAATTTGGACTGCATGGTATTCTATGGCAGAACATGTGATCCCGTGTTTCTTGATTACCTGTTTCATGATGATGCTAGAGTAATTGGAACTTTTTTTTTTTTTACTTCCTTTTGGTAAACAATGGGATGAATGTAATTTGTCAGCTGGCTCTGTCTTTTCATGAAGCTTGACAACATCCAATCATGAGTGCGATGAATTTATAATGGAAAATGGGGCATCCAGAAACCACCACAGGCTTGCATGTAATATGGACAAGCTGGCTCTGATATAAGTTGTATCTGTTATTTCAATTCCCATGTGAGGTCTCCACCTCCTTCACTCTAAATAATGCATGGCCCCTTTTACATCCCCTGTTCGAAAACCCAGGAGTGAAAGAGGCTCATTTATGGCTTGGTTTACTTGCTCCTACTTTCCCATCTCTAGAATGATAATGGGATCACCCTCCAGCAGGGCCACACACCAGATTTGTTTATGCCCCATGGCTAGTCTTTGTCCTTCAGTTTGTTCCCAGTATGCAACAGAATTGTAAGGAGCCTGGCTTTTAATGTGACTTGCACTTGTGATAACTTACCTCTTTTGGGAAAGAGTCTGGTTTTTCTGTTTTGGCCACGTGTTTGCTTTTGTTACTGTACTTTATTACAACATTCTCCACTGGACTAAATGATACTTATAGGTTGTTTGGAGTTGCTAAGCGTTTGTTACCATACAGCAGATAAGGTCTGCATAGCTCGCATGGACTCTAAATGATGTTAGCACTGAAATGGTATTCAGGGGTGTGTCACAATAAAATATGAATAGAGATACACAAGTGGGACTATGTTCTTTGCTGTGGACATGGATAGGTGGGCATTTAGTCTATATTTAGGAGTAGGCATGCTCTCAGTGTCTTATTAGATCTTCAGAGAATCCCACCTCTCGGGTCAAGTGGTACTATTTCTGGGGAACACAGGGTACTTCTCAAGCCAGTGCAGTCTCCCTCCATATGTAAATGAGGTATGTATCCTACTTAGACACCAGTCTAGCTATGGTATTAAATGGACTTGCCCTGAGGATATCTCCAGAATGCCAAAGACTGCCTTGTCTAAGCCCCAAAATATCCTGGGATCCTCTGATCTCACTACAACCCAGTCCGTTCTGAGTGCTCTTACCCCATTTTCACAAGAAAAAGAGAGGAAACTTGTTCGTGATCACAGAGCCAATGAGAGACGGTGCAGAAATCTGAGTCCTGGTATACCTGGATCCAGAGCCATGCTTTTCACCACCCCATGAATACATGCTCTTGTTGCCTTTCAAACAGCGATGTTGTAAGACTTAAATGAGATGGTATAAATGCAGACAGTCTGAACTACACACAACAAAGGTGGTCATAGTCACGATATTTATTAAGGTGGGTTTGTTATTGTTTAAATGTGAGAACACAGAAGGAAACAATCTCGTGGACAGAGACTACGAAGTAATACTGAGTGTGAACTTGAAAGATAAGTACGGATAGAAGGGTGTGGCAGTAATACATTCAGGGATGATGGGGCCAAATTGAGTGTGCAAAGGGTAGAAGAAAGCCTGGCAGCGAAAGGATAGATGAGGAATAGAGGAGAAACGACAAGGGGTAGAAGTTTAGATGAATTTGGAATGGTTGGTTGGGGCCCGATGCTGATATTTTGAGGATCCTCAAAATATTCTATAGGCCAACACTTCTCAAACACTCCCCTCAGCAGGTATTCTCAGCCTTATCATTTCTAGATGGGTAATTCTTTGTCCTGTGCGTTGTAGGTGTTTAGCAGCATCCCTAGCCTGTACCCACTCCTCTTCCCATTGTGAAAACCAAAAGTGTCTCCAGACACTGCCAAATGTCCCCTAGGAATGAAATTGCCCCTCATTGAGAACCATGGCCCTAAAATAAAGCAAGATTAGAAAGCAGAGCACAGCCCGAGGTGATGTTACCGGAGCAAAGGGGTTCGTGTGCTTGCGTGCATCTGAGTCAATGATATACGTGCAAGCTTTGCAGCAAAGCAAGTAAGGAGTTGCTAGGTCAGACAGAAAGACAAATACCACATTATTTCACTTATATGCGGAATCTAAGGAACAAAAGAAAACATAAACAGACTCATGGACACAGAACAAACTGGTGATTGCCAGACAGGAGGGGGTTGGGGACAGGGTGAAAAAGGTGAAGAGATGAGAAGTACAAATTAGTAGTTACAAAACAGTCATGGGATGTGGAGTACAGTGTAGGAATATAGGCAGTACTATTGTAATGCTATGTGTAGTGCCAGGTGAGTGCTAGAGTAACTGGGGATCACTTCATAAATTATATAAATGCCTAACCATTGTGCTGTATACCTGAAATGAACAAACAAACAAAAAATAAGGATTTAGGGAGTTGCAAGTCTAGGAGACAAAGGCGAGCTATCACTCAAAGGCCTGGCTCCCCAAGTTTCTCAAGGGGATAAATTATACAGGGAAAAATCCTTAACTACGGAAACTAAGGGAGTTGGGGTCGTGGGTGCTACTGATTGGACGGGGCTGGGATAATTGATTATCATGTCCCATTCTGGAATCAGCCTTGGCATCATTCTGTCTGTTCCTGAGGTGGATGGGGCTGTTCTGCCTCCAAGGGCCTGGGGCTGAGACACACCTAAAGCCAAGATGTTATCCTTAGTATAACCGAAAGTTATTGTCCTCCAGATCAGTAGACTTGAGGCTTCATTCTTAAAAGATTTGGTACTGGCAGAAACCTTATGTCCTAAGGCTTAATGATTAAGGGAGTAGGCATACAAAGGCGGAAGGATAAGGGTAGAAAAAAAGCAAGTGAGTCATAGTGCCATTATCAAGGCAAAATCACCTTGAATCAAAGAAAAAGCTGTTAAGTGAAAGAAATCTGGGTGCAATTAAAGTGACCCTTTAAAGGGTCCATAGCTTGAAAGTACTTCAACATCTCAGCTAATAGAAGTTTTCTCTTAAAAGTGCATATGTGTTTTACTTTGTTCTCTAATATATTCGTGTTGGTCTTATATAGAAAATATTTTAAATTACTTTTAAATCAACTAAAAGTGTTGCTCTAGGGCAAGCTTTATGGACTTAAATGCCAGGCAGTGGAGGTTCAATCAGTGAAGTGGATTAGGAGGTTGATCTGTTTTTGTTTTTGTCCTGATATTAATGACACAGGGCCGGGGCCAAGGCAAGAAAGCTGCCCTCATGTCTAGTCCATTGTCACTGTGCCTGCTGCAGGCCCTGGGCTGCCAGAATTCAGGTTGTTTAAAGAAATCTGGAAACATTTCCACATTAAATCCATTCATATTTAAAACAGGCTCAAGTGGGAGACAGTATACAAACCAAACACAATGCATCTGCACGGCCAGCTCATAAACCACCACCCCACTACGCCCAGTCTTGTATATTGTGGCTTCAGGTGCCTCCTGGCACACACTCTCTCCTAAAATCTGAATTCCCTTAGTTTGAAAAGCAGGGCCTCTGAGTGAGGGACACCGTGCAAATGTGGTTGAATCTTAGGGACTATCCCCAGACCCCACCCTTCACCCCCGCCCACCCTGCTACAGCAGCAGCAGCTTGAGTCAACCCTTACTGGGTTTATTCATTCCCCATACACCACCCCTCCACTCAAAACAAAAACAAAAACACTTTCTTGTATTACCTGTTTACAAATCTCACAGTCCTGGTGCCTCTCACCTGAATGCACGCTTATTTGCTCTCACCCTCTCAAAACAGGAAGTCCGGAAATGAACCAATCTGACTTAAGTGGGTGGGGAGGAATTATACCCTCCGTCACACTCCCCATACAGCCTCCGTTCCTGTCTTAAGACTACAGACCCCCTGGGCAGCCACAGGCACACTTAGTTCACCATGAACTTAGTGTGAACTAGAATTCCTAAATCTTACATGATCTGCTACCAAGACATATTTTTCTCCTGCACTTCTAATAAATTATTTTAGCATGCTTGCAAATGGTAGTGACTCAAGAGTGACTGGAGTTTGTAAAGGTGTTTGTTCCTCTCAGTGGTTTTAGCTTCTGTTGAGTTTTTAAATACGTCTTTCTTATCTGTCAGCTGTCAGTTCTTACTATTCTCTGTATAGCTGTCTCTAGCCTTTTAATTTGCTGCTTCTAATCTTTTATGACTTGGGAAATCACATGTCCGGGAATTTTAGAATTGTAACCAGGATTTTTTGAATTTCAAACGAGACAGACCGCCTCTGCATGTGTACCTTCTTATGGGTCAAATATGTGAGCATAGATTGGATGTCTCCTTTGCTGGTCAGAGCCATTTATTTTTTTCCTCAGTTTTCAGGTATATAGAGGAGTTGTTCTCTCTAGGACTTCTATCTTGTTAAGTGAGATTTGACTGCATAGAGTAATTGCTCCCATTCACACAGCCACCCTTCTTCACCACTTTATCTCCTCTGATTGCCTGGAGAATTGAGACTTCATCTTAGAGACAAGTTAGTCAGAATCCAGACTTGGAGGAATTCAACCCCTTATGCCTACTGTCTCATAAAGATGAAGTTTCAACCATGGTGGAAAGGCTATTTTCACATGGAATGGTTAACGGCCTTCTGTGGCCTAACATTTACTTCATGTTTTTACACCAGTATTAGTATAATAAGTATGTTTGTACTTTGTCAATAAATGTCTCCCATGGGTGCCCCTGGGTGCCTTTGGAGCCCTTCTCTCTTATCCCTTTCAGTGAAAAGGAGGAGGAAATGAGGTTTGGATTTGGGGACAGATAAAGGTTCTCACAGTAACCTTTTCTGTGAGTTCTTTATATAAAGTTAAGATTGCCTATTTCTGACTGTAATTCTAGAACTGGAGATGTGAAGTTGAAGCTATCATCTATCTGGTATACCTTTATCTGTCAGTGTAAACTAAAGATTTTACACAGAAGTGACGTGTTCTACAGTTTTAGACTTATTCATTTGGCTTATCCTTGTCCACTTCTTTTGATATTTTTAATAGAAGTAAACTTCATTGAAATCTGTTCCTATAGGATTATAGAAAGTGAATTTCCTATAGGATTATAGAGGAAAGCCATGTGCTACTCCACAAATTAGCAAAATAAGATTTTACAAGTTGGTCTAATTTTTCTTACAATATCTTTCTAACCAGTCCAAACAAAACAAATTAAGTTGTGCCTGGTAGTTAAGGAAAATCAATTGAGTTAGTGGGAGGGTGGGTGGCAGAGGATTAGAAGCTGATGTTATAGCTTTTTTAGACCGTCTTCAATAGAAGCAGAGTTTTGGAATAGGGACCTGAACTTTGCCATTATATTCTGCCAAAATATTGATATTATTCAAATTAATCTCAGCAAATGCACGGTGCTAATAAGTGAGAAAACATTCTTAAAAAAGCAAACTAATGTTAAAAGATAACAGTTGTTTGGAAGATGACTAAAATTAAATGCTGCTGTCTCTTTGAATGAGCTTTGGAGGGGGCAAAAATGGGGTCTGGTGCCAGATATTCATTCTACTTACCAGCTTTGTGGCTTTGGGAAGTTATTCTAACCTCTGAGAACTTCAGTTGCCACAACTGAAAAGTAGAAATATCTGGGGGGAGGGAGGTTGCTGACTATATGATCATGATGTTTTAATCAGGGCTGTAACTGTATACTCTTTCTTAAGTAAAAAGGAAAGAATGTTTTTAAGAGTAGTTCAACAGGTTTTCTCCACCCTGTTACCTAAAAGAAGAAAAGATAGATTTAAAAAGAGTCATATATTGAAAGCAGTGAAATTTAGAGGAGCACTATAAAGGAAAAATCTCCCTCCATCTCTGTCTGTCTCTGTCTCTCTCTCTTTCTCTCTGTCTCTCTCCCTCACTCACACACACAGACACACACACACAGATACACATCACTTTTCAAACCTCTCTTCAGTGTGAATCAGAGCCTTTCAGGAATGTAAGGGACCTGCATTTTGGCTTCTACCGCAAACTCTAACCTTTTAAATCAGTAACAGTAAGGAACAGATGGGGCTGCTGAGAGACATCCAGAGTCCCAACTGTGTAGGGCTTATCTTCTAGCAGCTGTGTACCCAGGACAAACCATATGATGCATTTATGTAAGCTGTTCTGTCCACCTGGACACCTTCTCATCTCTCATTCCTTCTACCTGTTGAAATCCTACCTCCCGGTTTAGCCCGAGTGCACACTCTCCATTGAAATCTTCCTAAATCACCTCAAGTGGAAACTGCCTGGAGCTCTCCTGTGCTGTCTTATGGCACATTATTGTGATCTCCGCTGTGTCCCTTATTATAAGACTCCTGCGACAGCACAATTACTGGGTGTACACTTTTCTGTTATCTAGATTGTTAGCTCCTCATTGGATAAAGACGCAAAGAGTACTGATTATGTGTCAAGCATTGTGCTAGGAACAGGAAATAATTGAGCTCACCATCATATATGGAGACTGGCATGTAAATAGAAAACTCACTGTGATGTATGTTGCATAGAGAAAGGAGGTATCAAGTGCTTTAATATTTTCTTGTGAGTGCCTCCATGTAGCTTTTTGCATACTTGCCTTTTGAAGTTGGAGCGTGGCCTATCAGTTTTTTACTTCCACACCTAACAGAATGCCTGATGCCCAACAGGTTCTCTGCATGTGTATATTGAATAAATCATTTACCATCTAGTTAGCAAAAAGGATGTGTGCCCAATTAACCGCATTATAACCCTGGGTCTGGCTTGAGTGCGCTAATGGAAGAAGCTATGGAAGGCTAAAGAGAGCACCTGTCACATAACCCATCCGGTAAATGCTAACTGAAAGAAGGGATTCTGTATAATGTGTATAAGGGAGTTTATTCCCTTCTCTCCTATAAAAACCTCCTTAAAAGCATTTCAGTTGCGAGGAGCTCCCCTAATGTAGAGACTAAATTGACAGGTAAGGAGTAATCCCAGTGAAGAAGAGTGCCGTGGCTGTTGCCTTGTAAACACACAGGCGTGCTCCCAGTGGAGTCCAGTGAGCTGACACAGAATACAATGTGTCCCTGCTTTGTAACTGCAGCAGGGTCTCTGGCTGGGCTGTTAGGAAAGAACAGATGATACTGATGAGTCACAGCTGACAGGGAACACCATCTTGTGGAAAGCACCATACCTGCCTGGTGACTGTTAAGAAGCACTGGGGCACTGCAGGTGCTCGGAACCTATGGTGGGGCTGCAGTCACAGAAGACGAGACTCACTCCTTTGACACAATGACCAGGAGCTCGTTTCATTGTTGTTTTGGGGGGCAGGGGAAGGTTTAATGCGATTTTGGTTTTGGAACTGTGACTTTAACATGTGAAGAAGGAAACTATCCAGGTAGATGATCCTTATTTTGACTTGAGGTTTGCCTTTTGTGGTTAATACTGTAAACCTAACACCTCACATTTGTCAGTTGTTACTAGAAAAGATAGATTTGAAAAGAGTCATATATTGAAAGCAGTGAAATTTAGAGGAGCACTATAAAGGAAAAAATCTCCCTTTCTCTATCTCTCTCTGTCTCTCCCTCTCTCTCTCTCTCTCTCTCTTTCTTCTCACATTTCTTAGTTGTTACTAGTTCCATTCACTCATACGTATCCTCTCTTTGCATCCTCTTGGGGTGGGGGGTAAGCATTAGTTATCCCATCTGTAGCTGAGTAAACTGAGGCCAATAGAAAAAAGTCATATGTGACCCCACTCTTCTGATGACAATGCACAGTCAGAACATGGCCAAGTCCATCGTGCATGCTCTCTCATTTATATTTCATGAGATAGTTATCCATGGAAGGTATTTTCTTTGAATGCTATCGGTTTAGTCTTTGGAGTTCATGTGTGTTATCTTTTATTTTCTTAAATATTGACTTCAACAATTATAGACAAGAGAACAGCCAAGCTAAATTTTTGAGCCCCAGTCGTGAGGGGGTAAAAAGTATTAATACTTTTCCTCCTACCTTCTAAGTTCGTCTAGCTGGGCTAATCGATTTAACAGAGACAGATTCAGGAGAAAATAAAAAATCTAATACACGTGCATGGGGAATTCACATAAGCATGACAATTCCAAAGACAGTGAAGCAACGTTGGGTATATAAGACATTTTTAGACAAAGGAGAAAGTAGGGGGATGGAATATTAGATTTCAGAAGTGGGAATGGGTGATTTACAGGTGGTTGAGGAAGAGCAGAACACACTTGACAAGCAAATTCTTGCTGGGCAACTCAGAAACAATGGGACATGAGTATCCAGCTAACAGGTTTGGAGTCTTCCCGATAATACTAGGGTGAAGGTTCTTAAGGTGATTAAGCCAAGACTCCCTTTCTAAGGCAGGTTTTTCTATCTGAACCTCTTGGGTGGGAAAGCGGGAAGGGCCAAAGGTTCCTTCTGAGTCTTATTTCTTAATAAACAGCTTAAAATCAATATCCCAAAAAGTAGCTTCAGGGTGGGAAAATTTTGATTTCCTTCACAGTAAAAATGTAGCTTATCAGAATCCACTTCTAAATTCCCATCAGGACATTTCAAGGCTGGTCACGGTATTCTGACAAATATTGCTGGTCTAAAATTTGCCCAGTGTGGTGTTAAAGAGGCCTGTGTGCATCTAGGTATATTCTGTTAGCAGCAGAACCGGGAAAATTGCTTGCTTCTTGGAAATCAAAGTTTCCCATCAAAATCCATCTTTAGGAATCATCTAAATTTGGCAACTGTCTAAATTGTCTATTTCTGGTAGTTTAAACTAAGTTGTCTTTAATGAGTATCATTAGTTCATGTAGACATTTATTGGTCTCAGTATAAAACTTGGAGCATAGAAGAATGCATGCAGGTTTTCAGAGCACTGCTACATTAATTTAATCAATTTGGCAAGTCAGAGCTTTAGCTCTTTAAAATTAGAGGTGGCTACTCGGGATCATTTTAGATTAAATTATAAACAGAGTTAATGATGGCTTGCCAAGTACGGTGCTAAATGGGGATAGGCAAGACATAAATGACTTTACATAATTATACTTTTTTTCTAATTAGAAAAGTAATTCATACCTATTGTGTAAAATATAGGAAGTCAAAAATACTAAAACCAGAATTACCTAAAATCTCACATCTAGATACATTGACTATTAATGTTTTAATATTTTCTATTGTATAGACAAATTTTTTTTTTTACACTGTGAAATCCTAACATGTGAAAATGCATATTCATTTTGGGTAAAAAGGACCGGCATAAGCATTTCTCATGTCAGTCATAGAGATTTTTGTTATGCTGCTAGTCTTGAGCCACCCTCATACCTAGAAGTTGAAAATAGAGCCAGAAAACTAGAATATTCTCCTGTCTGTTTACTCTCATCTCCCCAATGTAGCATGAACAGGGTTGAAAGCGGAAGGGGCAGGAGGAATCATTAGTTCTGCCTATGAAGGGGTAACAAGTGAGTTTTGCAAATATATTTCATAAATCTGAGTCATGCCATATTTATTTTTCTTCATTAGACTTCTGAGCTGCCAGCACTGTACTGAAGATTTGAAATGTATAAGGTTATTAAATTGAAAGCATGGGAGACAGGATGGAATTGAAGAGGAAATAGATATAAGACCAACAGACAGAGGCATTAGGAAAGAGAAAACGGCACATTCAAAACCAGGTGGAGGATAAATAGGAGCTAGTGAAGAAAGCTCGGGAGGACAGGGTGACCAGCTACATCTGTCCTAAAATTGGGGGAGGAGGGTGTCAGGCCACAGTGCTCATTCTCTGTAGAAGTCCTCTTTTACTACACTCCTTGGATATGAATAGAAATATCTAGGAAATAATTAGCACATCACAGGAAGCCCCTTTTTCAGGTAATTCAGAACCAAGACTTAGGTGTGTGCCTAATAGTATCTTAAGTGAACCACACCCAAAGCCGGTGACTAGGGACAATATTGGGCTAGGTGTTAAATGTGCTAAATCATATTCACAGTGCCTGTGGTAGCTGGGCATGGAGTTTACTGGTGGAGCTGGGATGTTAACCCAAGTGTGCCTATATCTAAGCCCCATGCTCTTGTAAACACTGGCAGACCTTGGCTCTAACGCTCCCCAATATGTTATACATAGGTGGCATATCCTTGCAAAATGCACACAGCTCCTAATTGGACTGTCAAATTTTATAACAAAATCCTACTGAATTTACCTGTATTCTTTTAGAGAGAAGTTGCATATGATTAATTGGTAAAGAAGAAAATACTAACATTTTGAAAGAAATCAGCAGAAATCGATTCAATTTGTCTTAGTTTAATAAAACCCTACTACCTACTATTTTTAAAGGATCAAAACACAACCAACCACAGTGGCAACCAAAAAGTCTTGAACCAGTTTTGGGAAGAATTTCCGTTGGGTTTCCTTTACAAGGAAAGTAAAGCCAGTCACTTAGGAGTACCAAGCATTGCCCTGAAATAGCTCTCGTGTTACTAACAGCCAGTGTACTTGCCTCTAACAGCGTTTGAGAAGACAAATGTTCCCAGTGCTAGGCTGCAAATGGATTAAAGCAGTGTTGATCCTCATCTGTCAGAACAATTAACATGAGTAAAATACTTGCCCTACTTAAAGCAGATGGAGGGCGGGGAGGAGGGGAGGAAAGGAGGGTGCTCTGTGGTACTGTTCATAAGATTAATGTTGTTATATGAGCAGCAGAGAGCACTAGATTTATTTTCTGAACATTACATGGATTTACAGGGATGTCAGTTATTGCTGAAAGCACAGACTGTGTTCTAAAGGGTCTCTGTAGGGTACTGAATGCAGCACAGAAGCAGCATGGGGGTGGGAAATGTGCATGAGATATATAGCACCTTTAGCAGTAGAGTATGACTTGTTGACCATTTTCTTTTTAAGCTTGGCTGAACTCAAGGCTTAACAGTAATCTGGCTTCTTAGAGGATATATTAATATTGCAATTAAATTTTTTGATATAATAAAGGACATAGAAATGGGACTATACTGATTTGAGACCACAGCTCTGTATTTTCAGGAAGACTTTAGATCCCCTTTACCTCCCACAGAGCCGGATCCATGCTACTAGGGTAGGAGTAAAGAAAACAGAACGTTAATTAAGAATGAGATATCTAGGAGTATTTTATTATTTTTTGACAGTGGAAGTAGAATGGGAAAATTGTTGAGGTTAGCAGAGGGATGATAGAAGATGACAGTTGTGTGAGAAATAATATTTACATGAGTGCTGAATCAGATTTTAATTATAGGAAGCTTACTGAGGAAGGAATCAGGCTTTTGGCAGAAGTTTAGCTATCACTGCAAGGGCCAGAACTGGGGATGAGGAAGGAGTATTATTGAGCGACCGCTTATCATGGGCATAGTGGGTCAAGATTCTACTGTTCCTTCAGTTATGATCCCCAAAACATCCATAAATTTTCTGCCCTGGTAGCCACTTCTCCCTTGTTTGTTTTTCCTCTTCTTGCCTTCTAGTCCCCCAACTACTGAGAAAAAGTCAAAATCCTCTGCTGTCTGTTATGGCTTTCACGTTTAAGTCTGGCATCTAGCCACCTTACTGGAAAAGCTACTGTGCTCTTAGAGACATCAAGATGGTCCACTCACGTCTGTGAGGTCCTGTTTCTGAACAGGGACAGCTGCAGCGGGGAGGGGCGCGGAAGGGAGGGCAGGGGAGGTGGAGTCTAACTTAATTGAGAACCGAGAGTAAATCTACAATTGCTTTTCTCGTGTCTTTCAGGAACATAGTCTGCTTGTACCTTGCTTGTCTAAATTCCTGTTAATCTTTATTTCAGCAGCATCTCTTCCCTTCTCAGTTCTTCTCCGTCACTGCTCACAGCTGCCTTTCTTGCTCATTCCTCTTCGTCTACCAGTCATGTGTTTTGATTTGCGAGCCCTTTTATTCCATAATTACACTAGCCACTGTTACGAATATTGCTCATGTGAACTGTTCCAAATGTGCATTCTTTTCAGGTTCTTTCAGGTAGTGAAATAATCCTCTAAAATGAGGAAAATATTAGCCTGTCCTAATTATTTAAATTAATTTTTTAAAACATTTTTATTAAAATATAGCTAACGTACGATATTGTATTAGTAACAAGTATACACTATAGTTATTCAACACTTATATACCTAAAGATAAGTCCAGCAACCATCTAACACCGTACAACACTATCACAATATTATTGACTATATTCCCTATGCCGTGCATTACATCCTTATGACTTATTTGTTTTATACCAGGATATTTGAACCTCTTATTTCCTTTCACCTTTCTTCCCACCTTTTTTGATTTTTCAATTACAGTTGACATTCAGCATTATTTTATATTAGTTTCAGGTGTACAGCATAATGGTTAGACATTTACATAACTTATTAAATGATCCCCCTGACTAGTCTAGTACCTGCATGGCACTATACATGGCACTATACATAGTTATTACCATATTGTTGATTATATTCCCTATGTTTTACTTTACATCCCATGACTGTTTTGTAACTACCAATGTGTACTTCTTAATCCGTCATCTTTTTCACCCTGCCTCCCAACACCTCTCCTACCTGGCAACCATGAGCTTGTTCCCTGAATCTTTGAATCTGTTTCTGTTTTGTTTGTTTATTTTGTTCTTTATATTCCACATAAAAATGAGATCATATGATATTTCTCTTTCTCTCTCTGACTTATTTCACTTAGCATAATACCTTCTGGGTCCATCATGTTGTTGCAAATGGTGAGACTTGGCAGGGTGTGTACATACCACAACTTCTTTATCCAATCATCTATTGATGGGCACTTAGTGGTTTCCATCTCTTGGCTATTGTAAATAGCACTGCAGTGAACATAGGGGCACATATATCTTTTCAAATTAATGTTTTGGTTTTCTTTAGATAAATACCTAGAAGTGGAATTGCTAGGTCATATGCTAGTTATATTTTTAATTTTTTGAGGAATCTCCATATTGTTTTCCATAGTGGCTGCACCAATTTGCAATCCCACTGACAGTGCATGAGGGTTCCCTTTTCTCCACATCTTCACCAGCACTTGTTTGTTGATTTAGTGATGATAGCCATTTTGACAGGGGTGAGGTGATATCTCATTGTGGTTTTAATTTGCATTTCTCTGATGATTAGTGACGTTGAGCATCTTTTCCTATGTCTGTTGACCTTCTGTATGTTCCCTTTGGAGGAGTGTCTATTCAGGTCCTCTGCCCATTTTTTAATTGGGTTGTTAGTTTTTTTGGTGTTAAGTTGTGTGAGTTCTTTATAAATTTTTTTTTTTTTTTGGAAATTAACATCTTATCAGATATATCATTGGCGAATATCTTCTCTCATTCAGTAGGCTGTCTTTTTGTTTTGGTGATGGTTTCCTTTGCTGTGCAAAAACTTTTTAGTTTGATGTCTCTTTTGTTTCCCTTGACCAAGGTGACATATAAGAAAAAATATTACTAAGAGCAATGTCAGAGTGTTTACTGCTGTATTTTCTTTTAAGAGTTTTTTGGTTTCAGGTCTTACATTTAACTCTTTAATCCATTTTGAATTTATTTTTGTATATGGTGTAAGGTGGTCCAGTTTCAGTTTTTTGCATATATCTGTTCAGTTTTCTCAATATTTATTGAATAGACCATCTTTATCCCATTGTATATTCTTGCCTCCTTTGTTGTAAATTAAATGACAATACAGGCATGGGTTTTTTTCTGGGTTCTCTATTCTGTTCTGTTGATCTATGGGTCTGTTTTTATGCCAATGCCCTGCTGTTTTGATTACTATAGTTTGTTATCAGGTATTGTGATACCTCCAATTTTGTTCTTTTTTTGCAAAATTGCTGTGGCTATTTTGGGTCTTTTGTGGATCCATATAAATTTTAGGATTATTTGTTAAAGTTCCGTGAAAAATTCCATTGGTATTTTGATAGGAATTTCATTGAATCTATATTTTGCTTTGGGTAGTATGGACATTGTAACAATATTAATTCTTACTATCCATGAGCACGGTATATGCTTCCATTTATTTGTATCTTCTTCAATTTCTTTCTTCATTGTCTTATAATTTTCTGAGTACAAGTCTTTTACTGATTAGGTTAAATTTATTCCTAGGTATTTTTTGATGCAATTATGAATGTGATTGTTTTTTTAATTTCTCGTTGATCATTTGTTATTGGTATATAGAAGTACAAACAATTTTTAATGTTAATTTTGTATCCTGCTACTTTACTGAATTCATTTATCCATTCTGACAGTTTTTTTGTGGAATCCTTAGGGTTCTCTCTATACAGTATCATGTATTCTGCAAATAATGACAGTTTTTCTTCTTCCTTTCCAATTTAGATGCCTTTTATTTTTTTCTTGTCTGATCGCTGTAGCTAGGACTTCCAATACTCTGTGGAATAAAAGTGGCGAAAGTGGACATTCTTGTCTTTTTCTTGATTATAAGGAAACGCTTTTGGCTTTTCCCTGTTGACTATGATGTTAGCTGTGGGTTTGTCATATATGTCCTTTATTTTGTTGAGGTTTGTTCCCTCACTTCCCACTTTGCTGAGAGTTTTTATCATAAATGGATGCTGGATTTTTTCAGCCACTTTTTCTGCATCTCTTGGTATGATCATATGATTTTTACCCTTCATTCTGTTTATGTGGTGTATCACATTAATTGATTTTTGGATATTGGACCAACCTTGCATCCCAGGAATAAATCCCGCTTGATCATGCTGTATGATATTTTTAATGTATTGCTGAATTGAGTTTGCTAGTATTTTGTTGAGGATTTTTGCATCTATGTTCATCAAGGATATTGGCCCATAATTTTCTTTTTTTGTAATGCCTTTGTCTGGCTCTGGAATAGATAATAGTGGCCTCGTAAAATGAGCTTGGGAGCTTTCCCTTCTCTTGAGTTTTTTGGAATAGCTTGAGAAGGGTAGGTGTTAATTCTTCTTTGAATCTTTGGTAAAATTCACCTGTGAAGCCATCTGGTCTAGGACTTTTGTTTTGGGGAGTGTTTTGATTACTGGTTTAATTTTGTTAGTAGTAACTAGTCTGTTGAGATCTTCTGTTTCTTCTTGATTCAGTCTTGGAAGATCATATGTTTCTAGGAATTTATCCATTTCTTCCAGATTGTCAAATTTTTTGGCATGTAATTATTCATAGTATTTTCTTATAATCCTTTGTATTTCTGTGGTGTCAGTCATCACTTCTCTTTCATTTCCGATTTTATTTATTTGGGTCCTTTACATGTTCTCGAACAGTCTGGTTAAAAGTTTATCAATTTTCTTTCTTTTAAAAGAACCAGATCTTAGTTTCATTGCTCTTTTGTATTTTTTTAAACTTTATTTTGTTTATTTCTGCTTGATATTTATTATTTCCTTTTATTCACTTTGGCCTCTGTTGTTCTTTTTCTAGTTCCTTTGGTATAAGATTTGATTGTTTATTTAAGATTTTTCTTGTTTCTTGAGGAAGGTCTGTATTGCTATGAATTTCCCTCTTAGGACTACTTTCACTGTATCCCATAGATTTTGGGGTCATTGTAGTTTCGTTTTCATTTGTCTCGAGATATCTTTTGATTTCCTCCTTGATCTCATTGTTAACGCATTCATTGTTTAGTAGCATGTTATTTAGTCTCTATATGTTGATGTGTTTTTCTGTTTTTCACTTGTAAATGATTTCTAGCTTCATTTGGTTGGAGAAGATGCTTGGTATGATTTCAGTCTTCTTAAATTTATTAAGACTTGTTTTGTGGCCTAACGTGGGGTCTATCTTGGAAAATGTTCCATGTACACTTGGAAAGTATGTATATTCTGCTGCTTTGGAGTGAAATGCTCTAAATATCAATCAAATCCATCTGGTCTTTTGTGTTACTTAAGGCCACTGTTTCCTTGTTGATTTTCTGTCTTGAAGATTTATCCCTTGATGTCAATGGGGTGTTAAATTTCTCTACTATGACTATATTGCTGTAAATCTCTTCCTTTATATTGGTTAATATTTTCTTTATGTATTTAAGTGTTCCTATGTTGGGTGCATAAATGTCAAACAAGGGTTATATTCTCTTCTTAGGTTGATCCCTTTATCATTATGTAATGTCCCTCTTTGTCTTTTATTATAGCTTTTGTTTTAAGTCTATTTTGTCTAAATAGACTTAAATGTTGCTACCCCAGCTTTTTCTTTTCTTGTTTCCATTTGCATAAAATATCTTTTTCCATCCCTTTACTTTCAGTCTGTTGTGTGTCTTTCGATCTGGAGTAGGTCTCTTGTAGAGAGTATATGTTTTCTTGTTTTCTTATCTACCCTATGTCTTTTGACTGGAGTACTTAATCCATTTACATTTAAAGTGATTATTGATAGGCACAAAGTTATTGCCATTTTATTCATATTTATGTTCCTTTTTTGTTGTTGTTGTTTCCTTTTCTTTTTAAAGAAGTCTCTTTAACATTTCTTGTAATACTGGCGTGATGGCGAAAACTCATTTAGCTTTTTTTTGTCTGAGAAGCTCTTTATATCTCTTTCAATTTTTCATGATAGGCTTGATAGGTAGAATATTCTTGGTTGTAGTTCCTTGCTTTTCATCGTTTTGACTATTTTCTGCCAATCCCTTCTGGTTTGCAAAGTTTCTGTAGAGAAATCAGCTGACTGTCTTATGGGGACTCCCTTTTAGGTAACTAACTGCCTTTCTCTTGCTGCTTTTAAGAGTGTCTTTTTATCTTTAACCTTTGGCATTTTAATGATGATGTGTCATGGTGTGGGCCTCTTTGGGTTCATATTGTTTGGAACTCTCTGCGCTTCTTGGGCTTGTATGTCTGTTTCCTTTGCCAGATTAGGAAAGTTTGCAGTCATTATTTCTTTAAATAGGTTCTCAATTCTCTGTTTTCTATATTCTTCTGGTACCCCTATGATGCGAATGTCGATATCTTGATGTTGTCCCAGAGGTCCCTTAAGCTATCTCATTTTTAAAAAAAATTTTTTTTTTTTTTTTGCAGCTCTGATTGGATGTTTTCTGCTACTTTGTCTTCTAAATTGCTGATTCAGTCCTCTGTTTCATTTAATCTACTATTGATTCCTTCTAATGTATTCTTCATTTCAGTTATTATATTCTTCATTTCTGACTTATTCTTTTTTATGTTCTCTATGTTTGTTTGTTTGTTTAATGCTTGTTATCTCTTTGTTGAAGTTCTCACTAAGTTCCTTCAGCATCCTTATAACCAGTGTTTTGAACTCCATATCTGGTAGGTTGCTTGCCTCCATTTCATTTAGTCCTTTCTCTAGAGTTTTGTCTTGTTCTTTGATTTGGGAAATATTTATTTCCTTATTTGGCTGCCTTTCTGTGTCCATTTCTGTGTATTAGGTAGATCTTCTATGTCTCCCAGTCTTAGCCAGGTAGCCTTATGTAGCTGGTGTCCTGTGTGGCCCAGTCTCCCCGATCACCTGTGCTGGGTGCTCCAGGAGTGTTCTTTGTGTGGGTTGTACATACCCTCCTGTTATATTCGAACCTTGATTACTGTTGGCATGCCAGTGGGATTGACTCTCAGGCTTACTGACTGTAAAGATTAGCCACGGCCACATTATATGAGCTATTATCTGGGCGATGATCCCACGAAGCGCGATTCACCCCAGTGGGCTCTGGTGCCTGCTGAGATCACTTTTTGTGTGTGCCACTACTTGTGGTGCTAATCGGATTGTATTATGTTATGGATTGAAGCTGGCCACCAGGTGTGCTGGATCTGGGGCCTCTTGGAAGGGGCTCCTGTGCAGGCCAAGTTCAGCCACCACCTTTGACTGGTCTAGGGCTATCTCGTAAGAGCTACAAAGTGATCCACAGTTGACTGCTGCCTGTGCTTGACCTGGAGTTGTGTGGGAAAGGCCACAATGCAAATCAAGGCCAGTCATCACCAGTACCAGGCTTGGGGCAGCTCAAAAGAAGACTCATAGAACCCCCTAGGCCTGCCACTGACTGCCAGCTGTCCATAAGTCTCAGCTATTGAAGGAACTTCAGGTTTTATTGGTGGTATGGGAGTTGGATGGGGAGGGGTCTCAGGGAGTCACCAGTGTGGGACAAGGGTTTTCAACAGGTTAATGCAGATTCGGATTTGGTGCCAGTGCTGAGCATGGGGCCGCTCTGCAAAAGTCTCAGAGCCCACTGAGGCCAGCCACCACCTGCCTAGGCTGGCAAACCCCTGAAAGTTGTCCAAGAAAAACTGCAGTTCAGACCAACAGTGGCTTACTGCCAGCCATGAAAAGGCCTCTAGTGGTGGGCAAGTTGGGTTGGGTGGAGTCCCAGGGAGTCACTAGGGTGGAGAAGCAGAGCTTACCAGGCCAATGAAAATTCATATTTAGCTGTGCTGGGGGAGGACTCAACACAAGAAAGATGGCATCTATCTGCTGGCTACCTAGAAGGAAGGTTCAACACAGAGACAAAGGCAGCTTTCCCTCCAGCCCTTACCCTGAAGCCACACAACTCAGTCTCTGCCTATATGTCTCTGGCACCTCCCTAGCCACTGTCCACCCAGGGAGGGTGCCTGGGAATGACAGAGTCTGTGCATGGGCCCTTTAAGAGGACACCTGGATTTCTAGACACCTTCCATCTTACCCCAATGCATGGAATCCTGGCTGATTTTCATAGGCAGATGTTGTGGGTGCTGCTCTTCCTGACAGTGATGCTTCAAGCTAGGGAGCCTGGTATAGGGCTGAGGATCCTTGCTGTTCAGAGTGGACCTCTGCAGCCAACATACCCCTCTCGATTCTCAACCGCCACATGTCTCCAACCCCTCTTACCAGTCTCAAGGGGGCTTTTTCTTTATATCTTTAGTTATAATACTTCTGTTCATCTAGTCTTTGGATGATTCTCCAAGTCGTTTATTCTATATTTTAGTTGCAATTTTAATGCGGTCATCGGAGGAAGCAAGCACAGCATCCACCAACTCCACTATCTTTACCAGAACTCACTAAAAATTAATTTTATATATTTGTTTTATGTATCTGTTACAGCATTTTTGAATTAGTAAAGATTAGAAAATACCTAAATATGATTAAAATTATGTGTTTACTTGATGGCATTTACTCAGTCATTAAAATTACGAGTCATTAAAATTATGAAGGTTGTGTAGCCACTTGGGAAAACTTAAACAGAATAACACTGATTTAGCAATATATGTATGTTCTGATTATAGCTATTCAAAGGAAAACAAAAATATATGGATAAAAAATGAAAAAGACCATGGAGAAATTTAAAACTATTACAATTGTGGAGTTTTTTTGGTGTGATTTCTTGATATAAAGTGGTTTTAGGTAAAATATACTTAATGTTGACATTGTCTTCATAAACAGACTTATATAATTGATTTTAATGACTTTGTTTTTAGATTATGTGGCAGAGAGTCATTGCATGACTCTCTAGCTCTAGGTTTTCCATCCTGTGCATCTCAGAGGTTCTTTGTTTCCTGACCACTACTGAAAGTCCACATTGTGTAACTGCAAATCACATGATGACCTTCAACTCCTGACTTAAGTTTTCCGTAGTTCCCATTGCCCCATACAGAGGAATTGATCAATGTTAATCTTTAACATATGTGTATGCAATATTTACATTGCGGCAGACACAGTGCTAATTGTTGTAAACCAGCCAGGCACAACCCCACTCCTCAAGGAATTCACAAACTTAGTAGAGGACACCCAAGAAACAGAGCCATGTGTAGTGTGCTAGATGCTGTGATAGGAATGAGAAAGGGCACATGGGATTGGTGTCCACCAGGATTCACAGTCTTTCTAGAGGTCATCTGAGTGAGATGTGGAGTTCAGTGGTATGGGGAAAGGAAAAGAATCATGATTTATCTGGAGAACTGCAATTGGTTTAGTATGGCCAGAGACTATAACTTTGGGTGAGATGGGGGTGGTTCTTAGGCCACATTAAGAAATTTGGACTCTACCTGAAGGTAGAGTCTATTCAATGGCTATTAAAGGGTTGTTTATTTTTAGTTACCTTTTTGCAATAGAAGTGATATACTCAGAACTGCACTTTAGGGTGTTGGCTCTAACTTTGGAGAATAGTTTGGAGAGAAGGCGAAGGGCAGGAAAACCAGTTAAAACACTTTTTCCATAATCCAGTGGTGAGCAGTGGTGCCCTGAGCTAGTTTCCAGAAAGATTCATGAGGTAAGATCAACAGAAGTTAATAATGAGTAGAATGAGGAGTCAGGAAGAAGAATTCAAAAAGGATTCCTGAGTCTCTGTCTAAGGCAAAGGGGCATGTGGAACCTGGCTCTTGGCACTTACTTATTTGGTTTAAGCAGGCAACAGAGCAACATGGTGGATGTGCAGGGTAGTTTGGCTGGCAAGGGAAGAAGGCAGGTTGAGTTTAAAGTATGTTGAGTTTGTCCCTCTAGGTTCAGAGGTCTGGTAGACAGCTGAATGTATAGGTCTTGAGCACAAGGAAGCTGTCACTTATGGCTGTTGGATCTGAGATCTATGGGAGGCACTTGCTAGAGCTTCAGTAGTAAATGTGTTTACACTAAGAATTCTGCTGGCAACAGTAGTCTTTGGAATTCTAAGTGACAGCAGCACAACTGCAAAAAGTTACTTTTCAAATTAGAGAGTTTACTAGCTAGCTGTCGCACTCAGGGCACGTGTCATTTCTGTTCTTCAGCTGCTGGTGCTGAACTGTTAATACAATACTTAGGAACCTAGCCTGATCCCAGCCGTATAAGTTTATTGTTGTAACTCCCATTCTTCTTATATGGTGTTTTAATACACACAAAAATGGAATTTAGGAACAATTTCTTAGGGAGAAATCCAAAAGCAAAGCCACTTATCCATTATAACAGACACTTGGCTATCTCTTGAATTTTCTGATGGATACTTGAACTTGACTTATTTCATGGCAAAAACAATTCCTTAAAAATCAGCACAGGATGTGTCTATAGGACTTGAGAGAAAGTGCATTGTTCCTGCTAGTTGAGAGTAGAGGATGTAGGGATGGGGGAAGGAAAAAAGGGAGCATATAAGGCAGTGGTTTTCAATCTGTTTAAAGTCTATCTTCATGGTGATCACAAAACACTAAATTTGTTTCTGGACTTATTTATGGGTCATGAGCCACAGGTTGAAAACATTTGTGAACAGTATTGTAAGGATGGTTGACTGGGGACCATTTTATCTCTTCCTTAGAGTTGACTATAATTTTTAATATATTAGAAGGAATATCATGTAGATTAGTCTTTAATTTATCTCCTGATGTGCTCCACAGAAAATTTGCAATCTCATACAAATCTCAAACAGCTTCCTAAATATTTTTCTGAACAAGTCGAACAAAGCTTTAAAAATTCAAATAAATTATGACAGCTGTAGCATCATCTACTTATCTGTCACTGCTTCCCCTCCAGTTCAAGTGGCTCATCGAACACTAACTACAGTAATCTGATTTGCATTTTCCCTGTCAAATGTGCCACTCTGTGAATAGCTAAATTAACTTAGTCTTCCTGGAATGTGCCCAAATGTTGAGAATCATTTAGGACCTTTTCAAAACCATTTGGTCTATTAGCTCTGTCTTGAGATAAGCAGAATAAATAAGTCCCTGAAATCAAAGGAAAACTAATTGTAGTACCTCTTTCCAGCTTTGAATCATCAAAGCTTGACTGTCTCAAGTATGTTCTAATGGGGCTCATTATTTTGTTTGTTCTACATCTGATAATTCTGAGATAATTTTACATTTGCATTGTTAATATTCATTTTTCAAAATTTGTTGACATGTCTGTTTATTTTCCAGAATAATAATTTATTAGCCTTTCCTTTAAAGCACAAAAGTTCTGCTTGCCCATTGTAACAAGTTAACTGACATAGAAGTGTACCATAGAAAAGCTAAGTCAGTCTCTTCCCCCATCCCATATATTTCTGACTCCCTCTTTAACTCATGTTAAAACTTGGTGTTTATTGTTCAACATCTATCTATGCTCATATAAAATATACAAATATTTATATGGTAAACATTTTTATAAAAATAGTTCAGATTAGATACATCCTAATCTTAACTCTTTTTCTGAATTTAACACTATATCATGATTTTCTTGCTAACATCTCCAATAGATCTCATTCTTTTTCATAGCTGCAAAATGTAGATATGCCATAATTTATTCATTTACTCCCCAGTATATAGGCATTTATGCATTTCAGTTGTTTAGTTTTTGTCATTGTTATGGTGCTACAATAGAAATCTTTCTAGTAAATCGTTAGATCCACAGAGGTGCTCCCTAGGTGTCACAAATAGTGCATGCGATCCTTGTCAGTAGTCTGGGCACGATTCACCTTTATTCCTTCCAGGTTTTACCACCAGGTTGATTTTTATTAGCTGAGTCACTTCAGCAAAGCCTTGGGAAGAAGACTGGTCAGGAACAATGGTTGAGGCCATCTTTTTGACTCAAGATGCTTTCTTCCCTACCCACCCCTGTCCTGGACGCTTGCTCTTTATATGTCTTAAATCTCTTAGCATTGGGTCTAGGACTTTTTTTAAGTAGTTTGATGACCCCTCTACTTCTCCATGGCAATGACATAAAAAGGACCTCACTCTAGTAAAGTTTCTGTAGTTCTCAAGCATGAATTCCTAATCTGTTGATTTTAGTTCATTTTAATCTACCCTGGTATTACCTTCCACTTTCTCTTGCCCTTTGTGTCTCTATTGCAGTAATTAAGGAAGGTGTCCATCTTTCGAGTTGGTCATGTCATTAATCAGAGGTGGTCACAATGGACTATAAGTCCCCTGTACACCTATGCTCAGTTTACACCAAGAGTCACGATGCTGCGTTAGCTATTTTGGGTTAGAGATATTAAGTTAGATATTTAAGATAAATGTCCTATGTCACTATGATTTCATTTATTACTTGTTCTTGCACTATACTAGCTGTTAAGAATCTAATAATCTGGGGAGCAAACAGACATGGTATTTGTCATTAAGATATTTGAGTCTAGGTTAAGGAGAGCAGTTACAAAGAAAATTACAATTGATAAATGGAATGTCCACGTTATTACATGGGATTCAGTCTTATACATGACTACACTGACTGAGTAGAGAGTAGAAGTTTAACGTTGTCCTAATCCAAAACTCTGAGAGTTTTTAAAATCTTAAAAATTCTATATTTATCTGAAAGAATGGGAGATTTTACACTAATACAACATTAATCATAATACTACAATTTAAAGTAATATGAAAAGGAAGTTAGCTAGATGATAATGGCTACATATAAGAACAGTAGAAAGGGTTTAATTATTCAGTAGAAACAGGACAAATACTAAATAAAAATAGCAAAGTTAGATTTATAATTAATGTATACAGTGAAATTCCAGATGGATTAAAGAATTTTAAAATGACTACATTTTTAAAAATCACAATGAAGGAAATATAGGTAACTATCTGGTCTGAGTCGAGAAGGACTTTTAAACAAAAAGCAGAAGGAAAAATCTGCTTTTATGGAGACAACATAAAAATATAAAACGTAGATGTCAAGAAATGCTATATAAATTAAAAGGTGAACAGCTAACTGGGAAAGAATATTTGCAATACATATGGGAAAGGTTAATGTCTATAATACACATCAAACACTAAGAAGTCAACGTTCTGTCAAAATGGGCAAAGAACATGAACAGGTGCTTTACAAATAAAGTCACGTCCAATAGATTTATGAAAAAATTTTACTTTAAATAATGAAGAAAATGAAGATTAAAAGTCATCTTGTAACCATATGGTTGAAAAGTTATTTAAATGATATATCTGGAGTTGTTGGGAGTAAAGCAAAACAGACATGGCTGACGGAAGTAGAGGCTACCAAAGCTTACGTGAGAGAGGCAATCTCATACTCAGAAGCTTTGGCCAGATAGTTCCATTTCCAGGAATTTGTCCTAATGTTCTTCACTGCAGCATTACATAACAAAGAAAATTGGTTGCACATCCAGTAATTTGTTGTTGGTTAAATTATGATACATCCAGCACATAGGTAATTACATTAAGATGGACAAATGGTGATAGGTAAGATCTTTCTTGCGGCCTGGTTTGTTCTGCGTTTTGTCAGTGTTTTGAAGGTTTGGGGAAAGAGCAAAATCTTATATTTGCCACCCTGCCCCTTTTTACTCAAACAAAGTTACTTATAAGGGGAAGAGATGTACACAGAAAGCAAAAATTTCTCAATGATAAAGCTGTAGGATGTAGCTTACCACATATAGTATGAAAGAAAAATGAAGCATATTCTGTATCTAAATGAATTGTTGCAGAAATTAAATAGTGTAATAACCTCCAAGACCTTATTAGGCTGTGAAATAACTTTCAAGAGATGATTTTTGATGCCTGAGATGTTTACTTGTGTTGTTTTGTGATCACATGGACAGAAACTGTGCCCTTTAGCTCTGGAGCCTGTCTCCTTTTTAAGTGGAACTTGGTCATCAGTGTTAAGTCAGGTACTTGGATTGTTTGAGCTGAATTGTGTTTATTTGGTATGAACCATCCACTGGTATATGTGTCTGTTGTTTTCTACTTTTTAAATAACATGTCCGATGTGCTTTCATACAGAATCCTTTCCCTATCATAATTATTTTCTTTCCCAAAGCTCCCACAGTGCCTGAAGGCAGTCAACCAGCATTTAGGTAGCTTTCCATTTTACTTTTTTGAAATCAAAAAGTTTAACTGATATTAGATTAATCATGGGTGAAGGGAAGGGAGAGCCTTCCTTAGGTCAGGCTTCCTGAGACTGTCAATTACTAACGAGTTCCAGGACTTCCTGGTGTGACAAGCAGATATCGCCAAAGCTCTCTGAGCCTTGAAACCCCATAATTTCAGGAGAATTTCTTTGCCAAAGCTGCTGCTTTTCTTCGAGGCTGCCCAGTAACCACTGTGAAATGACATGGGACACAGAGCCACCAATTACCTTTTCTGTGTTAAGGGGGTTTCCACCTTTTGCTTGTCTGTACATTTTTGCCTTTGTCAGCTAATTGCCAGACTGACTGAAGCTTAGTATGTCTAGGGACAGAAATGCAGGCTAATTGCTACTGGAGTGATGAAACAGCTCTATTTTCTGTGCTTCCTCCTTTCGTCTTTAGAGTCAAAAAGAGTCTCGCTGTCTGGTGGGAAGTGATCTTGTACCATGCTGTGGTTATGCTGTGCAGAACCCGTCTCAAAAACTTCCTTGCGGACGTATGCAGTTGCGATGAGATGTTTTGTACAAAAGACTCATCTGAGTGAGCTTCCAGGAACTCACTTTCTGTGATTCAATGAGGTCATGGCCAAACACTCCTGAGAAACAGAAATGGTTCACAAGAGCACCCAGCATATTTGAGGCCAAAGCTTTAGCGACACTCATACCCAGCACTTCAGGGAAGTCTCAGCTCAAGATGCAGAAATTCTGTTATTGGAAGCCAAACACCCATCCTTTACTTTAGGAGACTCCAATTAGCATAACGACAATGAGATTGATGTGGGTCTTGACCCTCAAATTTCAAGTCTTGTCCTTAAAGATCAATGCTCCTCAAGGTTCTTTTGTGGGAGCAGAACACGTCAGAGGTGCTTGCTCATGCTGCAGCTGCTGACCCCATTAACAAAGAGGATACAGTTCTTAACATGACTTATTGTCAAATTTTATAAACAGGGAAACATGATAAAGTGTGTTAGAGATGAATTTTAAGGGCCCAAGTAAGAGAAGTTACAAGTCTGTTAATACCACCTTGAACTTTATCATATATTAAAATAACATTCTTATAGTGCTTATAACATTCCACACTTACATAAACATTTCCTAAGTATCCCTGGGAAGTAGGTAAGGTAGATGTTAGCTTCCACAGAACAGGTAAGGAAACAGGAGTGAGAGTAGACAGAGGTTAGACCCTGAGATACTTTAATTACAGGCACACAAAAAAAGCAGCCAAGCTTCCCACCATGTGTGTGGTTGGGGTTATCAGAAATTTTCAGAAATGTAGCTTCCTGACTGAGAGGTGGCAAAATTGCCCCATTCTGTAAGAGAAGGATGTTTCTGCCATGGAATAGGCATAAAGTTTACTGAAGAAAAGGAGGGAAAAAAAAAAAACGAAATAATGAAATTAGGTACATCCTATGTCTCTATTTGTCCTTGTTTAAATTAAAAGAAGTATTTGCTGGAAAGAAAGAAAGAAAAATTTAGATACATTAATTATTTCCGTGACAACCAGACCTGCTAATGATCTTGTCTTTTCAAAAAACAAACAACAAAAACTGAAAATCCATCTGTGGATCTTATTTAAAATCCTAAGAATTTTACTTTGGAGTTGAGATACATGGGGTAAATCTAATTCTACCATAGCTGCTATAGCTGAGGTATAATGTACTTGCCATCTCCAGAAGAAAGTACTTTATTTAACCAAAGTGAAGTTGGGCAATGCAAAAATGCTGGAGCAGAATTAAAACGTATCATTTATGCCGGTCTCCCCAGCAGTGCACTTTTCTGAATTGCCTCTTGCCTGGATAGCTACTGTTAAAGAAATGAGGCTTTCTGTTTTCTAGACAGCTTTCTGATTGTTCCCTACACTCACACAGGAGTGCCTGGCTACAGAGCTTTCTATTTTCCTCCCAGGTCATCCCACAGCAGTTCAAAAGGTGACCTGTCACGGGAAAGGGGGCAAGTCGATGCATTTTAAGAAACCCACCCTTGTATCTCCCCATGGCCAGAATGTGACCTGCACCGAGTTTCTGAACTTGAGCATTAACCCCTTTGCTCTGCACTTGAGCAGTTTGACTGGGTCTGATGAGAAAATTTTTTTTCCAGAACAACCTCAAGCTGTTTCTCAGTCCACAGAGCATTATCTAAGCGTGAATGCTCTGAGTGTGCTTGGTTGGCAGGGTGTGGGGATGACATTATAGAAGATGCAAAATGAAGGCTTCGACACATTTAGGTGCAAGAATGGTCCTGCGAGGAGTAGTTTTTCAGAGGGCCCATATTTTTATTTTATTTTTTATTTTATTTATTTATTTATTTAGGCAAGGCAACCCTTGGTTGACCTCACAGATTTGCAAGGACCTTGTCAGCTTACAATTCCTTATTTTTTATTTTTTACGCCTACAGCACCTGGTCTTCCTAGGTGGTCTCCCATCCAAGTACTAACCAGGCCTGACCCTGCTTACCTTCCAAGATCAGACGGGATCGGGCTTATTTAGGGTGGCATGGCTGTAGACTATTTTTATTTTTTTAACCTACAATGCTAATTCCTTTCATTATTCTCTATTTTTCTTTCTCCTGGGTTTCTTGGCTTCCATCAGAAGTAATGGCTGCCTTTATGTGTGTGGCATATCCAATCTATGGCCCTTTCCTCCTACCCTTTGATTTAATTCCTTCCACTTTTCTCTTTCTGTCTTTTCTTCTTAATCACAAAACAGCAAGAGTGATGCAAATCAGTGTCTCCTTTTCCCCACTCCCCAGGGCAGAGGTCAGGATCTGGGACAGTGGCTGGTCCAAAATTTCTATACAAGAGGAACTCAGGATGCTCTGGGGAGGGGTGACACAGGCGACATATCTTAAAGCTCTGTCTGCTTAGCCGGTACAATCTTTACATGGACTGATTACTTCTACTAGATCAACAGTCCCCAACCTTTTTGGCACCAGGGACCACTGCTCCTATGAGAATCTAATGCCTGATGATCAGAGGTGGAGCTGAGGCAGTGATGCTAGTGCTAGGGAGTGGCTGCAAATACAGATGAAACTTTGCTCCCTTGCCTGCTGCTCACCTCCTGCTGTGCAGCCCGATTCCTAACAGGCCACAGGTCTGTGGCCCAGGGGTTGGGGACCCTTATACTAGATGACTGCAAGAGCACTAGTGGATATTATGGGGGGATAGTATGCCTAACCTCTTGCTACTGGTCCAGCCCAGATTCAGGGGGTCTCGGCTTTACAGACTGTAAGGGGCAAGATGCTATGCATGGTATTTGCCTTGCCAGGTCTTTTGCCCCTGCCCTGCTCTTCCCTCCCCACCTCTAGTGTATTCACCTCCTTCTCCCCATCCCTACTCACTAGGAGGGCTTAATAAAAAACCAGAGACAGCACAAAAGCATGAGTGGCAGTGGCCTGCACCCATTATTCAAACTTGGAGATTCAGAATTCCATAAACTGCAAGGGTTTTGTGCATGTGGTATATTCTGGAATTTGAACTCACCGTAGGCAACGTCTGCTTTATAGTATCATCTTTCATAGCATGGATTTATCATTCTGTATAATCTATTAACGTACCTCTGTGGAAATCATTGAACTTATTGGGCAGAGCTAATTTTTTTTTTTTTTTTTTTTTTTTTAGTTTTTTAGTATGTGAATAATTACATTTCATCCATAAAATGCAGTGGGGAAAAAAGAAATGCAAGTATATTTTTTCTGGTTTCCAAGAACAGATCATGCAAAGCACTAGTCTAAATAGATATGAAAATACTCTTAACATCTGGAATTTATTAGGGAAAAAAAAGAGCACATTTTAACACTCCACATTTAAGCTATAAATTCCTTAAAGCTTTCTCATTGCCATGTTGATGCAAGATGAATAGTGTATAAACTCCAGTAGGCTTGTTGTGACATGCCCATGGTTTAATATTGCACGAGGTATGTGAAATAACTTTCAAAAAACCAGCATTACTTTGTCGCTTTACAAGGATTCTCTCTGGCTGTGTTTCCCCAGAAAATGTGCTATGTTCTCACTTTTTCTTCATGAACATAAATCTATTTCCCAAAAGAATCTAATATCTGGAATGAGGTGGGATAAATTTTTAATTTTTAAAATCTTGAGACAGTTGGCAATTTTTGAATAATTTTGGTTTCTTTTAAGTTGTCAATCGAAAGGGGAAGTCGATAGTTGTAGATCGGGTTTCTCAGCCCCAGGAAAGATTGTTTTAAAGGTCTAAAGGGAGTGTAGATCTGATCCACTGCAAACTTGAAGTGGTGGTTCTCTTTACCTTTCTCACTCTAGCCTGTTATTTTGAGGGGAGGGAGGGCAGTTTATTTATGTAGCAATCACATTAAATAAAGGTCCAGTTCTATTGCAGTCATTTTCTGGTTGGCCCTTGGCCCCACAGGCCCGTAAGGGCCGTGGCTCTCAGGCCACAGGGTGGCAGGGAATGAAGTACGCAAATCCTGCAACCTTGTAAATGTTACTCTGTTAGGAACAGCTATTGCCAGGATTTTTAGAAAACCCAGAAAACAAACAGGCAAAAGCTTACTTTGAAGTGCACTGTGCTCCCTTTGACATAACCTCTGTTTTTCTTTGCCCGGTAAAAAGAAAACGCCCTCTATAATCGCTCTGGGTGTTGACACACCTTTTTCGCTCCAGCTCATCTGTTGGTGTCAATTGAGAGAATCATCAGACTGGAATGAGTTTCGAGAGGCCACAGACCAAAATTCCAGGCAGGACTGCACCCACATTATCCTGAAGAGATGAGACAGTCTTGAAAGGTTTTGAAAGGTTTTCTGGGAGAGGAATTCCACAGCCAGTGGAATTCTAAGACCTAACAAGCTGCTCTGTCAGAGGAGACTTTGAGAGCAAACCTGAATCCTCCTGCTGAAATGTAAACCCATTATCCCGGGCTGTGTACACTGGTGACTACCCTCAGTGTAAGAGCACATCATATGCCTGTCAGCTCGTGCTAATTTGCCTTCATCCTTCTCCCATCAGAGCTAAATAATCCATTTCACATTCGTGATATTTTCTGAAATCTGAGAACTAAGCTCAATATTTTTGATAAACGATGCCCTGGATTGAAATTGATGGAAAGGCTATCTCACAGAGTCTTTGGATCTTATAATCCTGTTTATCCATCTCCAGATGGTGCTTGCATTTAAACTATACTATCATCAGCATTGTTTCATAATTAGCATTCCATAACTTCGGCCTTACAGGGCAAACCACCCAGGCATCTGAGGAGACTGCATCTGACTATCAGGCAAAAAAGCCTGCTTACCATTTTTTCCACCCCTGTATTTACTCTTGTGCCTAATGATTGACAGTATCAACTTCTTTAGCGCTGAAGCTTAGCTTTCTTAGCTGTAATAAATAGTTTGGGTAAATTTTTATTTTTGTGTTGTTGAAACTGCAGTATTTCTAGCCACTGCTAGATTTAGGCTCTCCCTTGATATCTTAATGAACGTTTGAAATGTTTCATTCTTAGACAGCCCAGGAATCTTTAATGCTTTTTCGGCCTCCTGACTTTCTGCTTTCAGGAAACAAAATAAGGCAGCTTTAGGGAATCTTTTTGTTTGCATTCTAGTGCTGTGTCTACAAGGAGGTAAAAGGAAAGGAGTGTTGGGGAGAGGGTAGGCACTGCAAGGAACTCAAGGACTAGATGTATCCTCTTCTGCTGTTGTATGTTTTGAACTAATGCCAAGGGCTGACTTTGTGGGCTTGAGAAGATACGCATTTCCTCCCCTTTAAGCACAGAAGGAATTTAGTTTGCAAATGAACCTATATCATGGGAAGAAAGCAGTGCCAGATCCAAAATGTATGAGGAAAAAAACACCATAATGCTATTTGTGATTACCCTCCAAAGCTCCCCACCCGCCTAAGCAACCAAACTGTCTCTGGTACCGACATTCAACACGGAGCTAGCTCTGGAACCACATATTACAGGCTAGAAAAATATGCCCTCCCCATGGGAGTGCCTTCCATTTAAAGAAAGTCAGAAACAAATGATTAAACACATTTCTTTCACCAGCCCACCGGTGTGGCTTTCTCTTTATCCTTTCTGCTGCTTCTCTTCCAAGGGTGTTAGAGAAAGCCCATGACAGCACACTGATGGAAACCTCACATGTCCTTAGCTCCCCCATCTTTGGTCAGTGAGTTCTGCCATGACCCCCACTGTACTTCATTAATTTCAGAGTTAGCCTGTGAAATGGAGGAGGCTGGAAAGGGGAATAAATCACTTTATAAGAAAGAAAATTGTCCAGGCATGTGTGATAAAATGTGTTCCTTAAAGGTAGAGGGGAAAAAAGAGAGGCTTTGTTTGTTAAAATAATGCTGAGCTGTTAAGTATCTCTCTGGGTTACTATTGTATTGTGGTTTCTAGAGGCAAAGTGGGAGGAAACAGAGAGAAGAGGCTCTTCACAGGAAAGGAGCCGGAATGCTGTCAAGCTGGACTCAAACCACAGTGTTTCATTCTAGTCTGTGGCTCACTTGCTTGTATTACAGCTTTCATCTGCAGTTCTGACATCTCTGTGATTTGACAAGAGATTATGAAATGCTCACCAGGCGCTGGCCAGGCTGGTGCTGGCAGATGGGGTGGGGGCACACCGCTTTGGAGACTGAATGGCTTGCTTGCAGGAACGGGATCTTTCTGGGTTTATCTGACCACAGAGTCCATCTTGCCCTTCACCTGCACCGCAGCTGCTTCCCTCCAGTGCCGGCCGGGCACTGTCCAAGCAAGTACCAGGAATCGCGCTGAAACTCCCTTCTGATACCAGTGGCTTTTCCGGTTTGAGCAGTGCCGCTGTAAACCATCTGGTGCTGGGCGGCGTCCAAGTCTGCGATCTTAACTCCTCAGATTCTCTCCCTTGGCCCACACCAGATCATATGATCTGCGAATGTGCGACCCTTGGATACCCACGGTAAATGAGATGCGGTGATGGTGAATGGGATAGGTCAGCTTGGGAGTTTCTGGTTTGAAGTACTAGAAAAACTGACTTTGCGTCAGTTTCATTATCTGCGAAGTAAGTTAATAATATTGCCTATGTTGTTTGGTGAGAATTCAGTGAAAACCCACATAAGGCATTTGGCATGGTCCCCAGCACATAGGAAGTGTGCTGGCCGGAATTCATCCGGAACGTTGTGCTTGGTCCTAAGTAGCACTTATCAAAAGGGACATCGACATCCTCAAAGGGCCACTGGAGAATGGAGAATTGTTCTAGAGATTTGATGACTTAGAGGGGATGCTAATGATACCGTGAATTATTTGGAGAGTTTGGAGTATAGAAAACTGCATTAAACATGTTGTTTCACATAAGCTATTTTAAGTATATTTACATTAGAAAAATGTCTGACAGATATTTGCTAGTGATGTGATCTCTAGATGGTGGGGTAAGGAAAATAAGTTCCTTTATCTGAATCTTCTAATTTTCTAAATTTATCCATTCCGCAAGTATTGTCTGAAGTTCTACCATGTGCCAGGCACAGTTCATCTTGTTTGTTGGCTATTTCCCCAGTTTCTTGACACGGCTGCCTTGGAATTCGTCCCATAGGGGAATGAATCAACCAAAAACCTGTATGATATATTGTCAGGTAGTAATAAGTGTTATGAAAAATAAAGAGGAGTAAAAGGATAGAGAAGAGGTGGGTAGAGGAGAAGGAAAACTTGTTCCAGGTGGTTCATGAGAACAGATGGAAAGCAACCTGAATGAATTGAAGGAGTGAGTATACATATGGGAAATAATGATTACCATGTTCATTGTTATATATAGTTGCCTACTTTGTTTACAGTATAGTGTATTATGCATATTATGCAATTTATTCAACTCATCTTTTTTATTTTTTATTATCACAAATGTGCATGTCCTTGCTTACAGTAAGCTTTACTATTCAGATATATTTTTATGGAAACTCATTTTGGGGTCACTGTCTATTTCCCACTTGGTTCTTGAACCTCTCTTATCTTGTGATATGAGGAGCCAGGAGGTGATGGGTACGGAGTGGGTGTGAGGCTACTTCAGTTTCTAGGCTGTTTAGAATTAATTTGTTTGCCTGCTTACCTGCAGGCCCAGCCAGGGTTCAAGAAGCAGCCAATTCAATTGCACATGTTGAAAGGCAAAGTGTAGATTACTACGATTAATATGATCTATGCCTCAACGTGATGAGTCATTCTGGTTGCTTAATTGGGGTTTGTGTAAACACGGAGATAGGATAGTAACCCATCATTCTTTCAAGGCCCAATTCTATCTTGACACTTTTTAGCAAGCACAAAAAGCATAGCGTGATGATCATTATAATTAAGATGATAATGGTCATTGCTGCTAACATTCTGCCAGGTGCCATTGTGGTTAAATGATTTACCTGCACTTTGTTCATTTAATCTTCACAACTCTGTGGTTGAGTATCATTCCCATTTTACAAGGTGAGTAAAGTGAGGCTGAGAAAATTTTAACAATTTAACCTAGGCTGAACTGGTACTCAGATCTGGGTTTGTGTTTTGTTTTCTAATAGTGGTAAAACCTGTCTTTAAAGAATTTTCCCTCATCATTTTCTCTGCCTCTATTCCCTCTTCCATTTTCTTCCTTTTCTGGAAACAAGATGATCCTAGTTGGGAATAGTTGACTGGGTTAGGTGATTTGGAAAGGAGAGAAGATTCAGACGTTTTCCTCTATTTAAACACACTGTTCTCTGAAGCAGTCAGCAGGGCCCCTGATGGGAGAGAACGCTGAGCAGATTTGAAATTTGTCTCTTCTACCCTTGCCTGGCACTTTGGATTAGATGTACCAGTGAGTGGTAGAAGGGCCCATCGGTCAGGAACCATGTGGTAAGGAAGGAGAAGCCAGGGCCTGCCTGTGCCTTCATTGGAACGGGAGCTTGTTTATGGCATCAAGCATTTTTAAGTGATTTTCTTTAAATGAAATAGTGCATGTTAAAGTATCTTTTAAAAATTGGGGACACATTTAAAAATGATTGTATCGAGTATCTCAATAGCCGACAACTTGGCTGTCTCCTGCACTTTAATGAAAAGTCTGAAAGTATGTGCCTTGAGTTTTATATGTTTATAAAGTTTGTATGTATATGTGTGTTAATACATGTAAATGCATGCATGTGTGTATATGTATATATACACACACATACGAATCTAAATCTTCAGTCATTTTCCCAAAGCAAAAACATTGTCTTCAATCCAGAAAAAAAAAAAAAAATAGGATCCTTCTACGCTTGCTGTAAAATACACAGCTTTTCTCATCTGCAGAGTTTATTGACTGTTTCATCATTAAAGGTACTTGGTTTCTCTAGAATAGAGAATTCAATACGTGCTGAATTGGATCAATATAAAAATTTATGAACAATGCAGGCCTTGTCAGGGAACTCTTTTACTCCTGTTCATATAATTCTCTGTGGGAGTTTCTGCCTCAGGGATCACATCAGTACTTAGTGCACGCTGAAATATTCATGTCCTCTGATTAGCAGGATTTAATTGTTACATCTTCATCTCCTTCATGATATGTCATTAGGATGCAACCCACCTTGAAATTTAAGTAGATGCTGCCAGTTTATTGCAGTGTCTTTATCTGTTGCTTTCCAAAGATCCTTGCATACACATGTAATTCCTGTTTCCCTTGAAAACAAGATAACACTACAAAAAGTAAGAAATTATTTATTAGTGGAAAATACTAAGTGATTTATTTTTACTAGCAACTATTGTCTTATAATATTTGTATAGTAAAATGTAAAATATATGTGTTTAGATTTTTTATTTTTGAAGATCAGTTAGTGACTTCCATGTACTGTTGATTAGCATAATTCGGGGCTTTTTCACCTACACAACAATACTTTCCTCTTTAACTTTCCCTCTTAGGATGTGAAAATAGCTGGAGATAACTTTTTCTGTCATTCCTTCCTGGGTCTGGTGTCGCTGAATGGTCTATTTCTCAAAATATTGGAAGTTTTAAATAATTAATACATTTTTGCCATGCTAATTTTGCAATTCTGCTTTCCCTTCCCATAAAAAGAACCCTCTGAGACCTTATCTTCTCAACAGCTTCATGGATATCTGTAAGGATCTCAGAAGTGCTATGTATTACGTTGCAAAGCGTGAAGCATGGTGGTTATGAAGTGGCACTGGGGTTAGGCAGACCTGGGCTTTCATTCTAGCTCTGCCACTTACTAGTTTGACAAGTTACTGAACTCTAAGCCTCAATTCCAACCTCTTTTATTTGGGCTTTACAGTATCCAGATCATAAGGCTATGTGAAGAATAATGGAGAAGGTGCATGTTACATGCTTAATATAGCAGCTAGCACATAGTAAGACCCACGTGATAGCTAATATCATTTTTACTAAAAATTATGTGACTTATTTTCAAAGGAGCATATGTCCACGGATGGGGTAGGATTGAGGGTCATCTTCAGATCCCTTAGTGGTCAGTCTTGGTCATCTCCCATCTTTGAGAATCGTCTCCTAGCCATTTATCTGAAGCAAGGAAAGAGTTCCTTCAGGTGGGTCCTAGGGCTGATGGTGTGGCTACTCTGTCAGTCGGCACCATCACCAATGTCAGGCACCCTTGGATGGGATCAGTTTTTCTTGTGCTGATGTTATTCTAGTGCTGCCATGTTAAAGGCGCCTTAGAATGCTGTTTTCAACAAATTTCAGTGGAGGTTTAAAAAGTAAATCAGGGCCCACTGACCTCTCAATGAAATTGTCAGGAAAATAAAACACAAAAAGCTGCTGCTTTCGGAGTTGATCAAGGGCAGCAAAAAGTGATTTGCATGCAGTGAGCAATCTTGTAGATGATATTAAATGAGTTTTAAGTTTCAGGGCCATGAGCAGCCTTTCTTGAAATACTACACAGCAGGTGCCCCTAGCTGGAATTCTAGCAGTAAATAGGAATGTTCCAGTCCTGGAAGCCACTGAACAGGCCTGATTGTGTCCATCTGGCAGGGACTGCTACCCTTTTGCCAGGGATTTTGTTCTTTATATATCTGAATTAGAGCCCCCGGGCTGTGGGGAGTCTTGGAGAGGAAGCCGAATGAGGCTGTTTTCTCGCATACAGATGTCTCCTGCTATTTCCAAGGACAGGGCTGGGACATACACATTTATTCTCTACCCAGGAGCTCCTGGATTGCCAGATGGGAGAGTAGAAACCTCTTGACAGGGAAAGAGGAAATCAGAATTTGATGAGCTTTGTTCCTCTGGGTCTGTTTTGTGTCTTTACAGTGAGGGAACTGGACTAGACATTCTCAAATTTTCTCACCAGTGTTAAGATTCTGAGTGTTCTTTCAAGTTCAAGAGAAAGATCTTTGCTGATCAGTTTTGTACAGTGAAGTCCTTATGTGGTGAGCTTCAGCAGATCCTTTCTGGGACCAGTGGGCAAAAAAAATATGCAGAGCCCCAAGTGCCTAATCTGTGTAGGGGGTGGGCATCTGGTACAGACCCTTCTCAAAGGGATAAAAAAGCACAGGAAGTTAGAGTTCCCCAGATTCACTTGAGCTGACTGCCAGCTCCAAGCTTCATCACTGCTACCACAAGGCTTGCCCTGCCACCTCCCTCTGCTCCCTGCTTTTTCCCCTGTTCTTGCCCCTGCCAATGCACACATCTTACCTCGCACCCCCATACATGCACATGCTCGCACACGCATCCCGCAAGCAAGGGAGAGCAGTAGCATGTTGAGTTGGAAGTGACAGTGAGCACATAGCAGAGAAAATTAAAGCACGGAGTATCTATGCATTGATATCTCTTCTATTTATTAATTTTCTGTCCTTAGGCTGATTTCTTATCCCTCCTACGTGCCTTGGTTTCCTCATTTATCAGAAGGAGGTAATAATACCTATATCACAGCATTGTGGTGAGGATTAGGTGAGAGTCTATGTGAAATATGCTCAGCCCAAGCACCTGGTACCCACTAAAAATTCAGCAAATGCTAACAATTAATATGATGACTTTTATTATTACTATTGAGTTGACTAGAATTCTCAAAATATTCTCAAAGATTGGCATTGAGGTTTTAACAATGCCTTTCTTCTGTAGGACTCTTCAGCTGATTGAATTGAGTAGAATGGAAAACACGTAGGGCAGAACCTGCCAAGAGTATGTGTTGGGTGAAGTTTAGCTGCATTTGTTTCTTCCCTTTTATTGAAGAGAACAGTTCTCTAGGTGAAAGAAGTTGGCACTACCCATTGTCATCACTCAAACCTAAGCAAAACTGTGTATCCCTTTCTTCTGAAGGGCAAGTGGCTTCGTTAGAAGGACAGAATCGTAATTCCCATCATCACTTAGTAGGAAGGAAACAGACGTACCCTGGCAATAAATGGCAGGACTTACAGGAGCACCCCAGGTAGCCAGATCAAGTAAAAGAGAAACAGAGAGAACAAACAGAGTTTGCCTGGGACGAACTTACCTGCCAATAAAATGGGGAAGGACGGCTCAGCCACCATACCATTGGTGCCTCGTGGTACCTGTCAGGATGGAGAATCTGGGGATGAGCTCAGGCCTCTGTGTCAGCCACAGGTATGGCTGTGGAAGCCATTGGTCCCTTTGAAGGCAGTGCTGTTAAAGGGCTGACCAGAGAGTCTCAGAAAGATGAGGTAGACTCAGAGTTGGATAGCCTAGATTCAGGTTCTGGATTCCCCTCACCAGTCCTGGTCTTTGAGGAAAGGGCTTGTCCCTCAGTGAACTGGGAATCATAGCTTCCCTTCAGGCCAGAGAGCTGTGGTATGATGATAAAGATCCAATGGATGATGCACGGGGGAGTGTTGGCTAAACAGGACTACGAAGGCATGTGTGGATTGTCTTTTATTGCCAGCAGCAATGGAGAAGCACCTATCACTGTAAACACATAGCAATGCTCCCGGGTTCATCCGAGTCATTGGGCTTTTGGCTTTAAAGGGCATCTTAAAAAATGTGAAGCTGTCTGTCTCATGACTAATGTGTAATGAGAAGAACATCTACCTATTTAGCCCAGGAGGAACCAATGGGAGAGGCTATCACAAAGGCACTGCTAACTTCTCATCCAGGCCCTGCGTGGCTGGAAACTATCTGTCAGAGGCTAAGCAAGCCTGTTCTTATAGCCAGTTGAACAATGAAATATTAGTCAAGTAATGTTTCATCCAAAAATAACCATTTTGACAGTTGTCTTGCAGCCAAATTTCCAGGTGGTTAAGTTTCATTTGGATACACACTGTAAAATGAATGTGAAGGAGAACTCAAAACAGCCTAGGGAATTAGTACCTTTTATCTCCAGAAATATGAGGTATGTATGGGTTTATATCCTTCACACACTAGATCCAAATTTATATAGGAAGTGTCAACGTCTCATCCCAACCTTGCTTAGGCCTTGGGTTAAAATTTCACAGAGCATTAAGATCCTTGCCAGTCATCTCCTTAAGATAAGCGTTAGGACTTCAACGGAATCCAGCAAAGCCGCTATAGTCTCTCAGTACTGTGCTGATACCCTCCAGGAAGTAAGCTGCTCGAAGACAGGACTGTTTTACTTATTCATCTGAATGTCCCTCTCACTGCCTCTGATGGGGCTTGGTCTGAGAAGGTTGTTGACTTGAGATTTCTTGACTTAAAACTTGGCTGAGAAAGAGGAAATGTATATTCGTTGAATGCTTACTTGGTTCCAGACACCGTGCTTTTTACTTTATGGATGCTGTCTCATTTTGTCTTTATGACAGCCCTAATACAAAGCGATTAAATAAACTATCCAAAGACAATCCACCAATAAGTGGCAAAATGAGATTTGAAGTTTATTTGATTCTTTATGAATTAGGATTAGATCAACTTCATTTGCCAGAATACCTCAATGTAATAGTGGTCTACACAACAGAGGTCTGTTTCTTGCTATTCTGTTACAGAAGTCTGGAGTCAGGTTGTCCAGAGATGGTAGGGTGGCTTTGCGGAGTTGTTGGGGAATCAGGCACCTTTCGGCTCCCTGGAGTGCTGACCTCATCTTTGTGAAGCTCTATCCAGCAAAAATGGAGGACGAGAAAAAGGGCGAGACCTCTCTCAAAAAGGTTTTCCCAGAACTCGCACATAATAGTTTTGCTTACATCTTGTTGGCCAGAACTTTCTCACGGTTGCACCTAATTCCAACTTCAAGGGAGGCCAGGAACTGGGATATTTTAGCTGAGCCGCTCTATAACCAGCTAAAAATCAGGGGCTTCTTCCTGAGCATGAAGAGAAAAAATGTGTCAGGGAAAAGACTAGCACAGACACCAAACATCATATATTTTCTTTGTTTGATTAGTGAAACATCTTCTCTTAATGGTACTTCATAGTTCATAAGTCTGAAGCTCTGACTCAAGTTAGAGGCCATTTCAGAAACCAGAATATAAGTAAAGAGATCAAAAAAAGTAGAATCAATATAATTCTTCTATTATAGGTATTTGACAATTTTGATTGTTTTGATAAATTTGTCTTTCTAGGATTTAAACCTACTGTCGCTCCTTTTAAAAAATTACCCAGAAAGACCTCTATACTTCTTATTTTTTTTAATGCTTGGTTTGACACTAAACAGTTTCATCACTTGACTTGTAGCATTACTCACACACTCAGTAGCTTTCAAATTTGCAGAGTTACCACCAGCTCTGCCATAACGAGGGGTGAAACTCAAAAAGAAGGGAGGTCAAATCAGCTTTTGATTACTGAGCTAGTGACAAGGTGGGACAAGGAGGGCTGCTCAACTGAAATTTACAGGGAGTGTCCAGCACTCCCTGTGGTGGGAACTTTAACTCATCTTGTGTTCAGTCATCTCCTGGTAACGGAGAGGCCTCTCAGCCTGAATCAAAGCAACAGGTCTGTGACTTGTAGGCAAACTTTCCCTACTCTGCATCCCACCTTCTGTAGTTCAAGCTTCTGCTGAGTAATTGTCAGTACCACTAAGGAACATGTGTATGTTCTACTTCATATTTACGTTTTACCTTCTATCAGAAGATGCAGCAAGGAAGGAAAATAACCCTTTACAGATTTTATTCTATAGCCTACGTGTGCAGAAAACACACTTGCAACTTTTTTGTTTCTTTCATTCAAAAGGCTCTTTCTCTTAAAAATTAAAAACTTATTAAACAGAAAGTATCTCAAAAAAGTTTAAAACCTCCCAGACACCACCACTAAAATGTTAGAATTCTCTCTTTCTGATTCATTTTTCTGTTACGTCGTCATTACTTTAATAATCAGAAGGAAATATTTTAAGTAAAATTTTTATTCACATAAACAAAATTACTGTCATATACAACATTATACAGTAAAGAAAAGGTACTGGTTTCCCTTTGTTCTGGGCTAAGCTATCCATGGGACCTGGAATAAGCAAGTTAATCCCTGGGTTTCAGATCCTCACCTACAAATATGGAAGTGGGAGATGTGAAATCTCAAGGGCCTTTTCCCCACTCAGATATCTGTGATTATGAACCAAGAGACAGTCTACAAAACTTACGTGGGACTGCAGAGCTGGCATGTAGTCCATGTGTTTCTTAATCTTGGGGTTATGGATAGATTCCAGAGTGTGTTATCACCATAAGTTGGTGAAACACATGCGTGTACCCCAAATTTATAATCTTCTCTACAAGGGTCCATCACAGTCATAAGATTCCTAAGGAATCTGTGCCCCAAGAAAAGTTAAGAATAACTGGTCTATTCTCATTTTATAGATAGGCATCCTCCATCCAGGGAAGCCACGGGACTTGCCCCAAATGCTCATTCTGTGCACCTTCCTGGCAATCTGGAGAGCTGGTGGGTCAGAATGTATTCTCAACTGTAAGCCCAATGCTATTCCCAATGGCAGTGACTCATCCCAAACCCCCTCCGCCATGCTCTATGATGAAAATAACTACTCTAGTGTTTCCCGTCTGGCTCACTTCTCAAAGTCAGTGTGGAGTATACAGCCTCCTCTGGCAGCTTTTTCCCCATAACTTCCCCTCAAACCCCTTCAAGCAGCCCTTTCCCCTAGAAGTAAGAGGAGAGATATTATGAGAAAGGAAACAAGGCTCACACAGTTGGGGTCCTTGTCCCTACCCCTTTATTTCTTAAAGGACATTTCACCTCTCCAGGTATTTTATTCTTCTCACCACAAGTGAGGCTGAGAATCTTCTCCTAAGGTTTGACAAAACAATATAACAGGCCACAGTGTCTGACACTGAAGGAAAATCTTCGGATTGACAGTTCAGAGGCGGAGGGGTCACCCCAGCTGCTAAGGCAATGAATCTGTGTCCCTCCCCACCATACTGGAAGCAAAACAGCCTCAAAAAGATTATACAATGAGACCACTGTGGTATTTGTGCTGAGAATTCATCACACAAAACCTTGTATCTGAAACCCAGAGTGACCTTTTCTGAGCGGCCCTAGCCCTACGTGAGAAGGTAAATACCGCCAGATTGCCTGACATTTCCCTTTTTAAATTTCAAGCATTCCTGATTTCAAATCGTCTATTGATCTGTTGGTTTGCAGCCCTGATGCAATTAAGTGAAGTCACTTTCACTGCTGTTATAGTCTAACATAAACAACTGTCTGAAACCCCGGTCCCTGCCCTATATCTCCTCCTCCCCCGTGCACACCCCCAACCCCCACCAAGTCTACCAGCCAGCATGCAGTATAGAGGGGGCCGGTTTAATTTCTAAACCTGAAATTAAAATCTTCAAAGTTGAATTATGTACTACTGTACTATGTCCATTTTTAAAGATCACATTTATTTACTCACTCCTTACTTTAAATCCCTCTTGGCAGAAGCTACGAAAAAACCTCTAAAGAGGGAGGGTCTGTTCTGATTTTAGTCAGTCACCCAAAAGTAATGTGGAATTCAGCTAGGAAGGTCTGAGCTCCACCTGGAATTGACAGTGAAGACAGATGAGAAGTAGTGACTCGGAAGGCAAAGAAATTTGAAAGGTAGAATTGCTGTGGGATCAGTGTGTTAAGTGGATCTTACAGATGATCCCATCTCTCGGCCTGAAAAGCCCCAAAAGGCAAGTGTGGTAGGTGTGCATGCGGCCCAAGCTCAGTGGTCAGGATCTCATCCTGGGAATGCATCATGCCCCTTGTTAATCTGTTGAACATTCTTTCTAGCTCCAGTCAACCTGAGAGAATTGGCTGGAGAAGAATATGTGGATGGCGTCTCAATTGGTCTTTTCATAGCATAATTTATCGGAGTTCTGGTTCTGCTCCTCTGAGAGGGCCTACTAGCACAGAGGGCCTGTATTTAGTCAATCTAGTGTCTCGGGGGACAATGAGGAAGAATGAACTGGCAAGAAAATAAATGCGCCAACTTTAAGAGGAGACCGTTTCCCCCCCAAAATGAGCTCTCTGATTTTTTCTTAATCCTCAGCCCCTGGTCTGTCTGTTATCCACCCAGCAATGCGGGTGATTGAGTTTCAAAAAACTGAATTGCCCTATTCAAGTTTCATATTATCTGAAGGCAAAAACTAATTTGGTTCTGCCTTATCCTTGCCTCCTATGTTGAGAATCAGGCAGCCCCACACCAGCTCTTAATATCATCCTTGCTGAGGAAACCAGAGAATGAAGAGCTTTGCTCACTGTCCTCAGATAACCATCCAAAATTAGGTCCCACTGCCCTCACAAACAGCGTTCTCCCTATTACATTTAGAGTGACCATGTAACCCAGCTTGCTTAAGACATCTGATTCATGTCCATTACCCTCTGAGATTAATGGTACCCAAAGCATCTCATTTTTAAATGATACATTTTCTATGTGATCACACTAGTCACAGGCAGTGAAAGGAAGTGAGTTTCTGGTCTAACCTTGTGCTCCTTTCTCTCTGTCTCCACAGCTGCACTTGGCAGCACTAGCATCACTGAAGGGAGATATAGTGGAGCTTAATAAACGTCTGCAGCAAACGGAGCGGGAACGGGACCTCCTGGAAAAGAAATTGGCCAAGGCACAGGTAAAGGATCTGGAGAGATCTGTTAACTTTTCTGTTTTTTATTTTAAGATGAAACATAGGTAAAGAAATTCCCACAAAACAAATTATAGCTTAACGAGCAAACAGTCTCATAACCACTGTCTAGGTCAAGAAATAGAACTTGCCAGTCGCCCCCAGAAGTCTCTCCTTATGTGCAAGCCGAACCCCACCTCCTCTCCCTGCAAGGCAACCACCACCCTGACTCTTGCAGTCATGTTTCCTGTTTCTTTACAGTTTCCCACTGAAGTTTGTATGTCCCTAGACAGTAGAGTTTTAGTCTTGTCCATTTAAAAGTCATGCATTTCCTTTGAATCTCTTAATCTACAGATTTTTCCTCTATTCTTTGTTTGCTTTATAATTAATCTATTAAAAACTGGCCACTTGAGCTATAGTTTCCCACAGTCTGGATGTCGCTGATTACACACTCATGGTGCAGTTCTCTCTGTCCCCACTGCAAATTGGCAGCTGGATCCAGAGGCTCTGTCAGATTCATGTCCAATCCCTTTGGCAAGGCTGTAAAGAGTATTTATTTTCTGTGATGTTAATAGCTATTGATACTCAATGCCTATGTTCATTGATTCATTGGGACTTACAAATCACAATATTTTAGTTCTACCATTTCTTTTTCAGTTATTCTTTTTAGTTGTTAATTCATAGTGTCTATCATCTATGATTTATTGAAAATATGGTGTAGTTCATAGAGAAAAAAGCAGAATAAATGCTTCATTCTTTCCATTTATTTAACATTTTTAAGATAATTAATTACCTACGATCCTCTGAAAGTATCCAATTGTTTTTTAAAACATTGTTATGAATTTATGGATTTAAACATATTTGGCTTTCAATTCATTGTAATTTTCTTGTAGAAAATCAAATTGTAGTATTTTTAGCCAGTAAGAACCTCCTCAAGTTGGCTTCTGAGTCTTTTGACATGAGCCTAACAGTTATTACAGGGCTCATCTAGTACATTTTTTGCCCCAACCCTGGAATTAACCATTTTCCAAGTAGCCCTGGTTTCACTCAGCAGAAAATGTTATTTCAAGACCACAATCTGGATGCTAAGAGTTCTTATTTGCTTCTAGGTTGGTCATTGTTTTTAAGCCTCTTTACACACACAGCCAGGAAATTATCTATCTACATATGTATGTATAAGTTGTAAGATAAAATACTTTAGGAGTTTATACTAATTGCTCCTATTTAATTTATATTATGGGGTACATTTACTTAGCTTCTTCTGTATTTTATCTGTATCTTTCTTTTCATACTAAGAATCCTGACTCTTAAGGTTTTAGAGGATGATTGAATTAGAGTATTTCATAATTACTCATTTGTTTCGTCCCATATTATATACAGTCTCAGAATAACAATAACACTACCATAATAAATGTAATTACCGAGAAGACTTTTTTTTTAAATTTTTTGCATTATGCTTTCCTCATTCCCCCAATTTTTTGCAGTTGTGCTATATTCACATTACCTGACCACATGGCCATTGAATCTTATATTCTCTCCCTTTTAATTTTCATTTAGTTGACAAGAAACTATATGTTTAATGTTTACCATGGTCAGTGTCTCTCTTCTTTTTCTTTTTTTTTTTGTTTGTTTTTGTTTTTGCCTGAAACTTATTTTCTAGTCAGCTCCTCAGAAAGGACTAGAATAAGTCTTCACCAAGTCCTTGTTTATTAATTCGATGTGTCCATGCCCTTCATACTTGAAAGTAGATTTTGCTAGATATAAAACCCTTGGTTTATCTTTTCTTTATTTGAATGTGGTTCTTTATTCTCTTTTGACAGAAAGAGTTGCTCTTAAAGTCTAATAATACAGCTTTCTTTTCCCTCACAAGGCACTAACTTATTCTAGATATCCATAGAATTTTTTCTTTTAAGTCCAGTAATTTTACTAGAGTAACCTTTTTCTTTTTTTAAGAGTAACTCTTAATCTTGTCATTCTGGTTTGATATTATAAGGTTTGCTGTGTACATTATATTTTAAAGCCTGTTTTTATAATTTCAGCAAAGTATTTTTTTAATAATAAATTTTTAATATTAGTTCTGTTACCTTGCTTTAATTTTTCTTCTTCAAAGATGCTTATTGGTTATTAGATTTTCTTTGCCCGTCTTGAATATTTGTCACTATTTCAAATCGCCCCCTTTTTACTTTGTTCTTCCTGTTTTTCACCTTCTGTTTTTCTTATGTTGTATTCATTTCCTCTTATATGCCTCTTAGTTTAGTCTTTATTCCTGAAATGCATTTTTATATTATTTCTATTTCTTTCTGTGTTCTATTACTTTCTGCGTTTTTTTTTTCATTCTGAATTATGTTCTTTTGTGTCTTATGTCATTTCATTTCCTGAAAGTCTTTTATTTTGAAATAATAAGCTATTGTTTGGGGCTTTTTCCTCCGCTCTCATCTGTTCTGTAGCATGCTTTCATGGTTTATAGGAGTGTTATTCTGCTCTTTTTTTTCTTCTTTCCTATAACTTTGTATGGAACTTGACCTCAGTCCTTTTCTGTTTTTCATTTTTATGTGAAAAATAGTTTCCTTGAACTTTTAAGAGGCAGGGTTTAAGACAGCTTTTTTAAGTTCATAGAGCTTCGTCTTCTGTTGTCATGTAGTCAAAAATACGGCAGTTCGCTTTCTGACGCTTCCCGGCTCTCTTCCCCTCACCTACTTTAATCTGGACCCATTCTTTCCTTTGTGTCTGTTACCTCATCCTGTTCAATTTTGACCCTACTCCCAGCAGTTTTTCCTCCTGGATAGAAGTCCTAGGGCCAGTCTTGAAAGTTCATGGGGATTAGCTGCTTTAGGCCCTTCATATTTTACGATGCACCCCTTGCCCACTCATTCCAGGCTCAGGCAAACCCCTCCTGATTTCAGCTGCTGTTCTCCGATTGGCTCTTCTAACTTTCTTGTGTAAAATTATTGGTAATTTGGGGGTTTTCCAGTTCTCAGGGCCATCATTCTTATTGTTTCCCTCTGCTTCTGCCCACACACACACCATTCAGGTCTTATGAATGATGGAGGTTTGTCTCTACCTGCTCGTATTTTGTTGGTCAAGGGGATGCTTCTCTTCCAGGATTCTGGTTCTGTTGTGTAGGTGCTGTCAGTTTTATGTGGGAATTCAGAGAGATTAAAACTCCCGGCTGCCACAGTCACCAGTCTAAAATATCTGTGGAAAGTTTTGAAGCTCTATGTCTCATTTCATCACATGCTGTTCGAATAGGGAAGAAAGATCATCTTCTTCCACATTTGACAGGCAACTCAGAGAAGTTAAGTTGCTTAACAATGTCAGTGAATAGCTTAGCATCAGTGTCAAGACAAGGCCACCAGTATTCTCATATGGGATGTTATGCTGACAAATTTTCAGTTTTTACTTAGATGAAAACTTATTTTCCTTCTGATTATAAAAGTAATAAAAATGTGATAGAAAAAACTAGAGAGAATTATAATGTTTCAGTGGTAGCCTCTAGTTAATTAAACTTTTTAATGCTTTATTTTGCTTCATACCTTTTTTTGAGAAAGTAGTTATTTTTTTATTAAAGAAAAATATACGATGGTGTTAAGTGACTGTGTTTTCTACTTTATAACCATCCAAAGCCAACCATTCTTAATAGTTCTTATCGGTGAGTTTGTTTTTTGTTTTTTGTTTTTTTTAGAAGGGAATTGTGAATGCTTTTAACTGGAAACTGGCATGTACCACAGTCTTGGATTTTAAAGGGTAACCAGGAAGGTATTTCTTAAAATGTAAGCCAACAAAGTCAGAGTAGATTGTGCAGAGGATGGTAACAGGATAATGTCTTTCTCTGCTATGTCAAGGGTGGATTCAGCTCCTTGCTGACTTTCTTGTGGTCAAGACATTCTCATGTAATAGTTTTGATGGCCGATTTTACTCCTGATGGCAATAGCCACTTCATGGCACCATTAATTAACTTTCACTTGTTTGTATTCTTACACTAAATATACTTTAAAATTAGTTTTTATTCCTTTCACTGGAGGTGTTTTCCCAGTTCAGATACTAGGGCCCAGGAAAGAGAACATGAAAAAAGGTCAGACTTGCCAGTCTCATACCTTTGATAAAGATGAATTTTATGCAAGAAAAAATAAGAACAGTGAAATGACTGTGCCATACTTTCTGTGCTATATGCTAGGGTAAAGTGATTCACGTTTGAGGCTTAACCAGATTATGGAATAGCCAAATTCATGTATAATTTTATGCTCTGTGGCTTTAGTAAGTATTACCAACTCTCTAAATATTACAGAGCCACAGTTAAACTGAAATGTAAAATGGAAATCTTGGATGTGTTCATCTGAAATAATCAAAATGAGCTTCAGCATCTGTCGAGTAATTATTAATGGTGACACTGGAACTGGTTGAATAAAAGTTCAACCTGTAGTGAGATCAACCTATAGTGTTGAGAAGAGACTTGAATAAAGGAGCATAATATCAATATGACAAGGAAGACAAAGTACCTCTCTATTAGTTTTCTATTGCTATGTAATAAATTGCCACAAACTTACTGGCTTAAAACATACATTTATTATCTCACAGTTTCTGTGCATTAGGCACCCAGTCATGGCTTAGCAGGGTCCTCTGCAAGTTTTCCATCAAAGTGTTGGGCAGAGCTGAATGCTTATCTGTAGGTTCCATTGGGGAAGAGTTCACCTTCAAGCTCTCTCATATTTTCAGCAGACTTTATTTCTTTATGGTTGTAGGATTCATGGCAGCTTTCTTTCTCAAAGCCAGCAACGGAGAGAAAGAGTCTAGAATATATCTCACAGAACAGTCTTATATAATGTAATACAATTATGGCAGTGACATCTCATCACCTTTGCCACATTATATCAGTTAGAAGCAAGTCACAGGTCCTGCCCAGGAGATGGCAGGAACTGTAAGGGCACCTTAGAGACTGTACATCACAGCTTTCTGGGGGATTTGATTAATAACATCACTATTACTGTATATCAGTAGTATAATTACCACATTTCTATTTTTTGCCAGGGAGTATGCCAAACATTCCACATGCTTTATCTGAATTCTCATAATAACCTCTGGTGTAGATACTATTAACATTCCCATTTTGCAAATGAGAACATTGAGGTTTAAGGAGTTTGAATATCTTGCCCAAGATTAACTAGAATGTATCAAGAGGCAGAATTAGAATCCAGGTTTCTTGGGAATCTGTAGCCATAGTAATCTTGTATTGTCTCTTAAGCTGTCCAGGCTGCTAGAGGGGATCTGGAAGGGAGTGGAGCATGGGGTACAGGTTAATTTCATTTAAACATCCTCACCCTTGAACAAGTACACAGACATGTGCATGCATTTTCACCAACATTTAACAGCCCCATAGAGAACAGCCTTTTGGGAAACTGGCAAAGATCACATAGAACAGATCCTATGATGCTTTCAGCATATTTGCTATTTATTTAGTACTTACAATTATTTTAAATTAACTTACTGCAGTTTTGAAGTACTACAGAAGGAGATATTTCAAACATGAACCCCTTTGATTTTAGTCCACTTTCTATATCTAAGCTCTCTGTCTTTGGAAAGCAGATCTTCTGAATTTTCTACCTTTCAGCTGCTGGGAAGAAAACATACTCAGTTTCCGTTAAATGTCACGGAAAGAGTAGTGCTTTCTTTCCTCTTTCTCTTGTTGCGTGAGATGCTTAAAGTTGTAGTTTGCATGCATCCTCTTTGTCAGGGTCCCTTCCGCATTTCTTTCCTATTTGTACTCTGGTTGACAATCTGCTCTGCCGTTTTGCCCCTCCGTGGCTTTTCCATTGTGCTGGGCCTCTTTGTTTAGTCGGCTTGGTTCCTCCCACTTCCCCCTGGGAGAACCTGAGCAAGGACTAAAAAGGGGAATGAGTAGTTAGCTCAATCAATCCAATGTGACCCTGAGAAAGTAGCGTTGCTTCTTAGCATATATTTTAAAAGGAAATGGTAGCGCCCCCTCCACAGGGTGGTTGAGAGGGTTAACAAATTAATGATGGCATCGCATTTTTCAAGAATGGAGCTCATAATGCTCTTAGGTTTGACAGCTGAGACTAATGTGATGGTTAAAGATCCCTGGCCTCTGTGGAGTAAGATAAAACCCAGTGAAGAACATTAACAAAACCATAAAGCTCCTTAGCATCACCACATCGCAAGGGGTTTTTCCAACACGGGCTCAAGTTTGTAGGCCAGTCTGTCTCAAGGCTGACTCAAGGCTTTATCCCTGGTTGCACCAACAGCAGAAATGAGCCTGAAGGGTTTCTATTTTTGGTGTTGTAATGATGATGTGGCTTCTCTTTATTAAACATTTTGCATATAGGCAATTTTACTAATTTATGAAGCTAGACACAAGAGTTTATATAGTTTTTTATTTGCGTCATCATTATGATAGGAGAGCTGAAACCTAGAAGAAGAAGCTTAGGGTATGTATTGTGCCAGATGAAATTCGGGAAAAACAAAATTTCATCATATCCAATCTCAGTCTCTTTTTCTTTGCCTTTCAAACTGAAAGTCTGTAGACATAGGAAAAATCCACAGTCCTAATGATACTGACCTCCAGAAATTCATGGCAGGCAAGACATTGCAACCACAGACTCCCTGGCTTTGCCGTACTGTAGGATCAGCCAAAAATTGAATGTTGGTTGGGAGGAGGGAGAACCCTGGATGCAATTACCAATAATAATTGTGGGGGGGGTGGGGGCGGAGAGGCAGGACAGCAGTGTGTTGTTTGAAACCATTTCTTTTTTTTGTTCAGCTGAAATAGTATGGAATATTTCCATACAGTAGAAAGAAGAAAATAATCTCTCACTAGTAAGTTTTGCTAGAAGAAGCCGCCATTGCTCCTTGTTCAGAAAGTTGTCACTGAATAATTGACTCTGGCAGCTAAAGCTGTCTTGGAGGAAGCTGGAGGGACTTAGAATCCCCTATTTTATGCCCCTGTGTCTACTTTGCTGTTTCAGTGCTCTCCAGGGGTTGAGGAGAGAGCGGTTTGGGTTTCCTGGCTCTCATTTGGTATTGTAAGCATAATATTTATGTTTCCTGAGGTTCACTAGAAGTGATTCAGAGCAGAAGACCAAGGTGAGACCGCTCTGCTGCCACTTGAGATCTTTAGGCAAGTAGTGAGGAGATAAACCCACTGGTCAGGGAGCTGGAAGGGAGAAAATTGTAGCTATAAAGCTTCAACCCCTTGATGCCATAAGCTAGAATCGGAGGGCTTCGCAGAGGGTTTACGCCTGTTGTCTAGGTTGTGATAAATAAAGCAGTCACTTTACATTTAGTCTGTTTTCATCTATAAAAGAGTTGCATCATAAGGATATACAGTGCTTAAAAAATAACCCCAAATTTTCAATGGCTTAAAATATCAAAGGTTTCTTTCTCGCTTTTAGCTAGAAGCTCTCTAAGGCTAGCAGGAGGCTCTGTGCTGCATTGCCCTCACTCAGCCTCCCAAGCCAATGTGCTTCTACCATCTGGAACACTGCCAGCAGCCATGGCCTAGAGAAGGGAAAGAGGCAAATCTTGCAGGAGGTCTTAAAGACCTCTAGGTTAAAGTGGTGTATATTTACTCATATCTCATTGGTCAAAACAAGTCACGTGGCCATATCTAGCTGGAAGGGGAACCTGCCATGTGGATAGGTAGAGGTGAACCAGAGTCTTGGTGAAGGCACTCTGCTGGGTGCCACAGGGGTACTGATGCTTATGTGATGTGCACCCCACATGGTGGTCCTGATGGAGTTCCACGTACCTAAGAAAATACTAGATAGAAATGAACACTATTTGAAAAAATTATAGATTATGAAAAAATGGATGAGTCTTTTTATCATTTTTTAAAAATGTCTAATGGACTTAAATTTTAATTTAAAAATCAAAAAATTTGTGCAAATGTTTAGTAGTTATAAAGTAATACCCTTTTTCCTCTATAGTTGTCATCATTGTATTATCTTCTTGAATAAGGCTTTACTGGGATACCTGCCACAGGTGATTCTTATATGCAGGTGTAGTATTGAGTTCGACCTAGCCCCTGCCCTTGTGAAACAGAACACCCCATATCATACACCCTCCCAGGTTTAAAAATGCTTTCACAGGTCATGGAAACTCAGGGTGGTGAGAGGGGCTGGGTCAGTAACAATACCGGAACGTGATGACAGAGTGGGGTCTCCTATTATCAGGCCAGCCTTGCCTTTGTGAGAGGTCACCAGGGCAGGAAGGCACTGATCATGCATAGAGTGGCTTTGTCTGTCCTGAGTGCCACCCACTCATCTTCCACTTTTCCTGCACTGAAGTGCCACATTCCTGGGATTGGCTCTGTGCAGTTTAGTAGGAAGGCTAACAAGGGTGTTTTGTTGGGTTCTGTTGGCTCCTGCAGGTGATGACTTGTTTCTTCCTGCACCATTGCCCTTGTGGGAGTGGCTCCACTTTCCCCTCCACTGTGCCTTGGAAAAACTCAGGTGATTTTCACTAAAGTTGGAGATCAATGCTTCAGCATGTCTTTGGCTGAGTACAGTGAGTAGGCACAGAGTGGGGAAGTATGGCTAACGAGATACCTCAAGGGGTTATTGATTTGTACAGATGAACCTTAAGCAATGTCTTCTCAACTATTCATTCATCTAGAGGCTAGGAGTTTTGATAATTATTTTACAGTGTTCTCTTTTCACTAGGAAAAAAATCCTCAGGGTACCATTCCACCATCTCTTCTTCCCCCCACCCCCTACTTCTGTCCATGTTTCTTATTTTCCAGCAGAGAAGTCCACCTGGAAGCCATGACCACAGTTCCCTTCAAAGTAGGTGTCGTAGTGACCTACCCCCATGGCACCCTGCACAGTATCTTCGACATTATGGGAAATCAAAACATATCTATTATTTTTGGAAGAAGTATTAAATTATAAAGGCTTTTTTTTATTATTATTATTTTTTAAAAAACATACTTTAAGGAAAATTAGTACTGTAATGCAGATATTTTTGCCCTCAGCTAAAGAAGAATTTTTTTCTCCAATATATTCTCTTTGCTACTCCCAAATGAACCCCTAAGTTCCAAATATACATTATAAGTCTTTTTTCTCCTTTTAGCTACAAGCACTGTGCTATCTGACTGAATCATCAGGCTTCCTGTTGTCTCTTATTCATATTTGCAACCTCCAGGCAGACTTTCCAGTTAGAGGCAGGGCAAAAAAGGTTCAACACCAGCTACTACACTCTTTATCTCGCCATCACCCATTTGATCTCTCTGCAGCCTGGGCAGCCCCACAGGCTCTTACCTTTTAGGCAACTCCTAACAGTCAACAGAGACACCCAGAGTTGATCGCATGTCTTTTTCTTGTATAAACAGTTACACTTCATCATTTTTGAGTGGGTTTTGTAGTTTCTTGTCTGACTTGATGGCCTGTTGACCCATAAAGACTGTGAAGGAAGAAAAATACGTGGAGAATTAAGCAAGAGTGAAAACTCATTGTGTTTGTAAGGGGAAACATTTCACAGATGTTTATAACCCATGAGAACTGAATATGTAAAACCAAAAAGGCGTAATCAGCAAGATGGCAGTGTGGTAGGAATCATGGCATAGATGAGATCCAGGTCAGACTGGGCATTATCCTGTAATTATTAAAATATCTAGAATTAGTGACCTTCATGAGAGTGACAGTTACATATACACATGTACATACCGCATAGACACACACGAGTATACACGTACACACACACAATTTGAAGATGGAAATAAATGTCAATAGCAAAAGTCCATAGATATTTTGCGGCAGGTAGAGAAGAACAGTATTCTGCTATTGGTATATTCTAGAGTAATATGGAGCTTTTTCATGTGTTGACAGAAATTGTCTTTGAGACACTGTCATTTTGTGAACTTCTGTTGTTCCTTTTAATAGATCATGGATGAAAAAGGCATACCTTCGTGGAAAGAGTATTTGTGGTCTCTTCTGGATTTGTTCTGTTTAGGAAAGTATCGTTGTAAATGTGGCTTTCACTCAGACCTAATCCTTGCCTCCAGTTCCACTTATTTCCTATATGTTTGACCTTGCATGGAAGTTATTGGATGTTTCAGGTTATCACTAAGAACAAAAGTCATATATATCACTATTTCTCTGAAAGTAACTATCTCATGAAAGTCTATGATACAGCTGTCAACAACCTCATTGTATCTGATCTTGTTTCTGGAGCTCTGAGCAGCCCTGAAGATGTTACCACATTACTACCATACCTATGAAGATGACCCTAGCGGTTGTCTAGGGTCATCTTCATAGGTATGGTCCCTGCCAGGATTTATACTAACATGTTTATCAAACTACTTTGCTGAGCACTTCTGTTTCAGTATTGAGTTGGACTTAGTGTAGTGTCTGCTTATCTTTGAAGCCTTTTTATCCCTGTTACGTGATTGGGAGCCTAGCAGACTTAGAGAGTGGAGAGGACGTTGGAACTCGCCGGGTGAGGAGTCTTACCCTTGCCTGTCTGCCACCAGCTCTGAAAGTGCAAAGCTGGCAAGTACATTTGGCTTTTGGCATTAGGAAAACCTTGCTGAAAAAGAAATAAAAATTCCTCCGCTGGACAGGAAATTAATCAGGGCTGAATGTAGTAGACAGGAACACAAGCTAGACTCCTTGTTCCATTACTGATGAGTGTTTTATTATTATGTAAATAAGATTATATGCACAGCGACTGGCGAGGGGTTGAGAAGGAGGGAGAGAAATGAAAGAGGGACCAGGTTCCTTATGATTTAAACTCTGGCCACAACAACAAAAAAATTTATAGCCTCTGCTGCCTCTTAGTACACCAAATGCTGAGCAAGGTAAGTTCCTTCACCTCTTTTATAGTTTCTGCAAAGCAGCCTTCAGGACAGTGTTTTTACATCACAGTTTATTCATTCCATAACATGTCTAGATCATCCACGGTGAACCAGGGCATAGGCTAGGTGCTAGGATTAAATCATGAAATCACTTAGTCCCTGCCTTCCAGGAGTTTATAGTCTGGTAGGAAAGGATATTGGAAAGCATTAAGTTTGCAGATAATCAGCCAGATAAAAAATGGTGTCATACTTCTTAGGATTAATTGGTTGAAAGTAAAACAGACCGCAGAAGACTTCAGCAAAAAAAAAGGAACAAATGGGTAAAAGGGGAACTAAAAGGCAATAAAGAGCTTGGGAAGGACGCCCTGGGGAATATAGGTAGCAGAAACTAAGGGGGCAGTCTCTTCAGGATCCTCAGATGAATTGACACCATGCAACTTTAGGTCTATTCACTCAAGATTCAAATTCTCGAAAGAAGGTACCTGATGGATCCAGCCCAGGCCCTTGCCCACTTCTTGGCTAGGGAAAAAAGGAGACTCAGATAGTCCCACAAAGATTGTGCGCAATGGCAGAGGGGCCTTTCCCCAAAGAAAGTATGGCTTCTAGAGAGGCAAGGGCTCAGATGTCCACTAGGGGCGTTGTAAAGTTTAGCTGTTGTGTCTCCTGGGATTGCTGGCCAGTGAGTAAGCATATGTTTTATTTGGGGCCTGTTGAGGTTATAAAGGTTTGAGGCCATAAAATTTAGAATCACTAGCGTTATAGGTGCATCAACTCATTGGCACTTCTGTCTTATTCTCTCAATTTCAGTGTGAGCAGTCTCACCTCATGAGAGAGCATGAGGACGTCCAGGAGCGAACGACACTTCGGTACGAAGAACGCATCACGGAACTCCACAGCATCATTGCTGAGCTCAATAAGAAGATAGACCGTCTGCAGGGCACCACCATCAGGTAGTAGCCTCCAGGTCACGGCTTTGACTCTGCCCCGCTGGGCTGTATCCTGAGTCTTGGAGTCTTAGCTGCCCTTGTGAATTTTAACAATGTTTTATTTGTTATTAGGAGTTTTACAGTTGATAAAGTACTTTCTGTTTGCTTCGTTAACCACACACTTTCCCTTCTATTATTCTGTTCTGTTTAAGGGAGGGAGTTGGAATCTTCAGTTTTGTTTTGTTAATTAATTTGTTTTTTATGGTGACATCGGTTAATGAAATCCGATTAGTTTCAGCTGTACGTTTTGACAGTAAGGCATGTAGATGTTTATACTGTGTGTTCACCTCCCATAGTTAGATTTCTTTCTGTCACCACATATTTGACCCTGTCTATCTCCCTGCTCAATCCTCAGTTTATTGATAAGGATGTGGAATCAGAAGCTGAGTGAGATGCTTCATTAATGAGTTCTAATGGAGGCCCTCTGTCTTAGAGACCAGCATTCCTAGCATGTCTTTTATTCACCAGGTCTGCTGTGTAGACTGTGCAGATGTGTAGACTGTGTAGATATGTAGACTGTGTAGATGTGTAGAGTGTGTTTCCACTGGGGATTTTGAGAGATTTAGGAATGTGGCTTATAACTAAGCATTACATAGGCTTCTAGATAACCTACCAATATTTTGACTTGACTTTAACTTGATTTACCAACATTGACTTAGCCTTATACAAACTGCTAAGGTGGGAGCAAGGTTTGATCCATCACTGGTGAAAAAGCTGGGGCTTAATATTAAGTGACTACTTCATCTTTGCTTATCAGTCATTTGGCCCCTAAGTCTCCTGCACGCAGCTCTTCGTTGGTGTGTCTGCCCTGCTGTTCAGAAGAGGGGTTTGCTTTACGTGACTTACTGAGCCAAGGATGAGAACTCTTATCTTCCTGCCTGTGCTCAGGGAACAACCCTGAGGGGAGCCCATGGTTGGCACTTACCTTTAAGGAGAAAGAGTGTTTTGTTCACTGAATGTTTGCACAAGCCACAATTACAACAGTTTTGGAAGCAGCTACTTTAAACACTCCCTCTAGAAGTCCTGGGTTAGAAGCAACTTTGGATGCATTTTGTTCCAACTCTGAGAGTCACAGTAATGACAGGGCTACTTGACGAGGGTACTGATGAGTCTCTGTTTCCTTGGCATAATCGTGGAAAATTTTGCACTGAACTGGAGCCATACAATAAATTTTGTATTCCACTTTAGAGAACCCCAAGACGTTTAAATTGTATCTTGGTCTTCAGAGTGATTGTAGGTTAGTAATGCGTGAGCAGAGAAGAATTTTCAGCCCAAAGAAATGATTACAGCAGATTTAAAGGAGGCCAATAGAGTACAGTGGCAGATTTGTAATTTCCATTAAAACATGTTACACTTTAAATATTTGAAGATGAAGGCAAATAGCCTCAGTGAGTTGTAAAAAAAAAATGCATTACACATCACCTGGTAAACTCAATTTCAGGATATTTAAGTTGAATATAATGGACAAACTGCTTCATGTTAAAATACATTGAGCTTCTTGACCATAAACATTTATTAGTGCTTTTTATTTAAAGGAAGATTGCATCTGTGCAGAAGTCATATTAAATTCTGCCAGTTTTCATTATGTAAATAAGCTGAGCCCTCCTTGAGGGGACTCCCTGCCGGGCTGGAGGACATGCAGACATGTAGGCCAGGAAGACAAGGCTCTTGTCCTCCCAAGCTCCAGGTCTAAGGCATCACCGCAGCCCCTACCACTCCAGGAAATTGGTTTGCCCTCAGGTCTTGAGATTCTGTGATAGGCTTAGTATGGTAAAAGCCAGACACCTTCACTGAACTCCAACTGCCCTAGCATATTCAGGGTCTAGAAAATTCTGGAACCCTACAGATTCTTCTTGTGACTTCAGTCTGGGCCTGAGTTAGGAATTTATTGGAAAGCTGAAAAGTCATTAATAAAGAAATAGTTTGTTTACATAAACTATGATATGTCCCCACTTAAGCAATACCGAATTGCTTAAGGAAGGAAAATGACAATATCATAGTTTAAAATTTTTATCTTGGGTCACATTCAGAGAACCACAGACCTTCTGTGACTGTCCTAGAATACTGTCCCGTCTCTTATAGCCACAGGGCTAATGTAGCCAAGAATTAGACACTGCAGATTGCTGAATTGCAATGTAAGTTGAATTCACAGCCACATCAGCTCTCATAGATAAAGATTACGCGATGGTAGGAAAAGATGAAATGGTGAGAATTTGAATGGACACATTTGGGTAGATTAAAATGAATCCAAATACCTAGAGCCTACAGACTCCACTGAGCTTCCCTTGCTGCAGAAGAAGCAGCCTCCTCCCTGTCTGATACAGCTGGTCCTACCTTGCTTGGATACTCAGCAGCAACCTGATCCCAGGTAGAGGGTGCCAGATATAATCTTGCTCCTCTGCTCCATTCCTCTTTGTCTTTTAGGCCTAAATGTAGTCATATTCATCCTGCCCCAGGGAGATAAGTAAACAAGTCAACCTAAGAAGATACAGCTAAAACATGAAAAGATTTATAAGATTTTGTTCATTTGTAGTCACAGAAACATGAGAGAATAGTGCGGGATTAGGATATAAGAATTCTAGACCAGGGAGGGAGGCATGCAGTTTTGGATTAGTGGTAAATTTATTGGTATAACTGTTCCTACCAGAGATTCTGGATTCAGTATATTAGCCCCAGTAGTTTGATTAACTGAAAACGAGACTCAGTGGAGGACTACATTAAATAATGTCGAAATGCCAGAACTACAATAATATAATGTAGGAATTCAAAGGCCTAGTGAGTCAGAATGTTGAGTGGGAGATAACATCATTAAAATGGAATCTTCGACACCACTTAGCTACTGGAGTCAGGGTGGGCTTGGTTACTACTGTATTGGATAACAGGGGTACAGTAGTAATCAAAAAGGCTTGACCTGGAAAGATCTTTGATATTGGCTAATTGATCATGGAGTCTCTAGGACCAGTATAAACAAATGGCCTACTAAAATTTTACTTGATTTTTGTAGTTGAAAAACTGTGGTCTGGTGGACAGAGACTTGACTTGCTCTTACAGCGGAGAATCTTGGCCTCTTATCTAATTCTCTTTACCTGACCCAGTACACAGACCCAGAGGCCCTTGCATGAAGGGGGAAGATGTACACAAACCCTGCCATGAGTGGGTACAGTCAATCTTCCTTCTCTTTCTTCCAAAGAGAATCTCAGCCACTTATAAGGAAGACTGTGCAGTAGGGAAAGAGATAACCACATTCTGGGTGATTATTAGCTTTGAGCGGATGATAGCCCCCGAAGATCCAAAGTACCTATAGTCTACCAGCCAGGGTGGGGATTTGTGAAGGTATATTAGTCAACTCAAGCTGCTGTAACAAAATACTATAGACTGGGAGGCTTAAACAAAAAGAATTTATTTCTCACAGTTCTGGAGTCTGGGAAGTCCAAGATCAAGGCGCCAGCCAACTCAGTTCCCCAGTGATGACTCTCTTCCTCGTTTGCAAAAGGATGCCTCCTCACTGTGTCTTCACAAGGCAGAGAGAGAGAGATGAAGCAAGCTCTGTATCTCTTCTTATAAGGCGCTAATCCCATTACAAGGGCCTCACCCTCATGACCTCATCTAACCTAATTATCTTTCAAAAATCCCATCTCCAAATACCATCACATTGAAGGATAGGCTGCAACAACATGAATTGAGCAGGAAGGATGGGGGTCACAATTCGGTCCATAGCAGAAGGTCAGGTGACAAGTGGCATTATTACCTGAATCCATACATAATGGACATAATCTACCATAGTGTACCATCTGGGAGATGTTTTTCATTGTCCTGGAAATATAGTAAATGCTGCCAGCTAGCAACAGTATATGATGCTGCTTTTTTCTGGTCCACAAACCAAGAAGTGGAACTAGAAGTTGATCCTCTCTTTCATGCACCTAAAACCCACCTTTAAAAAAAGTGTTCCATCTCCTCCTTGCAACTTTGAGCTCTGTTCCCAAGGGGACTATGTCTCTATTGAAGAATACAACAATGATTCTCTTGACTGCCACCAGGTCCTTGGTAATGAAGGGAGTGACTACCCTGACTGGGGTGACTGATCCTGACTATCAAGATGAAATTGGATTATTCTCATACCACAGGGAAGGGAGGACTGTGTCTGAAATCCAAAGGATTCTTCGGGCCACCTCCTAGAAATTTCCCAGTGGTAAAAGTTAGTAGGTTTGAATAGTTCAATACAGGTCAGACCACTGAGGCCCCTCAGGAATAAAGATTTTGAATGATCTCACTAGGTAAAAAACTCTTACCACTTGAGGTGCTGGCCAAACACAGAGGAAATAATGATTTCCTAGTGGAAGAAAGAAATTATAAATACCAACTATAGCTTCATGACCAGTTGCAAATAAGGTGAAACTTATTATGTCACCTATTAGATGATATGTAAGTGTATTTGCTATTGAACTAGAAGAAGAGTGATCACTTAACAGTGGATATCTGATGGGACTTTGGGTCTCCCATTTTGGTGAGAAAGTGAGTTCATTTACATTTGAATGAGGGATACTTACAGAAGCTTGGTATCATTGCTATTGCAATTTGAAAAATGTAAGAAGTTGTGTATGGTTGTCAAAGAGTAGAATATGATGAATGTTGCCTGGCACCTGGTACCCTTCCCACCCTCTCTCTCTACACTACCCAGAATCAAAGAGGTTGGACCCTGGGGACTACTTCCCAGACTCCCTTAACAACTGGGTTCTGAATACAGTTTTGTCTCTGCCAGTGAAATGCACTGGCATGGGTTAGAAGGCAAAAGAGGGGTGGGGAGCCAACATCATCCCTCAGGCCATGGTGATGGCAGCTGACGTACAGGCTTTGGTGGGCATGAGGTCAAACCCTGGAGCTGTGGGCAGATGTGAAGGCAGTAGCAGTTTCCTGATCTTTGAGAGGACTGCAACTCTAATGGCAAATCTGACAGCTTCTGGTGGCCTCCACCCACCTTTTTCTTCTCCAGCTCTTCCGATGGTTTTTGCAAGCACATGACAGCCTCAAGTAAATCCTTTCTACTTGAAACAGCCAATGTAGTTTATATTCCTAACTAAACTCTGCCTAATGCATCCTAAATCCCATCTCCTAGGAATAAACACTGAACATTTTGTATATATGGCCTTCTAAAAAATTTTATTCATGAATATTTTAAAGAAATTGTATCATACAGCACACACAGTTTTGTTATATGTGCTTCTTCACTTAACTGTCTTATGAGTGGCTTTTTTAAATGCTCATCTTACTTGGGGAGTTTATATAATGGGATGTGGAAAATGGAAAAATACATCAGCAGCTCACTTTGGATCTGGGGTGGAGTGGGGGGATATGTCTAAGCAAATTAAACATGAAATCTTTTGTTTCCCAAGGAGATTATTTTCTTTTTCCAAATGCTACTCTCATAAAAACATCAGCCTTTCACTGCCAGCTCTCATGAGTAGTCCACATTTTCTGTTACATTTCTCATTTGCTCGTTAGCCCACTGCTGGCTTGCTTCTGACCCTAACAGTTTGCCGAAACACAATGGACTGAATTGTGTCCCCACCAAAATTCATACATCGAAGGCCTAACCCTCCATGTGACGGTATTTAGAGATGGGGCCTTTGGGCGATAATTCAGTTTAGATGAGGTCACGAGGAAGGGACCTGTATGGTGGGATTAGTGGGCAACCTTATAAGAAGAGACACTAGCAAATACACGCTCGTGCACACTCTCTCCCCCTCCTGCCATCTGAGGACACAGTGAGAAGGCAGCCATCCACAAGCCAACAAGAGAGCCCCTACTAGAAAGTGGCAATGTTGGCACTTTGATCTTGGACTTCTAGCCTCCAGAACTGTAAGAAAATAAATTCCTGTTGTTTCAGCCACACAATCTAGCCTATGGTATTTCATGACAGCAACCTGAGCTAAGACACTTCTTTTGAAAATCATAGTGATTTCTTAACTGAAAAACCCAGTGGCTTTTTCTTGTTACTGGTCCTTTTCTCCAGCATTTGACCCTAAATCCTCTTTCCTTCCCGGTGTGTTCTTCTGGAACCTCTTGGACCCTGTGGGTCCTGAATCTTCTCTTCTGTCCCTGAGATCCATCCTCAGCCTCAGCTCACCTTGGGCTCCCTCCCCCACACCTTTTACCCGGAATGACCACAGTGAGGAAAGTCCTGATCCCTCCTATCTGTGTCTCTTCAGCATTGGCACTTAACCCTTCTGCTTCCTTGTCTGCAAAATGCTCCTCATTTGGTGAATGAGATACTTACTCTCTGAAGTCTCCGTCTACTCTAACATAATCCGATCTCTAAGATCTCAGCCCTGCGCCACAAACCTGGCCTTTCTCCTGATCTTTCAGCCCACCCTTCTTTGACCTATGTGCTGTGTCTATCTAGCTTCATGTTGCTGCATCTCAAACACAGTGTAAACAAAACCTTTTTCTCCTGGGAAATCATGTTGTTTTGATTAATTTCTGGCCTAAAAGGTAAAATATAATGAAATAAAAATAAAACCCAGAAAAATAAGATAGATATGTCTCTCTCTGTCTTTCTATGGGGTATATATTAAACCGTTGTATACCATTTAGTTCTCGAATGTAGATCCTATATCATTAGATATTTTTAAAACTGGTACTCATTGTTGACAAGGATGGCTTATTATATACATAAGAGAGCATTTCAAAATCTCATTTGTTCAGTTATTCGCCAGAGATTCATAGATGAGTCTGAGCTTCAGCTGTGCAGTATGGGAAAATAAGAAGAGGTAGAATTGAAGAAATATTCAGGACTTTACTTATCACTTATTTCCTGCTATAGATCCTTTAAGAGTATGAAAAGGAATATATTTCCTCCTTATATCTAAAAATCTTTGTTCTTTAAAAGAATGGTGGCCATTTCAGGGCAAGTCCGGCTTTAATTGTAGGAGAAACAGAATGTGGTTCAAAAAAACCACCAGAGGTTAGCTAGACACAGTTGACTGACAGTGGCCAAGACAGGCAGATGTCCATCTGGGTCTTGTTCATAAATCACTTCAACTCAGTGACAAGGCATGAATGCAGACCCCAAAATAAAATAGATATGGGGATTGGTAATGAAGTAATATATTTTTATCAAATGCTGCTGATTCCACAGTACTTCAGCTTGAGGTCTGGAAAGCATGATAAGAATTATACTTTAATTGGCTTTTTTCCCTTTTCTGATTAGATCATTTCACCTATTGACAATAAGGAGAAGGAATCTTTAAAAATAAACGGCGAAAAAAATTTTTTTTCTTTAGGTTACCATATTAAAGTATTGTTTCATTGGTGCTAAACTTAGGAATTAGGCTCTGCTGCTAACTAGCTGCATTATCTTGAGTAAATTGCTCAGCCTCTCAAAGCTTCAGCTGTCTTATTTATAAAATGAAGGTATTGATCCTGGCTTAGGTGTTCTCTAAGATCCCTTCCAATCTGCCAAACTGTGATTCTTCTGCTACTACTAGTTACCTGGGTATGTGTACAATGTAAAGCCTGCCTCCTCAGGATGGGTTCTATTCTGTTTTGTTGTTTAAACTAGTAGCAAGCATTAATCACTGCAACTATAAATAGAGCAACTGGGAAGCACTTCACAAATGCTTTCTTAGTGAATGAAATAATGTACATTTAGAATCCTGCGAGACAATTCCAAAGAGAAACACCTGAGAACTTTATAATTCTATAATGATGAAACTGCCACAGTAGCATATAATTATCAACGTTTATCACTTTATCAAAGCTTCTGGTTTTTGTGGGGGGTTTTTGGCTTAAAATGATCACTTCTTGGACCTTTTCATGTTTTCTTCCTTTTCATCACCACACTAACAGTTGGTGTTCTTTTGGGAGGCATTTCTTCCTTCCCCCACAGAAGTAAGTTATCACTTGCCAAGAGTTACTATACACAACAGAAGAAAGCAAACGATAAAGCCACTTTTAGATGCTAATGCTATGTCATTAGCTAGAGGCCATTACCAGCTTGGTGACTTACTGCTGCACCCAACAGCCCTCTACCCACCCCTTCCCTATGCACTTTTTTATAAAGTTCATCCTAATAATCTCTAGAAGTAATTCCTTACAAAGTAGAAGATTCGACAGGCACTATATGTTTTAGAACCTGCCAAGCCAGGAGGGTTTAAGGTGGCTTTTAAAGATTTTTCAACTGCCATTTATATTCGAGATACAGCAGCAACATTTATCTGGCTTTCTTGGCTGTAAAACAGTCTCAGCCAAGCTGAAGCTGATTACATACAACAAAGGTAATCTGTTCATCGCACACAAAATCTGCTGTTAACGGAAATCGGAATTTTAAGTGGTGATTGAAAGGAGAGCTGATATATCAGGACACAATTACTCTCTAAACCAAAAAGGCAACTCTTAAGAGTACTTTTTAATTTTTTTATATCCTAACCCTAGTTATTGTCGGCTTTGTGAGTATCTAATAGTTAACATTTCTAGAACATTAATCTATTTTTTTTTTTATTTTGTTTGCATTCACTCCCTTTCTATTTCATATTTCGCATGTCTGGAAGGCTTTATGTCTGTTTAAAGTTCACCCAGATTTGGGTGTCTTTTATTAAAAATACCTTATAAAGCAGGGGCTCAGCTGAATCCCTTCCCTAGGAGGATGTTGGTTTCTTGAGAGAACCAAGAACTCTGAAGAGTTCTTCACATTTCTCTAATTTATAGATGTCTTTCCAGCTTAAAATGGCAGTTGCCTCATCCGCAAGTTCCAGTGATCACCTTGCACCATGCTAGTCTACTCAGAACCCGAGACTGTAGACTTTCTGCTCTCATACACACACACATCAGAAACTTAAACTGAATGCCAGGCCGAGAGGATTTCTTCTCTTCCTTTCTTCTAGCTTTCTTCGCAGACACCCTCCCACTGGGGCTGAGCAGACACCTGTGAGCTTTCCAACCTCATAATTAAATCCCCTGACAATTTTCTCTTCTGACTCACTTGCAAAATAAATGCTTCCAAGAGGGTTAATTTAGCTCTCTCCATGCCTCTGTCTAGTGTGTGTAATGATGATGATGGTGTGAGGCAGAAGGAAGTACACATGTGCTTTGAGCTACATACTACAATTTTAAGTTTTCTTAGCTTGCTCATAACTAATTCAGAGACCAGAACGTTGAGGGCCCCTGTGAAGGGCTGAGAGGGGTGGGTGTTCTTGTGCAAAAGAAACGTAGCTGCATTTAAATGTTATCTTCCTGTTGCAATTGCAAGTAGAAGGAAATAGACCCTTGAGTGACATCCTCTCTCACTGTTTCCACTTTTCGCCTCATTCCATTCTCTTTTCCTATTCTCTAACGCCATCTACTCTCTTTGGGGAAATTATGCGTGGTATTTTTTAGACATGCTGATCCTTATACCTCTCAAAGCATCCATTTCATTCTGCACAAATAGGTGCTGGCTTTTCAGTAGCTCCAGCCCCAACACCTTTTCATGTCTTCTTCCAAGACGAAAGCCTACCAGCGGTAACTTCCACGCAATGGGACATGCTGTTTCTGTTCACCAGACTCTTGATTATTTTGCTTACTGTAGCATCAGTGCTTGTAGTCTTAGTTCTTTTTCACCTGGAAATTTGAGGGAATGAAGTCTTCGAAGGGGAAAAGTTGCTAGTTGGCTGATAGATGAATCTGTATGGGTATGTATGTGGACACAGAAGTAGCCCTTCAGTTTCACACTGACCAGAGATAGGACCATCTATTTGGGCTGAAGGAATCCTAGTCCAAGAGGCCAAGGGGTACCTCTCTGAATGTCTTTTTTCTTGTTTTTAAAGGACATATTCTCTAGAGATTTGTCTTACATCTCTGTAAGTGGTGGCTGACTCTCCTTTTTTCTCAGGGAGGAAGATGAGTACTCAGAACTACGATCAGAACTCAGCCAGAGTCAACAAGAGGTCAACGAGGACTCTCGAAGCATGGACCAAGACCAGACCTCTGTCTCCATCCCTGAAAACCAGTCCACCATGGTCACTGCTGACATGGGTGAGTCTGCCTGCCATTACCACAAACCCAGAGTCTGGTTTCTGTAATAGGAATTTATAGAAACGTGAGGCAGCCTGAATTAAAATTTAATTAGTCAAGGAGTTTGGTGAGTAGATGAAGGCACATCCATTTCAGTCCCTTACATGCTACTTTGTTGGTCAAAACAGAACTGAAGAGCCAAATTAGCTTTCTGCCCTGATGTTTATGATTCAAATATATGTCACCTCTATTTGAAAATTCCAGAAGTAGGGAGCCAGTTAAAAAGGGGATTGCAGTGTTGTTCTAAGTTACAATAGAATCAGAACTACAATGGCAGGAATGGAAAGGATGGAATGAGGTGGTGACCCGTTGCAGTGGAAGAACCAATAGGTATTAGCAATCAATGGGTAAAGAGGGTAAAGAGGAATCCAAAATGACTCTAACATGTTAATCCTGAGTGACTAAGAATGATAACACTCCTTAGTAAGGGAGTTTGGTTGAGAAATGAGTTGGGAAATAGATATGTTTGAGGTTATAGAGAAATGTCTATGTGAAAATATTTGATACAGTATCTTCGTGTGGTATGTTTTTAAACTGCAGGTCATGACCCATTAGTGGGTCTTGAAATTATGTGAAAAATAAAGTAGTTTTTAAACGAAATCAAATAGGAAAGAAATATAGAATGATAGTATTATTTCATGGAAATTATTTGTTACATGTGTATATGCAGTAAGTTGCCAAATGAAGTGTTCCAACCGTGGGTTGCAGTCAAAAGTTGCAAAACCACTGGTCTACTTGGAGTTGCCTAACTGGCTCTCTGGAGAGATTGAGGTTGAGGATAAAAGCTTGAAGCTATGAAGTAAGGAGATCCCTGTGGTCAAAGGTGTGGAGTCGAAAGAGGGAGGAGCACCGTATCTTAGGAAATGTTCACATGTAGGAGAGAAATGGAAGAAGAACCAGAAGGAAGAGTACGTATAGTGTAATTTTCATAAAACTTAAAATTTAATTGAGGAGACAGACTTGAATCAAATATTACAGATTCATGTTGTATTATAAACCTATATGAGTGCTATAGCATTAAGGACCATGGTAAGGACATGAGAGTATGTCAAAGGAATTTGATTCAGTTTTGGATTTCCAAGATCGCTTCCTCTGAGAACTGACATATGAGCTGAGTAGGAATTAAGCAGGTAAAAGAGGAGATGGCATTCAGGTAAGCTGGGGATAGATGCATTCAAAGATCATTGTTTATGGAGAACACAGAGGTATGAGATGTAGGCTGGAGAGGTAGGCAGGATCCAGGTGACACAAGGTCTTATAGACCACATTAGAAGAGTTTGACCGTTATTCAAAGGGCCACAAGAAACCACTGAAAGATTTTAATAATGGGGCTGAGGAAGGGGATGAGATAATCAGATTTTCATTTTGAATCAGTCACTCTCTAGTGAGGAGAAAGACTCAGTGGATCAAGAGTGAATGGGGAGGCCAGCTAGGAAACCACTGAAAGACTCTGGGTGGGCAAAATTATTGCTAGGATTAGGGTGGTGGCAGTTGAGATGCGGAAAAAGCAGATGGGTGTAGAAAAGGTATAAAATTGGCAAAATCTGCTGAAGTATTGAAAACAGCGTAGAGGAGGAGGGAAGGTGTCCCATAAGTTTCTGGATGGCACGATGGCTGGATAGCAGGGCCAGTCACTAATATGGGAACATAGGAAGAAGAACCAGATGGTTTTACTTTGAATTTTGTGTTGTGTTTTGTTTTGTTTGTGGGGAGAGCAGGGTGGGGTGGAGATCATGTGTTTTGTTTGAGCATAAGTTTGAGGTGTCTGGAGATATCTGGGTGGAAATGCTTGGGAAAGCAGTAGGTATACATAAGAAGCCAAAAGGGAGATGTGGGCTGAAGAAAAGCAGCTGGGAGACATCAGGTTGTGTACAGATAGTTACTGAAGCAATGGAAGTTGTTGCCTTCAGTGAGAAGTGCAGAGAGCTGGAGACTAAGCCTTGGAGGCCACCAGCTGATAAGGAGACCCAACAGGAGCTTGTGGCAGGGATGTGCCTCTCATTATTTTGGTCTCAGTTTAATGCACCTCCTTCAAAAGCATCTCATGAAAGCTAGTACATGCAAGTCCCTGTGCTTACTCTGCACTGCCCCCATTTGATTCCTTTCTATATATATCACACTGAAATTTTACGTGATATCTTTTTATTTCTTTGATTGACTGACTCTCCCACTAAACTCCACTGAACAGAAGCATGTTTGTTTTATCTACTAGTGTATCTCTAGGGCCCACCACCATGCCTGGCACTGTAGTATGTATTCACAGATATTGTTTCACTGAAGGAGTCAAGCAGTCAACCAATCCATCAACCAGTCAGTCAGCCAAAGTCGTAGGAAGCAAATGCAGAGAATGATGTCCAGAAGCCAGTGGCGGCAGAGAAGTCTCTAATAGGAAAGGAGGGGTCAGCAGGCTGGATTGCTGCTAAAGCCAAATGGATTTAGCTACATCAAGATCACTGAGAGCTGATGCCAAATGAGCCAGACAGAAACGGGTTGAGGAGTGGAGATGCCGCCCCAGACCCAGGGCCTTGGCTTCAGGCTTAAACTGCCTCCTTGAAACCTGAACCCAGACCCCAGGCCCAGCTATGGGCACAAGTCCTACATGCTAAGTTATACCAGCTTCATATTCTCTAACCCTGGTGGCCCCAAGCTTCTTGATTCTGTCTCCAGCCTTCGGCAGACAGACAAATGCAAGCAGCCAAGAAGTTCCTTATGAATAAAAAGAGGCATTCCTACATGGACCCCTCCATTTATTTCTTTGAGATTATATTTTGTGAAATTAAATAAGTGACCTATACTCCAGCAAAGTTTCTTAATCAAATAAAGTTGGGAAATGGAGAGATAAACCCACTTAAATGTGCTGGGCATCTTTACTGTGAGACTTCTTGGGGCTGTTGACAAAGCACCTATAACTCAGGGTACCCATTTCCTCTCCATCCTTTCCCTTATTAAAAAAATATGAATCCATTACATTTGGTGGTAGTATCTTTCCCAATGAGACAGCTCCTGGAGGGAAGGAACCCTGTCTGCCCAGTGCCTGTATCTGTTCTCTGCCCACAATGGGAGGCCTTCATTCATTTGTTCGACAAACTCACTGGGTCCTGTGCTGGAGACTGGGGATGTAAGACACAGAATCTGCCATCAGATTGCTGTACTCCCATGCTCAAATCCCAGACGCCTAGAATGACATCCCAACTCCTTACTATGGCCGACAGGGCCCCCCAGAACCTGACATCCCCACCCTCAGACCTCACCCTCCCCAACTCTCCCTGTTTTCCCTCCAGCTCTTTCCACAGTGGCCTCACTGCACCCTTTACCCCCAAACCTTACCAGCTTCTCTTGCCTCGGGGCCTCTGCATTTACTGTGCCTTCTGCCTGTTGTGCTCTTTCCTGCAATCCACCCTGACTTCCCACCATAGTCAGCCAGCAACTTCTCATCAGAGGCCGTCCCTGACCCCTCTTGGAGTACGACAGCATTCACTCACTCTCACACTTGCAGCTTATACTCTTCTCTGCTTCATTTGTCTTCATAGCACTTAGCGCTACCTGATGATGTCATGTGTTTGCATTTATTTCGTTCCATATTACCAGTCTTTATCAGTCTTACGCTAGAATGCAGGCTCCAAGCGGGCAGGGACTTGGGCTGTCCTGTTTACCAACGTAACAGTACCCACACGTAGGAGACACTCAACTATTCAAGTAGCAGTGGATACCACCTTAGATCTCACAGTTGTTTGGATGATACAGATAGGTAAACAGGGAATGACCAGCAGTGGGATAAGGACCACAACCGGAAGTGTACAGGAGCCCCTTGTGACACCCTCAGATGGGAGCATCGGAGAACAAGTCCCATTTAAGGTACATTTAAGCTGAGGGACAAGCAGGAGCAATGCAATCAAAGAGAAAGGCAGGAGAAGAGTGCTGTGGGCACAGGGCCCACACCTGCCAGGACTCCGAGGAGGGCAGGCTCTGGGGACAGCAAAGAGGAGGAGCTCATTAAGGCTGCAGCAAAGTGTAGTCCCTATGTGTGTTCATCGGAACTGGACGTCTGCTTCTTTTATCCCTTTGCCATTTTCCAATTAAATTGCTTCAACAGGGGGGAAAAAGGCTTCCATATATAAACACCATTATAGGAAATCATTAAAAAGCAGTCATTTCATTATGGTTGCTGTATTTGCAAACCTGCATTAGCAACTCAGAGGTTTCCTTGAACTGGATTTTATATGCAAAGTTTGCTGCAGTTTATTTGCTGATCTCCATTTAAGATAACGGAAGTAAGTCCAACCTGTTCCTTCATTAAAAAAGCGCTTTTCTTTTGTTTTCAAACCTTACCCATCAGAGCCAAGGCTGCCCCTTCAGTAAGCTGGCTCCTGCGCTCAGTCCTCAGAGCCTGGAGGAGTGAGATGGCACTTTAGAAAGTGCTTTGACTTACCTAAGTAGTCGTGTAAAAGAGAAAGGTCCTGGAAAGGTCACATTGCATCTTAAAATAAATCGCCTTACCTCTGTTCAAACCTAGTCACACAATTATTTGGAAAATAGAGGTAATTAAATAGACAAAGACAAAGGTTGGAACTGTGGCTTGGGATTGTTATTTTCTCAATTTGGCCAAGAGTTCTAGTTCAAAGAGAGGCCGAGTGTAATAGCTAACATGCTGTGCTCACTTACTTTGTTGTCAAGCATTCGCATGCATTTTTATGTTTAATCCTCCACCTTGAAGGAGGCCCTGTAAATCTCCACATCTGTAAAATAGATAACAGAGTTCAGAGAGGGTAAGTCACTTGCCCAAGGCTGCACAGCTAAGCAGTTTTTTTTCTGTTGTTGCTGCTGCCCCTGTGTTTCCGTAGATGGCTTTGCTTTGACACGCCTCCGCTTTAACAGTGAACAGTGCCAGTGGTTGGTGTGCTGTGCTTACTGCAGTCCTTTGAGGTCTAGTGCCGTTAGGGGAATTTAGGGAGCAGCTGTGTGATCACAGCACCTGGCTAATAGCAGTGTTTGTTGTTAATCGAGACTTTGCAGATCTCCATCTTAGAAACGACATCCTTAGACCAAATGATTCTGGGTGTCGCACTAAAGCAGAGCACAGATGTGTGCACACGGGCTCATTGCATCATGCACATTAGCATGTGTGTGGTGTACTCTCTAGCAGACTTTTCTTAACTCTGTTAATGGAACAGCGAAGCTTATCTGGAGCAATTGTTCGTAAAACAAACAAAACCCCTGACCTGATGGACCTCTGCTCAGCCTGTGTTGGGTTCTGCTCCCGTATTTTGAGCTCTCTTCTGATGTTAGGTGAGAAATTCTTATTTTAATGGAATTTGGCAATGCTAAACTATTATACCCTTAGGGATGAAAGAAAGCACATGATACCTTGCTCACTGGTGTGATCATTTAGATAGAGATTTCCTCCTTGTGAGTAGTTTTTGGAGGACAACCAAGGAAGAATTTACACATGAAACTTGGCTCTTTGGCATGGCTATGACTATGAAATATGTTTAACGTTAAAACCAGATTTTTTCTGCCTTAATGGCGAAGAGGTTTCGTGGCTTCAGGAAAAATGTTCCAAAGTGTCAAGCAGCCACTCCCAGTGGGGAAGAGGGGAGTCAGGGCAGGAAAAAGTGGCCCTGCCTCCTCCAAAAATTTTTTCTGCAGACTTGGATAGGAGTGTTTACAAAGGCAAGGCAGCCTGTCTGGAGAAAACTCGCTTTTCGTCAGGAATGAGGTAGCAAGGTGGTCAGTCATCCCCCAGCAAAGAATTTTTAAATAAGTATCAGATTGTTCGTAAATCTGTGTGCCGATTCTGAAACTTTGAGGAACCAGTCAGTCCACAGGTTAGAAAGGTTAGATGGGACAGAATAAAGCACGCTGGCTAGTTGATATAATAGGCCGAGCCCCTCGTTGCCTGTTTTCTCTTCTTGTTTAGTTAGGTGATTTAATACCTCCCAAGAGGTTCATGATGTTGGTCATTTCTGAGAACCAAGCCCAGGGAAGTCTTAGACGTTTCTAACATTGACTCACCGGAGGACTCTCTGAGTGACTATGTGCTTTCTCCCAGGGATCTGAACACGGTCAGGTAAGACCTGTCTACAAATGTTAGCAGGGCCAGGTGACTGAGGAGCGCACCTAAAATCATTCCAGAACTTTCCTTGGAGCATAGCCAGACCTGAGAGCAGGAAAAGTCACGGTTCCACTTCACTTTGTGTTACTTTGGGATATTTCCCTCAATTCTGCTCTTCGGTAATGTCCAGCCCCGCGGAGAGTTGGGATAGCAATGGAAAGCTGTGTTGATCTACCACGTATTCAAAATAATCTCCCATAATCATTGGCATTCATGAACTCCTTTTCTACTATAATAAGCAGCCTTTGTTTTCTAAACAGACCATGTCCCCGCAGGTTGGATTGGTTCGTGGTTGTTTGAAACTCATGACATATTTTTCCTTAAAACCAGCATTATAGAGAGCGTGAGCTTCTGAGACAAGCCTCTGAAAGCCTATGTTGTCTGTAATGGAAATAAGGTATGGGACCTCGTGGCAGCCATCCTTGTGAGCAGTGCTCCTGTGAGAGATTTTATACACCATGTCTGTTTTCAAGAAGCACATCTTCTCCCCTTACCTACTGGCTTGGAAATTCTCCCACTCTGGCCACAATGAGAGGCATGGGGCCTGGGACTGGTACTGCTGGCCTACTATGTGCTGGTACTGTTTGCTCTCAAAGGCTGGATGGAGCTTGCCTATAAAGGGGCTTTTGAGCTGAGATGGCTGATCCAGACTCTGAGACAGGCCCATTGGCCTAGAGGTTAGTGAGCTTCAGGGAGAGTGGTCTGAGGTGAGGCCCGGACTTGGGCAGGGGCCAGTGCTGGAGGCACAGTGAGGAGGCCAGAGTTCATCCTCTAAATGCATCTCGAAATATTTCTTCAGGATAACTTCTCAGAGTTATCAGGTACAGAATGATCTTTAAGGCTTTCTGTAGATTTTGCCAAATTGCTCCCCATCTGTACCCCAAAGTTTTCCTCACATCCTCTGCAATGCTGGTTATTTTCTTATTCTTAAAGCTGTGCCAATCAGGCGATTAGTAGTCAATAAGTAAAATGATTGAATGTGAAATTGAACTTTTCTACAAACATGCCGTTGGAGCCTTGCTCTCCAGAAGCCGCTGCCAGAACTTTTATACCACAGAGGCCAGTAGGGGTGGGAATTCTGTGGGGCGCTGGGGCAGCTTAGAGGGAGGCGTTCTAACGGGGCATCAAGGCAGCTGGGTTTCGCAGTCGCTGGAGGACATTTTTATTGCAGCTGAGGTCGGGTTTTCTTTCTTACACCTTCACAATATTTAAGACAAAGTTTATTGTTGTAGAGAAACGGTCAAAACTACAAAATGATAACAGCAAAAATGAAAACAAATCTCAGGTTGGTAAGATTTGGCTAAAATAGAACCTCATTTTCTTTGGGAAAGACACACCAAAGAGGCTCTTCCTCCCGGTGAAGTCGGACCTACCTGGTAGGACGGGGTGGCAGCTGACAGCTCACTCTTCTTGGCACACTTACTCCCATTCGTGCCTGTGTTCCCGGGGATAAATTGGATGTGGCAGTGACACTTTCAGGAAAGCCTTCCTGTTCGCATAGCTGCATTGAGGAATCAATCATCATAGTGGTGGTCCCCATGTTAAATCTAGATGTGAGACTATACATGCTATGTCACACCTTCTTGCCTTGAATGTTGAAGTATTTGTTTTCCCCTCAACTTTTTATTTTGAAAAACATCAAACTTACAAAAAAGATCAAATGAACCACCCTAAACCCTTTGCCTAGATTCACCACTTGTTAACATTTTGCCACATTTGATTTCGTGCATGCACAAATTTTTTTTTTTTTCTGAGCCATTTGAAAGCCAGCTGCAGACATTGTGATGCTCCACCCTAAATACATCAGCGTGACCCTCTTAAGAACAGGGACTTTCTCATTTATAACCAAAGCACCTTAATCACACTGAACATTTTCACCCAGATACAACATTATATATAGTCCGTATTCAGATTTTCCCAAATGTCCCAACACTGTCTTTTGCTTAATCCAGAATCAAATCAAGGTTCACACATTCCGTTTAGTTACCACACCTCTTTACTCCCCTTTAATCTAGAACAGGTCCCCCACCTTCATTGTATTTCATAACATCGACATTTTTGAGGAGGCCAGCTTAGTAGTACGACAGAAGTTCCCTCAGTCTGGATCGTCTGATTGTTTTCCTGTTATCAGATTTGAGGTTAACGCTTTTTACAATAATATACATGGGTGATGATGTGTCCTCACCACTGTGTTGCAGTAAGAGGTTCATGCGTCAGTTTGTTTGTTACTGATGACATTGAGGTGCTTTTGAACTATAACATCGTTCTTACCCTCTTCTCTTCGATAGACTCACACACTGTGTATGTCACTCAGGGGCGGCCTCCGTGGATACTCTCTTCCTCCTTTCCTCTCAGACCCTTCGGTCTTCTTGCACTCAGACCCGGAAGTCAACTATTCTATTTTCTACGTTGTTTTGTTCAGTTTTCGCTTATTTCTCACTAGAGTTAGGGCCTTGATACATGCAAAGCAGAGAAGACTGCTAAAAAGAAAGCAACAGCCCCCCTGATTGTGGCCATAGAACCACAATAGGCTCTGAGCTGTTACATGCCCAGGGTGTCACATCTGCCTCTTAGCAGAACATATGTATTGTTGTTGAACAAATCTATAGTTCTGTCTTCCACCTCAGTCACTTTACAAGGCATGAGAAGAGAGGTGAGGGTTGTATCTGCTCTCAGAAGGCAGTGAGGGTTATGGTTATAACTTGACTTGCTGCTTCTCACACAGATAAAGCTTTAGGACAGTTCACAGCAGACCTACAGCCACTTCCATTTCTCAGATTGGCTAAATGGCTAAAAATTCACTGTGCCTAATATGTCTAACTTCAGTGGAAGAGCCTCCACCTTGAAGATCCCCCTTAATTGAAAGCCTTTTTGCAGGGTATGGTATGCTACATGATATGTCTTAGATTTGATAATACTTGATCAATGAGCAAGCTAACAAAAGCTAGATACTTTTAAAAGTTGATTTATAGAAAGTCTTTTATTTCTTTGACATGCCCAAGTCATGTGGCCTTTATTGAGCACTACTCCATGCCCAGCGTTATGTGTCTGGGAACAGACGGACAAATGAACAGTTACTATTCCCCAAGGCTGGGCTTAGTAAGGTCAATGTGTCAGTTAACAAGTAATTACGGGGTTTGTGATACCTCAAGGAAAAAGGCAAATATGAGATTGTAGGTAATCAGGGAAGGCTTCCTGGAGAAAGGATTTCAGGGCAAAGTTTTAAAAAGAGACATAACGAAGAAGAAAACGAGGGGCTTCCAAACTAGGCAGATGTATGACCACTAGCTGTGAAATAAATGCCAAGCTCCAGAGTATGTAAAATTTGAAGCTAGGACCATATTTTGGGGCAAATTAATCTAGTAAAGTCATGCTTCATAGAAGCATGTGGAGCAGGGCGGGTTTCTAATATCTAGACCATTTAGCTATATTTTTATTTGGGCTAGGGGTTCCATAGGAGGTGTCAAAAAACTAGGCAGCCTTTAATATCTGATATATAGTTTATTGTGTGCAACTCTGGGGCTAGGCTTAGCTGATCCAGAGGGAAAAAGGAGAAAACCGGCCTACCAGTATGTTTCATGGAGCAAGAATGCTGGTTAGGCTCAATTTTCATAGCCATGAATGTCTTCTTACTTCCTTTCCAGATTTCTGAAATACTTGGGTCTTCCCTCAAACAACAACAGAAAAACCTAAGCCTCTGGGTTCTCAACAGAAAAATATAATCTAGCTGTCTTTTTTCCAGCTCTTCAAAAGTCTAACTGGGAAAAGTTACATTTAGAAAGGACAGCAAAGGCAGGACTATAGACTCTGACAGAGGCAGGCAGAGAACAGTGATGAGGGAAGTGGGCAGAGCCGTGGATCACCAGGGCCATGCCGAGGCCAGAGAGGCCAGCTGCTGGCCACTCCACAGATTGTTGTACGAGGAGCTGAGCCCAGTGTGTCCAGACCTTCTAATTTTACCAGAATAGTTATAAATGTTAATGGCTTTTAAATGTTAGCGATTCAAAAAAAAAAAAAAAAAAAAGAGTGGGGAGGCCTTGCCAGATAGCAAACCCTGCCATACAAACAAACCACTTCAGCTGCAGGTGGCTTGTTTTCCTCTAGTTGAAGGGAGATGTCCATTTCATTTATTCCTCTGTGTCCTTTGTTTCATCTTACAGCAAATTAGACAACTAGAAGGTAGAATGCCGCCAAGATTGTCCTTGATAAGCTTATTCCTTTACATTGTGCTTTAATGGTCTACAGCTTAATTTTAATTGAAGATTAGTATAAGAAAGAAGCATATGAAATCTGCATATGTGTGAAACTGCCTGAGGAGACTAACAATCACAGTGGGTCATGCCACATGTGAAGTCCCATGTACCTAAATTCTTCTAGCATCTATTACTAAAAACACATTCTTTCCCTTGTGAGACTGGAATGCTTCCTCCTTTCTGATAGGAGATAATACATTTTTGCTCTGGCTGCCAGGAAGCTCAGGGCTAAGTGAAAGAGTCAGCCCAGCTGCTGTTTGCTTTTGTTTGCTATCTCAGCCTTTCCCTGGTGTTTTCCCCTTTTTGTTTATTTGCTATATGCTACCTCAAATTCGTCTTTGGAAAGAAATATTAAGAACCTCTGTTAGAAGACTGTGTATTTGATACAGATGGCCTCCTCTTTGGCACATGGACATGGAACTGAGCTGTTACCGTTCCTATGTAAAGCATAGCACAACCTGAGGTGCTGCAGTGTGTCTGCCTCGGCATCACCCTTCACACCGGTGTTCATGGCAAATGTGCAGTTCAGTGGCAATAAGTACATTTACAGAGTTTTGCAACTGTCTCCATTAAGCAATATTGCCCCACTCCCCTAACCCCTGTAACCTCTATTCTACCTTCTGTCTCTACGAATTTGCCTACTCTAGATACATCATATAAGCAGAATCATACAATATTTGTCCTTCTGTGACTGGCTTATTTCACTTAGCTTAATGCCTTCAGTATTCATTCATGTTGTAGCATGTGTCTGAATTACCTTCCTTTTTAGGGTGAATAATATTCCATTGTATGTGTATGCCACATTTTGTTTATCCATCCATCGATGGACATTGGGTCATTTCTACCTTTTGGTTATTGTGAAGAATGTTGCTATAAACACGGGTGTACAGGTATATTTTTCAGTTCTACTTTCAATTATTTTGAGTATATACCCAGAAGTGGGATTGCTAGATCACATGGTAGTTCTATTTTTAATTTTTGAGGAGGCACGATACTGTTTTTCATAGTGGTTACACTGTTGTACATTCCCACCAACAAGGAACAAGGATTCTAACTTCTCTACAGCCCCACCAACGCTTGGGTGTGAAGTCATATGTCATTATGGTTTTGATTTGTAAATGAGGTACCTTTTGTTCCTTCTTGGACACACTAGATCCCTTGTCTCAGCTTATATCACTCCTCTGGTCCCTTAACTCACATCTCTTTTGTAGAGACTCTCAACTGCCTGAGCCTTCATGTTGATGTTCCAGCCCTCTGGCAGGTACCAGATTATGCAGGGCATTGTAGGCCCAGGGAAGGAATTGAGAATGTATTCTAAGTCTATATTTAAAAGAATATGCCACAGACTCTGAAAGATAATTCCACCTTGTACTGAGCAACATTGATGCTAGGGGTGAATGGTGAGTGACTGGTGCTATATGACAGCTCTTAGACAGGGGTCCCAGAATATCTGCTCCTGCCAGCTTATCCACTTTGTCCTCCTGTGAGACTCCAAACAGGGAACAATAACAAAGGAACGCCAAGTATCATCTGATCTTGAGTGGGGCTCATATAAAACTACAGTGCAGAGCTCTGTGAATAACAGGCTGGAATGTGTGGGGTTTATCTTTCAACCTGTGTTTTATACACTTGGCTTCCTAAGAGTAAAGAAAGCCTTTATAGCCCTCCTTGGTTTGAAGAGAAGATGCTCATTAGCTGTTTACAGTCTGTATGTTAATTTAAATACCCTCCTCAGTCCTCTTGATTTTCTATCCTGTACTTGCATCATATTCTCTGTGGTTACTTTCCCCAGGATGATGGTGGACAGCTGAGGGACTGTGGTATTTGCCTTGTAAAACTGTGAGCCTCTCAGAGTTGAGGAGAGTCTCTTATTTATTTTTGTATCCTACTACCAGCCTGAAACAAGGCTCAGCAACTGTTTGCTTAAATAATGAGAAAGAAATACTGGTCGGATCCCTACACTTTCCTCTTGTGCCCTGTGGCCCAACATCCTCAGGATACAGCCTGGTTTCACCTCTCGAGTCCCACAGTGGGAGCTCATCAGCAGACATGTCCAATGTGATCACTGGGTGAGGAGGAGCTGTACTAAGGAAGTCCATATGGAATGGCCAAATAGAGGCCTCTTTCTTCCTCATCCTATTTATAGCAACTTAAAAATGCAAGTAATTCAGGAATGTGTGTTAACTCCAGTTCGGGGTTCCAGAAAACCCTGCACTTCGAGGTAAATGATCATTCAAAGAAAATTCTCAGTTATTACCCTGGAATTAAGTGTGTTCTGGAAACAGTTCCACTGACATCTTTGGTCACTGAGGAGTGCCGCTTCTGGCTCTGGCCCTCCTTGCCTTGAGTTGGCAGTAGGCACTGGCCCTCCACCTCCAGGGGGCCTTCTGCAGTGAGGAGTGTCCCTTAGCTGTTAGCAGCTCAGGACATGACCCATAACAAGGACAGAAAACATAAGGTTGTTGTAAAACATGGTGCTGTTTGCTAGTCTGTGTTCCTAGTCTTTCTGTCTGTTAAATATATAATGATGTGGTATTTATATTCGTTCACTTGAAAAATAATTTTTGATTGCCTACAATATTCTGTGTTGGAGATGCATTGGTGAGGAACATCAAGTCCCTTCTTTCATGGAGCTTACATTTTAGTAGAGAACAGATATTAACGCAAGTCAGATTAGATAGTGATAATTGCCATGAAAAAGATAGAATAATAGGGCAGAGACTATGCAGGGAGAAGAGATGGAACTCCCATGCTTTAGACAGAGAAGAGCTTAGTGAAGAGGTGGCATTTTGAGCTGAGAACTGAATGATAAGTGGAGATTTGGGTAGAAGTCAGTTTCCGCAGAGGAAACAGCAAGGAAAAGGAAGCCCTGGGCCAGGCAAGAGACTGGCATGTCCTGGGGATGGAGAGAGGCCAGGACGGTGAACAGGGCATAGTGAATGAGAGGAAAGTGGACAGATGAGGCAAGGACAAGACCAGTGGGTCTCACCGCGACAGCACACGAAAGTCATCTGAGGAACTTTAAAAAATTTCCCAGTGCCCAAGCCCCACCTCCAGAGATTGTGATTTGATTGGTCTGCAGTGTGGCCTGGACACGGGTATTTTATAAAAGCTCCCCAGGGAATCACATGGTGCAGCCTGGGTTGAGAACACCACCAGTCTTGATCATGCAGAATCTTACAGACTCTGGTAAGGAGTTTGGACTTTAGTTGAATGACATTGGGATGACATTAGATTGTTTGGACTGGGGAGCGGGGGGTAACAAGATCTGATGTATGTACATAAGAGGCTCACTTTGGGTAAAGAAGGCTCAGCTGAAATGATGGTGGTTTGGACTATTGTGGTATCAGTGGAGATTGTAAGAAGTAGTCACCTAGGGGATAAGTTTTGGAGGTTGTAGTCGCAGATGGATTGGGTTAGGATGTGAAACAAAAGGAAATCAAGGTTGCCTAAGAGTTGACCTGAGTAACTGGGTGGATGGTAGCAACATTCACAAAGATGGGAGAGAAACAGATATGAGAGGTGTACGCTGGAATGAAAGCCTCGGGTTTGTTTCTCTCTAGATTGAGGTAATTTATAGGCAACCAAATAAGGTTGATCAAAATATCCTGATACATCTTGTTCCTATAGTTCTGAGTTTTCTGGAAATCTTCCAGAGGAAAGCACCAAAAGCAATGACTAGTTTAGTACATGGATCCTGTGATGAGAAGGAAGGAGGAGCGCAGAAGGGAAACTGAGCATACTGAGCTTCTTTCATGCAGGAATCAAGCTGGGCACAGGAGATGAATGTGCTTCGGAAGACTGCATATAGTTAACACCTGTCTTGCTACAAGAATTAAATGCATGGTGATATATATAGTCCAAAATAACAGGTTAAGTTATTTGTATCTGACTTTAAGGGGATTTTTTTCCCCTCACAGAATTATCTTCTAAGATACGTCTAGCTCGCATTAAGATTGTAATTAATTTTCCTTCCAGACCATACCCTGGATATCCAGCAATTAAAAGTAACTCAGTCAGAATCAATTTATCAGAATTGCTTACAAAACTTCTACATGGTGAATAATGTGGAATTTGTTGGAAAGGTTTATTTTTCCCCTGATGGAAGAAGGGGATTAAATTGCAATAGTAAAGCATGTTAATTGGTTATATCATTGAGAACAAGGAATGTCTCTTACATAGTTTCTATTTTTAAAAATGCTTAGTATTTCTGCTAACTCTGGGGCTTTTTGTTTTGATTGTTTAGTAAAGTTATGAGATCTTTGCTGACTCTCTTTCTGGAGTCAGTGCTTATCTGAATGGCTGAGCTGGAAGGCTGACCAGAAGGCCTCTGAAGTCCCAACGGCCCCTTCCGGAACACTTCTTTGTTCTTATTAAGGAAACTCAAGATGTGGCTATCTTTGAATGAAAGACAAGAGTATTCAGCATGTCATGGCTATCTAGAAAATGACCATGGTCTTAAACTCCTTAATAAAGATTTTACATTGGCTCCAAGCCTCAGAGGAATGTCAGCAGCCTGTGACATTAGGCTGCATTGCGTCGAACTTTAAAGTTTCACCTCTAACGCCGTTCTGGTTTACCGGAATGAGTTTTTCATGATAAGCAAAAAGAAGAGCATTTGTTGCCTTCCTGCCTGCTTAACGCGTTTTGTCCACATTCACCCACAGATAACTGCAGTGACCTGAACTCAGAACTGCAGAGGGTGCTGACAGGGCTGGAGAATGTTGTCTGCTGCAGAAAGAAGAGCAGCTGCAGCCTCTCAGTGGCCGAGGTGGACAGGCACATCGAGCAGCTCACCACAGCCAGCGAGCACTGTGACTTGGCTATCAAGGTAAACCCTCCCCGCCGTCTGTCTGGCTTCCTGAGTTCACATGGGAGAAATGATCAGATCCCTCTCTTCTGAAATGTGGTTTTCTCAAGTACCTGTTAGGAATGAGTGTTTCTAAGAAAGCCATAGTTGTAGATTGGGCCACCAGATAAAAGCAGGAGCCCTGTAAAATTTTGTTGGGCTGAAACGCATTCGAAAAAGTTATTATGTCAACAGTCAAGATCGCTGACATTGCAGCAAAAAAAAACAATTTTCTTGGAAACTCTTAGACTGTAGTATTGAACCACATCATTTTAGTGTGATTCATCATATAGCCCAAAGATTAACTTGGAAGTTTTATTAAAGCTTTAAGACCTCAAGAATATTATTTCAGGAGTTATCACTTCACGTTGCTAAGAAGTGGGCAAGTTCTGGGCCTCAGTGAGTCATGTATCCTGAGCACATTGGTGCTAGGTCCCGGCCTTTCACCTGCATTCACTTTACCTCTTAAGGAGGACCAGGAGAGAGGAATTTGCTGCAGATGCACAAACTCATCATGAGCAATGAGAATGTCAAATTCTGTTGATCCCGGGCCTCTAAAGTCTTGCTATTACTTCACCATAACTTAGTGACCTAAGCATAGCGATTCAATCTGAAAAGTCTGGGCAGAGCCTATATAAAAGAAAAATGTGACATGTTACTTAAAAAATGACTTAGGACTCTCAGCCCAAGTTTCTATCAACAGGAATCCTAGACTGCACTCAAGAGCTGATATCTTAAGGTAAACCATGATTCGTGGTTATAACACAGCTGGTTTTCCATCTTTATTCATCTCAATTATTAATATATCATTGACGTGGTTCGGGAAAGCAACTACTGGTGTTTCTGTCTCTGGAGTCTCGCAGGCCCTATATTTTATTTTAATGTCAACTTGGGTACTAGCCTTGGCCTCAGCTTTGAGAAGGAGGAGGCCAAGGGCTTCTGCCAACCAGCAAGGGACAGAGCAGGGCCTGGAGCAGGGCCTCAGATTTGAGGAGGAGAAAGCACAACATGGGGAGAGTGGCAGCAAGATTTGGGTAATTGTGTTTGGGGAACCAATGCGAGCATCCGCGAGTGATATATTCTTAGGTTTTTTGTTTTCGAGACCCGTTTCTCAGCACATCTCTTCACTGCCTTCTACCCCTACGTGGTAATTCTGTCTCCTGTCTCCATGTCGTTTAGCTTATGCTTCCTTTTCCAACGGACAAATGTGAATTAACAGTTTCTGAAAGCAAGCAGAATTTATTCTTCCTTTTTTTCTAATTTTATGCACGTTTCTTCTCCATTAATACTGTTTTAAATAGATTTTTAAAAACTCTCCAAGTGCTAGTAAGATTCTGCTCTTTTTAGTTCATAACTGTCTTATTAATTAACTAAATCCCTGCTGCCTTAGAAAACTCCACAGTGCGCTTCCTCTTTTCTGTGTCACTGAGGTTTATTTTTGTCTTTCTCACCTTGGGACTGAAACTCATTCACATCCTCCGAATTCTGATGTGACACTGAAAGCTGAAAATTGTGATATGACCTATCATATTGCTGAGTTGAAACATGGGAGACTATAATTTAGGAAACTACAAGTTAGATTTTGTGTCCAGTTCGCAACTTCACATTTGCACGATCAGGATCACTAACTGGCTTGCTGGTCTGCTCGTGTGTTGTACCAAACTCTGGAATGTGGACGAAGGAGATAAACATTTGTGTGGACATGGCAGTTAGCCTCACAAGTAGACTGAAACACCAGAAAGGGACTAACTTTGCTTTTCTTACTCTGGAGACTGCTGGGTAATACAGACTAGGACCCATGCAAGCAACAGAGCCTCATCTGAAAACAGAGAGAAGATGATTTAGGGGTGTCACTAGTCGTGATTACGGTTTGCAATGAAATGACTGTAGAACCTAGTCCTCTGTGGACACTCACTTCTGTCCAGCCCGTTTTCTTCCCCTCCTCTTTCTCCCAGGTCACTCACTTGGCTTGTCTTTGTGGCTGTGTTTTCTAGACAGTCGAAGAGATTGAGGGGGTACTCGGCCGGGACCTGTATCCCAACCTGGCTGAAGAGCGGTCCCGTTGGGAGAAGGAGCTGGCTGGCTTGAGGGAAGAGAATGAGAGCCTGACCGCGATGCTGTGCAGCAAAGAGGAGGAGCTGAACAGGACCAAGGCCGCCGTGCACGCCATCCGGGAGGAGCGAGACCGGCTCCGGAGGAGGGTGAGCATGCCGTGCCCAGCGAGCCTGGGCCTTGCCCCCAGGCTGTGGGGCCGGGAGAAGCTGCTGTGCAGACCCAAGGGCAGCTCCAGGGATTCGGAGGCATTTATAGTCTTCGGGATTGCCATCTCTTGTGGGTGTGAAGTCATTCTTGAAAGGAAAAGTAATTCGAAAGTCCTGCAGTGTGGAGGTAAGATTTTTTTTTAAAAAACACTATTCTCCAGAATCGCAAATCTAAGAGGATGGTAAAATTACATCAGCACAGTGTTTCTCAAATCATTCTCCAGGGTGTGCAAGTCTTCCCTAAGCTCAATTAAAATGTTCTTCTTATAAAATAATCTAAGAAAATTTTATAATTTGCAAAAATGTACAGAATTTTCCTCTTAACAGTTTCTTCTATAAAATCATCTTTAAATTTATAGCACCTATTCTCCCTTATCTATATGAATCAAATGAAATATCATCACTTCTAGTGCAGATTTATTGAAATTAAAATAACCACATATATGTGTATATGTGTATATTCTGTGTATGTATGTATGTGTTAGGTGTGTGTGTGTATATGTAATTCCTGGTATTCAACTCTCCACCAAAGGCTCTATGACCTGTAAAAGTTTGAGAACCACTTTGTTTAGGAAATGTATTCATTACTAAAGGAGCTAATGTTTCAAGATTGTTAAAGGATTGATGTTTGGCAGAATTGTTAAAGCACTTGGTTTTCCAAAGATGGAGTTTTTCTCAGGAACCCACAACTACTTCTTTGTTTGGCTGTGAATTTGATCTGTGATTGGACTAGGGATGAAGCTAGGAATTCTTCAGTCAAAAACCATTCCCTCTACACTTCACTGTGAATTACTAGACCTACTTTACTCTTTTTCTCAACCTTGGCAGTATTAGAAGCTTACTTTCTAGTTGTGCTCTGACTAATAACTTTGCACACAGATAAAGTTGAATTAGAGAGGGAAAAAATACATCTAGTAAATCTCATCATCCTTCGCCATTGCGCTCTCTCTCCCCCTTTTAAAGAATACCTTGGAAATTACTTGTTCAAAAAGGCCAGCATGCGTAACTTATTCTGTTTTTAATCCACGTGTAAGCTTTCTTAGTTACCATTATGTATGAGTATAGAAGAAATTACTATTTTTGAACATTATCAGCTATTTTCCTCATTTGTGACTAATGTCATAATTAAAAGGCCAGCATTTCTACCTCATATCTGAACATCATTTTCCCTGAACTCATGTGCATAAGCTTATTTTCAGTACCTAGCTCTATCAGATGCTGTTCTCCATACTTGAATCAGCAGGTGTAAATCATCCTAGTCAGCAAAGACTTTATTTATCTGAGCAAGCTGGTGAAATTGCCTCTGTGCTAAGGCCCCCACCACCTGTAATTTCCTGAGTTATACTCCCTGATCATTATGACTAATACCCTAATTAGATGTGCTTGCTCTCAGTGTGCGCATTCTGATGGAGCATGTTTTGTGAAGGAAATATTGGTCTTAGGTGTAATTACATATTGTGGTTTAGAATAAATTTCCTCCCCTAACTTGAGATACTAAAGCACAAGATAGCCTTGGATTATGACTAGCAAAAGATAAAAAGCCAGTCCCCCTCCCTCGAGTATTTTCTCCAACTCTGGAGATTAATATTAAGAACGGCATAGTATAATGGTGCTGCACTGTGTGCCAGCGCTCCAGAGCCTGTTCACCTGGGATCACAGCCTGATCGACCAAGTCACCGTGAGTCTTGGGCAAGTTACCTAACCTCTCTGTCCTCTGCCATGAAGTGGGGAGAGTAATAATACTCAGTGTGGGAAAATTAGTTGATGCTCATGAAGTGCTTAGATGACCTTTCTTCTGACCACACTTGTTATCTTTTAAGTTTTGCAGTTAATCTGGTTTTATATAAATTTATATCATTGATGTTTCAATTATCTCCAAATAAAAATATGGGAGGAACTTGTGTCTCTTCCTGAACTAGAAATGTCTTCAGGAATTTGTATACATACCCACGGACTGGATTTATTTCTCTTAATTTCAAGGTAATTGTGGGTCTCGTAGAATTTGCTAGATTCCTTTGTATGCCAGTTTACTAGACTTTAAGTACTGGATGACTTCTACCTACGACCACCCAATATATTTAATTTTCCTGAGGAGGAATCTTGTCTTTTGTGATTGCTTGTCTTCTGTTCTTCATGATGTGTAGCTTTGTGGAGTGACAGGTATGCTTTCATTTCCATCCCTGGGATACTCCATGGTACATGGCTGGTTTGCTTTTGCTGCCTTTATAACAGCTCTGAATCCACAGTTCATCAAAGTTGCCCGAAAAGCAATTGGGCCACTTTTTTTTCACTGCCCACATTCATTGTATAGAATTTGAACTGACCAGATCAATAGGATTGGTGCTTGCCCCCTGCCTGTAATTAAACAAAGTGCTCTCAGTAGATTTTCTGAACCTTGTTCAAGATTTAATTAAATTAGATCTTTAATGTCAGTTAACAGATTGGGCTACTTGGCAGAGCGGTAACTAAGGAACAACAGGCAGACAGTTTTTATTATTGGTCCCAGCTCATTATTAAATGAGATAATTACTTATTTTTGCATGGTCTGTAGTATAACCATTTATTTCCTCACACTTAAAGAAACGGGCTTAATTTAGGCAAAGGAGAATGAATTACTCTAACAAGGAAGCACTTTTTTCTTCACTCACTTGTTTATTCATTTCATAAACATGAGTGGCCATTTCCTTTGTGCCAGGGAAAGGAGTTACAGTGATAAACAGGATACGGTCGCTGGATCGAAGGATTTTAGGGAGACAGGCAAGAAAACAGGTCATTACAATAGTAATGTATATGTCAAGTGATAGAGAGGAGGAAAACAGAGGGTGCCCTGGAGCTCATAGGAGGGACATGATGGCAGATTCAGTTTCTTCACACTATTTCCATTTTTTACCTGATGGTTTAGGTTGACTGCCATGTAGCAGAAGTGATCAGTGCTTTCCCCTGATAGTTCAGTAAAGCAAACGGATATGACCACAGGTTCATGAATCTGTATCCCATTGAATCATAGACTTGAATCAAAAATGGGCCCCACAAGTTCTTTCTGAGATTTTATACAAATGTTTCAGAAAGTTCTACAAATTCATAGCATAAGGTGCTGGTAGCAGAGTTTCTTTCTTGTACCCCGTGCCCCACCTGGATATTTTCAACATGTCTGGGAATGAATTCTATCACCTCTGCTGGATTTCTTTCATCCTTGGGGTTTAGCTTCTGCTTTGACTCTCTGATCATCACCACAGCAAGTTCAGGAGACTAAAAGACACACTGCTTTTGAACCAAATAAAAATCACCCTAACCTGAAGTTTCCCCTCATCCTCTCCCCGCCCGCCCCCACTTCACCTCAAAATGTCTTAAATCTCTTAATGTTAGTTAACTAGGCTCTGGAGGAGGTAGGGCAATATTCCATCAGTGATTAGAATTGTCTGTCTTTTCCAGACCAATCACTCTTGATTCCTAAATGCAGTGTTACATTTACAAAGGGATTTCATTGTTCAGCTAAAGTTTTCTAAAATATAAATGAAGACTCTAAACTCTAGATGTTTAAACAGCTGCCATGTTGTTTGTTGGCCAGGAAAAAGGACAAGTAAACTTCAGAATGCTGCAGTGCCTATTTCCTTCCCTCTCATCTCATCCTCCTTAATAGAAAGTAACTCCAAATTCTTGATAAAGTAGCCTTTTTTCGGGGCGGGGTGCGGGGATGAGGCTGGGAAAGGAGGCATGAAAGGAAGAATGCAGGTAAGAAGAGAGAAATTTCCTTCATACATTGTCACCCTCAGGACCCATGCGCTCCTTAAGCTTTTCAAAGTAATAATTCTGTCGTATACTCCCTTGGGCCAATTTTTCTAAACTTTCGATTATAGTTTTATTATGACAAGAAGATACAAATCAGAATGAGGCAAAAATAAGAGATGTTTAGGTGAAGTCTAGAAGGGAAGGGGTCCAAATGCAAAGCTATTTATCTTCTTCCTGTAGAGTCCTGGATGATGTTACCTCCTTTTGGCTATGATGTGTGAGGATATTCAGAGCCTTGCCAACCAGGGAAGTTCATCCAAGCTTCAGCATTTAAAGTTTTTATTGGGGTTTCATTATTTAGGCACAGTTGATTGAGTCATTGGCCATATGTTTGAACTCAATTTCCAGCTTCTTCTCTTTCAGGCAGATCAGGCTGAGACCCTTTGGGCCATTTTTAAGTTTGCGATTATGACAGATGTGATGGAGCTACGCTGTGTCTGCCCATAGTCATTCTCATACAGAAAATATCCCACAGGTTGCGGCGGGTGGGCGGGGAGGGGTGGGCTAGCACTCATCCCATGAACTCACCGACTGTGGTGACTTACAGAGCATCCTCTTACATGACCCCAAGGTTCTCCCCGAGAGCCCTTAGATCTGAATCCATCGGTGCCAGTTTCTAAGTACTGAACTGGTTCTAAACAATCAAATTCACCTTCAGTATGTACCCACCTTATCTCCAAGGGCACTTGTCAATCAATGGTTACACTTAAAGGAGTCGAAAAGAGGAATCCATATTAAACCAAAAGACTTGCTTAGAAAGAGTGGTTACCTTAAAGGTTGATCATATATTTTATTATGTATTTCTTTCTACTAATTAGTTCATTTTTAACATATATTTACTAATAGGCTGCCCACCTCTAATGGGAAATAAGATGTATATTATCATACTGATGTGTTCAGAGCATGGTCTGTTTCTGAAGCAGCCATTCACTTTGTCTGAACTGTCTCCAGTTGTTATAGGCTGTCAGTATCTGATATTTTTAACAAAAAATCAGTAACAGCAGAGATATTTCTGGAAGTAAAATTGCTGTGGCCTTGTGTAGGTTAAAGACTTTCATCTCACTTTCACCTTATTTGGCTTTAGGTCCCATCTGAGCTCTTCCCATTCTGCCTCCCTCTCCATGATGCTTTTCTTGACCACAGTGTCTGTATATAGAAAATGCAGGACTGCAAAACTGTACTTTATATTTACTATGAATTTATAGATGTAGAAATTTATACCAACTATGTATATATGTATATAAAAATATTTAAAATAGACCAGAGCAATGTAAACCAATCACATAATAGTTATAAAGGATTGTAGGGGTATAAGTCAAAGAGTCCTTGAACTTTTCTCTATCGTACTAGTTTATTTTTGAAGTGAAAGTATTCTTAAAGTTCTATAATTTTTACTATGTAGGAGTATAAACATAGAAATAGTAGAGAAGCTAATACGTTTCCCAAAATATTAACAGAAGTTAAATCTAGGTAGTGAAAAGATAGGCGTGTTTTTCTTCTTTATACTCTTCCTTAATTTTTGAATTAAAGAAACAAAAATAAAGTATGGATTATGGATAGTGATCTGTATCTCCCAGCTTTAATGACTCGATATAAATATACAAGCACAGTCTTTTGTCCTTGATGGAACTTTGTTCATATCTTATTTGTTCCATTTCTTCTTAAGAGTTTCTTTATATGATGAAGTAAAGGATGCCAGTATTTGCTAAGTTTAAATTCAGAAAAGATTTGTAAAAACAAACCCTGTGTTAACATTCCCAGCCCTAATCAGGCCATGTAGGAAGGAGCTAAGAGTGGAGTCTGATCCTAGTACTTTCCTTCCAACTTCAATTTGGGGGTTTCAAGTGATTCTTCCTTTGTCAGGATAAAGATAGATAATACAGCAGTAACAAATTAACCCCCCAAATTTCAATAACATAGCACACCAGAAAAGTTTATTTCTTGCTTGCACTACATGTCTAATACAGGTTTGGGATTGGGAGCACAGCTCTGTTCCATAAATTCACTCAGGGGCCCTGGCCAATTGCAACCCATCCGGCACTAAATGGACTCCTCCTGCCCTGAGTGCTTTCACTCACAGCCCATTGGCCAGAACTAGAGAGACGCTCCACCTAACCTTAGAAGGACTGAGAAATATTGGGGGAGGGGCACATGGATATTTGTCTAGCAGTCAATGTTCCTAACAGAACTGACTTATTTGCCTTGAATGCAATACCAGATAGACCTGAACATGAATCTGAGTGCCAGAGAAACAGGCCGTTTCACTCATCCATCCTGGGGTGGTTCTCAGCATGTACATCAAAATCATTGGGAAACTCTTTCAAAGGACATATGCCCAGGCCCTTCCGTGAGCCACTGAATCAATATATAGGGTTTAGGACCCCAGCACACTTCCTCATTGTGATCCCAGCAAGTGCTCAGGAACAGGAAGTACCCTTTAATTGCACACTGGACGTGGGCCGAGAACCTCTCCAGGCACCTTTACCATCCTCCCTGGAGGTAGACTGAGAAAAAAAGAACCTTTGCCTTTCTAGTGCCTTCTGCTCACATCTGGCCTGCTCTTCCCAGAGCTCACAGTGTGGCAGTGACGAACCCTGCATCTGAAAGACGAGGGGTTCTCAGCCCTGCTCTGTCCACTCACCAGGGTCACATGAGCTGGATGGAGGAGGGAGGGTGAGGTTGTGCTTGTACTGGAATCTGGCAGGAGATGGGCACCCTGCGGCTCCAAAAGCAAAGAGGCATCGCCTGGCACCATGCAGAATGTCCTGTGCTCATTGGTGAAGGAAAACAGTTTTATAATGTACCACTTACCAATGCAATCTTTTTTTTTTTTTAAGTGCAATCTTGATGTTTATTTCTAGAGACCTGTTAATACTGGTAGATTAACATTCTTTGAACATTTGCAGACTAAACATATTCCTCTCAGACTAAAAACAGATACCTCTGAAGGCAAAGCAGGACTTAAAGCCTAAATTATAACACTGAATATATTTCGAACATTTCCTTGTGATGAGCAATTATTTATGCGCATCTCATTTAATCTGCACCAGAATTCTACAAAACAGGTACCATTTTTATACTGTTATTAGAGATGAGAAAGCCAAGGCCTACAGAAGTTTAATAATCTTTTCCTGGTCTACAGTTTCCTGGTTAAACTCTTTGCACCAAAATTTAGGTGCCAGTAGCCTTACTATGAGATGTAATTTTCCTTGTTCTGTTGTTCGAACTATCTTCCTATGTTTTCTTCATCCTTTTTCCTGTTCTATCTCTTGCTTCCACACAGACCAGAAGTTAGTAAACATCCTCTATTATAGTGACGTGGGTACCAGGTTCCCTAGGGTTATACAGATCAATCTTCCTGACGTTCTAGACAACACAAAGTAAAGGCAAACTGAATTTGTTCCATAGAGAAGATTTTCATGCATGTATTTGTCTTCAGCTGAACCCAGGAGAGCATTATTGGTAAAACCTGTCACCCGTTCTCCCTGGAGTTTGAGGAAACTTTAAGTGGGATCCAAGGCAAAGAACCCTCAGAACTATGATTCTTCCATGTCTTCTTTGGAAACAGTTCCAGTTAAAAGGAAAAAGGGCTTCATGCACATTTGTGCCGTGGAAATGATGAGGTGACGTTTATAGTTGCAGGCACCAGTGTTTGCTTATCCATCCTGGAACTCTCCTCCACCCCCGGCTCCCGTGAGGAGGTCAGGCTGTTTACAGGCGAACTCTTGGTTATAAAGAAAATAGCTGACTCTGTTTGTTGGAAAGCTGGTAAGAAGTTAGAAAGACAGCCAAAACACTGACCTTTTCTCTGATGCAGCCATTTCGATCATCCATCCAGGTTCTTTAGTGGGCTGAAAAACAAAAGAGAAAACAATGCTCCTATCGAAATCTTCAGAGAATGAAAATGCTGTTGGGTTTGTTTTCCTTCTATTTTGCGATCTCATTTTCTTCCAATTCAGCCTTCTCAAAAGTGTCATTAACAATAAAATATTACTTTCTTGAAACACTATATAAATGATGTTTATGGGGATATATTTTTTCTAGAAATACATTCTGATTTCTCATTTGTTTGAGGGCTCCAAGAAACATCTTATAGAATTGCCAATAAGAGAGTGATTCTCTGCAAAACACTCACAAAGCCTGGACTTTGGGAGGCAGCTTTCTGAGAGCTACACAGGGACAGACCAACTTTCCCAAGCTCATTAAGAAGAGCTTTTCCAGCCCAGTGATTCTCACCCTTCTAGAAATCATCTCAACCAGCTCCATTACAGAGTGAAATTATGAATTACAACCTAATTGCCTGAAATTACAACTACCCAATGAACGCTGCCGCATATCATAAGTGGAACAGACTCATTCTTTTATGGCCAATAATAATGTCTCTAATCCTACTCAGGATTCTGGTGCCACTTTTCATTTCTGCTTGTCACTCCTGTGTGAACCGGTCACAGATGACTTCATCAACAGACTGAGTCGCTTTGTCTGTTCTCCTACCATTAATCGTCCTGAGAGATTGAAGCATCCAGTGGCTGATCCAAGTTACACTTGTCCTGGCCTCACTTTTTCAGTGAACTTCTCTCCATTTCAGAAACCTACCTCTTTGCCCTGCCTTCATGTTTGCCTTTGACATCTCAGCACCACAGTCTTCATCCCCAGCATCTCATTCTCTGGCTTCTCTTACACTCTTGAGCTCTCATCTTTGTATTTACTTTCTTTCATTTGTTTTAATTTGGCCTGAAGGGCAGAGAGATAAGCTAATTACATTCCTCTGTTAAAGGCACACTCATTGATCCATATTTATTCCTTTCGTATCTGATTTCCTTTCTCCCATTTTATGTATGTCCTCATATACAGTGTTTTATGTGTTGTTTTTAATTCACAGAAATGCTATGGTGCTATAGACTTCTTTCCCTCATTTCCCTGAACACTTATTTTAAGGTCTGACCGTATTGCATATCGTATATGCATCTAGTCTGATGTGTCTAACAGCTGTAGTGGTCACCCATCACATTTACTGTGCTCAATAACCAGACTTCCCATTACCACAGAATGTGGTCCAGTGCATATACCCTTGCACATGTTCCCTTCAGGCCTATGTGCGAATTTCTCTGGAATACATGTCCAGGAGTGAGGTTGCAGAGTCCTGAGGTGTGCATATTCTTACTTGGACCAAGTCCTGCTGCACCAAGTCCAAGCTTTCCAGAATGGAAGATTCATCCATTCACCCTCAGCATAGGAGGTTTGCTTCTGCCCCTACATCCCTGCCAATTTTTGTCCTTACCATTATTTATTTCATCTCATTCTTTTCTGGGTTTAATATTCTCATTACTGAAAAGCATGTATCCTTAGAAAGTTCTTTCAGCGAAGGTCTGTGTGTGATAAATTCTTAATCTTTGAGAATGTCTTTATTTTGCCAATACTCTTGATGATAATTATACAGTTTTTTTTTATTGCTTCTGTAGCAAATTGCCATAAATTTTGTGGCTTAAAATAACACAAATTTATTATCTTATAGTTCTGGAGGTCAGAAGTCCAAAATGCATCTCACGCACTAAAGTATCTTCAAGATTGATTCCTTCTGAGAGTTCTGCTTTCTAGCCTTTTCCATCTTCTAGAAGCAGCCAGCATTCCCTGACTCCTGCACCTTCTTCCACCTTCAAAGCCAACAGCATAGCATCTTCAAACCTCTATCTCTAACTCTGATAATTCCTGCTTCTCTCTTAGAAGGAGTCTTGTGACTACTAGGTCTACCAGATAATCCAGGATAATCTTCCCATCTCGAGATTCTTAACCAGTCCTGCAAATGTCCTTTTTTTCTTTTTAAGGTGATATATGCACAGATTTCCAGGATTAAGATGTAAGCACCTTCGGAGGCCATTTTTCAGCCTACCACAATAGCTAGGTATTAGATTTTAGGTTGACAGATTTTTTAAAAATTATATTCAACAAATTATGTTCAATAGATTACAAATTCAACTGTGCCACATACCATTCAAATGCTGGCAACACAGCAGTGAATGAAACAGACCAGCACCTCTGACCTCAGAGCCTAAGGTATCTATCTTTCCCACTAGACAGCTTTTTAGATTATCTTTTTATCCTTTTCCCACCCTATCTTTTCACTACAGTGTTTCTAGATATGTGATTTTTTTTTATCCTCCCGTTCCAGTTAGTTCTAGTTGCATAACAAACCACCCCAAACTTAGAGACCTAAAACAGCAAGCATTTATTGTCATCTCTGTGGTTCTTGGGGTGACTGGGATCCAGTGTGCAGTTCTCACTTGGGCTCAGATATGGTTGCAGTCAGTTGATGGCCAGGGTCAGAGTCATCCTAAAGGCTTCCTTCTCGTGTCTGATATACGTGGCTGGCTGTTGTTTGGGGCCTTAGAAGGGACTATTGGTTAGAACACCTAAGCTTTCTCACAGTGGAGGTAGCTGGCTTGTAAGGTCCAGCATCCCGAGAGAGAGCTAGGAAAAACTGTATTGCCTTTTGTAACCAAGCCTCAGAAGTTACCTGGTATCACTCTCACTACATTTTATTTATTGGACACAATCTCTCAGGCCAGTCACACATCAGAGGGGATGGGGAGATTGGACTCCACCTCTTGATAGAGGCAATATCAAAGAATTTGCGGACATAGTAAAAAACTGCCATACTTACTTAGCATCTGATGTGATAATTCAGTCTCAAGACTCATGTCCATTTCCACATCTGGAAAACTCATCTACTTTCTATTCAAATATTGTTTCTCTGTCATTTCCTCTGTTCCATTTCTCTGGAACTCCTTCAAAAGTTTATTGGAGCCTCTGTAAATCATTTGTGTCTCTCATAGACATGTATTTTGTATCTTCCTAGCTCCGCATGCTGTGTTCTGAATTAATTTCTCTGTACTGTGTTCCAGTTCACTAGTTCTCTTTTCTCTTCTCCTTAGTCTAGAGGTTAACCAGCACATTGATTTTATTTCATCAATTACATTTTCCACTGGCTATTTTCTCATCCACCCGTTCTTGTTCAATATCTGCCTATTTTTGTTTCAAGATTTCTTATTCTTTATGGAACTTCCTTTTATCTCTTTAAGGATCTTAAATGTATTTATTGTGACGTACTTTACTGTCTCCTTTATTTTCATTCCTTCTCAGACGAATTCATCTCCTGATTTAGATTGCTAGCTCTGTTGCTTCACCTTCCTTTCTCTGAAATCATACCTCTATGTCTAGCAGCTTCGTGGTCCTGGGCTCCCAGTCATGAGAGGCTTAAGTCTCCTATTTACTAATGATACTGGGTGATTTACAAATTAGGTCTCTGAGGCAGTGGGTGGCCTTGCAAAATCCAGACCAGTTTTCAATGTTTATTAATAAGATTAGGGCCATACCGTATGCATATGGTATCCATTTAGACCCCACACTCAATTGTGTCACGGGTCTGGGATTTTGATTTCTTATGGTTGACCCTTCTGCATAGCTCTAGGGCTTCTCTCTGGCTTCATGAGCAGCACTCTTAGCCTACTTCTCACAGATGGGTGAGGCAGGAAGGCTCCAGGCTTTATGTGGGAGGATCAGCTCAAACAGCCTGCCTTGCAGTGGCTAACTCTTCATCTCCTGCCCCTCCTGGCATGAACATACCATCCCTGCTCACAATTGCCATGGCTTGCTGCAGCACCACCTCCCTCGTTAGCTTTATTTTTCACTTCATTTCTGGCATCTGGAGATTTTACTGCCTTTCTTTTAAACTTGGCAGTGGATTTCTTTCTCATTGTTCCTTTTTATGCAGCATTTCTATGCATTTTTAAGAGGAGGAGTGCCTGTTTACTTTAGCTGAGCTGTCATATGCTGGAAATTTTCATTTGTTCTGTCTACAGAGTTAGTCCTCCTGTTTTCAGCCTGCTTCTCATTCTTGTCCTTCATAATACCTGCCAAAGCTGAGTGTAAACCCTGCCAGCCTTCCTTTGAGTACATTGGCCACCTCTGCTTGTATATTTTAGAGAATTTGGCTTTTTCTGTTCTGTTTCTTTCATCAGTACTCTTCCTTCCACTTTGCCTTTAAAGAATGTGCCCAAATCTTCTTTCTGCTAATGCCCCAAGCACATTCTTTTTACTGTTACAGTTTTAATGTTTTTTATTCTTTACTCTTATTTTCATGAGGCCTCCAAAGTTTGAAAAAAAATACTGCGTTTACTCACTCTGCTCTCTTGAATGAAATAGTTCAGCTGAGTTCTCAGTACTGTATAAGCTCTTTCTTTCCTTTTTTCTTTTCTTCTCTCCTCCCCTCCCCTCCTCTCCTCTCTTCTCCCCTCCCTTCCCCTCTCCTTCCCTCTCTTTCTTTGTCCTAGGTCAGCTTTCTTCCTCATTTCTGACATCTGCTATTCCCTCCCTCCTAGCAGAGGACCTTAACTCTTCTCTTAGAGAAATAGAAACCATCAGACGGGAACTCTTCTGTTTCCCATCCTCATTCTCCAATCTGCAAACTCACCCTTTTTATTGCATACTCTCACCTCTTTTCTCTCTATCCCAGAGCAGAAGTGCCCCCTTCTCACTGCCCTCTGTTGATCTTTTGATCCAACTAGCTCCATGTAGGCTTCCGCCTCCCACAGCGACTGCCGAACCTCTTTCCTGGGCAGCCTTATCCACACCCAGAATTCCTAAATGCTACATACATTTCTGATCTTTTTTCTCAGATCGTATTTCTCATCATAGACTGAATATCTTCATTCGCATACCCAATGGCTTCCTCGAATTCAACATGTCCAAAGCTGACATCTTTATTTCTCTCTGAAAAATCAGCAACTTCCTTTCTTCCCCCTGTTTTGCTGAGTAGTGCCATGATCCACTAAGTCACGTTGGCCACAAGTTTGGGTTATGTTTTTACTTCCTCGAATACTTCTATAACTGCACTACCAATCCAGTAGCTACTAGCTATATACAACTATTTAAATTTGAATTTAATTAATGAATATAGGGTACAATTAAAAATTCAGTTTCTCAGGTACACTAGGCACATTAAAAGTACTCACTAGCCACATGTGGATAGTGGCTGCCATAGTGGACAGTGCAGATATAGAATATATCCATCATTACCGGAAGTTTTGGTAGGCAATGCTGGTCTAGGGTGTATTTTGCCATTTTTGCTCCCACTTCACTGTGTTTGAGCCCTCATCATTTCTCACTTGAACCGTCAGTGCAGCTCGTGACTCATCTCCTTTTACTTCCTCACTCCAGTCCATTCTCTTCTCTGATCAAATGATTTTTAGAAAACCCTTTTCTCCCTCTAGGAGTCATTAAAGTATAAAAGGGAGAAGCAGAGCTCTGGCATTTTGATGATGTTTCCTTCCTTGAACCCTTCAGGGCCTTGCCTTTTCCTTTTTATTTGCTTGCTGAACAACTACTCAGCCTTCAAGATAGAATCCCAGTGTTTCCTACTCAGGAAAAGGAGAAGTGTTATTTCTTTTATACTTTGACACTCCTTGTTCAAACCACCTTTGAGATCATGTTTCACATTGTAATGTTTGACTAGATGCTGAGCTCCCAAAAGACAAGAATCTTACTTTCATACTCTACCAGGTATCCGATATAACAGGTTAACTTCTCTTCTGGGCATCTAGATGGGTACTGGCTATATACTATAGGAAAAATGAGAAAATGGCCACCGAAACCATGTGCTGTGTTCTGCTGTTAAAGAACTCCAAGTGAGAAAGACTATAAAGGGTGATGAATGACCTTCCCACACGTATCAGTTCCTAGCTTAGGGTAGCTGTGATTCCGGCCTATCTCCTGACTCCAAACTACGTGTTTTACAGAGAAAAACATTTTTTTCCTTAATATATCTTCAATAAAAGATGGGTATATTAGTTAACTACCTCAAACTTGGTGGCTTAAAACAACAAAAATGTATTCTCTCACAGTTCTGGAATCCACAAAATCAAGTTGTCGGCAGGGTTGTCCTCCCTCCATAGACTCTAGAGAAGAATCCTTTTTGCTCCTTCCAGCCTCTGATAGCTCCTAGTATTCTTTGACTTGTGGCCAGTCTCTGCCTCCATGCTCACACGACTTCCTTCTGTGTGTCTGTGTCTCAAATCTCCCCCCCACCCCCCACCTCCGCCCCTCCACTTTTTCCTTTTAAGGACACGTCATTAGATATAGGGCCCACCCTAAATCCAGAATGATCTCATCTTAAGATCCTTAATTTAATTACATCTCCAAAGACCATATTTCAAAATAAGGTCACATTCATAGGTACCAGAGGCTTAGAACCTAGACATATCTTTTGGGGGAACATGATCCAACCTATTCTGATGGGTTAGCATAAAAGTGAGGACCTCATAGCTGTGTCTCTCCCTTTCCTAAGCCTTACCTAGGCTGAACCAGCATACTGTAGTCTTCACTTCTGTGTATTTATTCATTGAAATTAAGGCCTACCTCCACCCCCTAAATCAAGAGGGGAGAGAAGGCTGTTTAACTCAACCAGCTATCTTTCTTTCCATGACTGGCTCATTCCACTCCCTTCAGCATCTGGATTTTTTTTCACTGCCTAAGAATTTTGATTAAATAATAAAGTGTACACCAAAATAAACATGTTTATCATCTTTCGGTTTTCAAAGACATTCTCTGGGTCCAGGGCTTTTAAAATAAAAATAGACATTTAGATTTAGAAATTACTTTAAGCATGTGGGCACAAACACACTGTGGAAAATCACTAGAAGCAGTTGTCCCTGCACAGTAAGGAAGGACATAGGTGCTTTTTTCTGTTTTGATTTTTCAGTGTCATCTAAATCTTCCATACTGAACGTTTTTACTTTAGTGGTCAGAACATGGAAAGTTTTAATGACATTCTTATAAATTGCCCAGGACGATTCGTATTTTTAAAAAAGCAAGATGAGTGGGCCAATTAGGATTCTAGGAGCAGGCCACTGATTGTTTTGTGAATGATTCAGACACTTTAGATTTGGAGTGGTGTTAACATTGTTAATTATTTGGGGCCTCATCAGACTTGCACAGCAGTAGAAATTGACATCCGCAGTCTGCACCGGAGAGGCTTCCCTGGTGCCAGGAAGCTGGCCTGATTGGGAATTGGGCCCTCTCCCTTCGCCCTGCGGTGCGATCCAGCATCCACACTACACCCTTTCTTGGCTTCACAGGCACTACCCCAGAATGAGCCCTGTAATCTCTCACCAGCAATACCATTTGGCTTCGATAGGCATGTGTTTTCTAGTCTTTCAACTATTTTGAGGTCAGTCCTGCATCTGGCATGCTAGCAGGACACACACATTTCCATCAACCCACAGTTGCTGGAAGCCGCAGCAGAGCATTAGACACTTTTTAGCTGTTTCACTATTGAATGCAATTTGCTCTGAGGGAATTTTCCTATGTTGGCTTCTAATATGTTGATGAATTATTGAAATTTCAATTACTTTTGTTTCCCAATTTAGCAGGATGGAGACATCCAAGATATTTAATACAAAAAGCTTTCTGGTTGCCTTTAGAGAAGGGTTAGCCTGGAAGAGTTTTGGCTCCTGGGCTGGCAGGGTTCGGCTCTGCTCCTCCTGTCCCTGGGACTAAAGTGCTGCGTGGCCCTGGGAGTCCCCTAGGTCAGTGCTACTCAAGATGTGGGCCCCTGACTGGGCGTATCAGCACATCCAGGGAGCTTGTTAGATGGACAGATCCTGGGCTTTGTCTCCATCTACTAAATCCGAATCCCTGGGGTGGGGCCCTATGTTTTTCGCAAGCCTTCAAGGGAATTTTAGTGCACCTACAAGTTTGGAAAAACCTGCCTTAGATGTCGTGGTACTAATTCTTCCCAACAAGGCCTGGCACCCACTTATAAGGGCCCTGAGTGCTGTAGTCAGTTTGCCCTTTAAGATAGTCATTGTACTTAGTGATAAAACTGGTCAAGGTCATCAGGAAGACCAGTTTCTAACAACTATTTTCACTTACTTGGGATACTTCTTTGTCACTGAGCCATTACCATAGTTAAGCAGAATTTGGACATTTAAATTCTATGCAGGCAAATATGTGTTTTAAATGTCATTCAGAGGGCCCTACCTTTCATTTTTATACAAAAGGCTCTTTAGATATTCCCTCCTACTACCCCAGGGCTAATCCCATCTTGAAGTCCCTAGGGAAAAGCTGTGGGTACCATCTCTGTCTCTTCACCTTAGCCTCACCTTGCAGATCTCTCTCCTTACACTACACATATTGAATAACTTGCAGTTCTTCAAACATAACATGTCATCCTAATGACTGCTCTTGTGCAAGCTCTCCTCCCTACTCCAACTCACCCACACCGCCAAAGCCAGCCCTTACTCATCTGTTATAACCCCGTTCACCTATAAGACTCTGCTCAGCACCGCTCCCTCCTTAACCCTTCCCTGATGACTTCAGATGGAGGCACCTTCTTCCCCTTTTCTGCTTGTACAGCCCTCTTAGACATTTATAGCACTCATGTGCACTTACGTTGAAACTATTTGTCTCTCTCCTCTGCGCTCCAAATTCCATGAGAGTGGAGATTTCATCCTGGCTTCTTTATCTGCAGTACCCAGGACAGCCATCAGGCACATGAGGCTGCATGAATAAACGTTCCTTAAAGACGGGCATTCCACCTCTACTGGAAGCTTCCCAGTGCCTTAGATAAGTGTTCACCTCACGCTTGTGAGAGCAGATGATGGCCAGTGGCAAGTCTAATTAGGAATACAGTGACTTTTATGTGGACTCAACCAACTTAGTTTTTCTGTGAAGCTAATTCCTAACATAAATGAAAGCCCTGCCATCCACCCATCTGGCTCGTTTGCTCTTTGGCCAGGAGAACCACCAGCTGTGTCTAAAGGCATTATTATTTCAGGTGCGAGAGCTTCAAACTCGACTACAGAGCGTTCAGGCCACGGGGCCCTCCAGCCCTGGCCGTCTCGCTTCCACCAACCGCCCAGTTAACCCCAGCACCGGGGAGCTGAGCACAAGCAGCAGCAGCAACGACATTCCCATCGCCAAGGTGAGCTCCAGGGGATGGTGGGAACACTTCCTGTTATCTGGAAGTATCAGCCTCTACTGAGTTTGGCTGCCGTGTGGGCATGTGATTAGCGCACATGGCCCCAAGGGGCTTCCCTAGGGTCTCGCACAGGCCTCCTTCTTTGGGACTGCAAGGAGAGATAACCCACTAATAGTTTTAAGTCTCAGCTGTAACCTGGACTCCATCTCTCATTAATCAGCCAGCTGGAGCATGTCACAGCTGACAAGTCATTGTGGAAAGTGAGACGTTTTGTCAGGTTCTACAACACTAAGGAGTAGGTGGAGAGGTACCCTCAAGGACTAAGGTTCAGCCCAGGAGGGGACCTCGAGTGATGAACTATGACCTCCCTGCTCACAAGACTGGCAGCCCTGCCAGCAGAAAATAGATTAGGATGGGCAGGCCATTGTGAGAAGTAGCCCAACCCACTCTCTGATGTAGCCCCAGGCTCATATGCCAGTCTCCACAGGAAGGTTGGTCCTCAGCCATCAAGTTGAGAAAGTTAGGCCAAACCAGTGTTTCTCAACCAGAACGACTTTGTCCCCCAAGGGATATTTGGCAATGTCTGGAGACATTTTTGATGGTCACAACTGGAGTGCTACTGGCATCTTGTGGCTGGAAGCCAGGGATGCTGCTAAACATTCTACAATGCACAGAACAGCCCCCCACACCAACGAATATCCAACTCAAAATGTTAGTAGTGCTGAGGTTGAAAAACCTTGGGTTAAGGGGATGGTAGAAAAATTGGACAGGTGAGTTGTTTTGAAGAAATTAACTGATCAGTTTAATTGCTGTGGTTAAACAGTAACCCTTTATACACAATCTCAATTGTTTATCTATGAAGTAAAAAGTCTTTTTTAGTAAATTGTTTTGTTTTTTAAGATTGCTGAGAGGGTGAAGCTGTCAAAGACTAGGTCCGAATCTTCATCTTCCGATCGGCCAGTTCTGGGCTCAGAAATCAGCAGCATCGGGGTGAGTTTTCATGAAAAGCAAGGCAAGAAAGTCCCCAGTAGAGCTGCATAGACAATGGCTTAAGGATGATGGAAGAACTTCCAAAGTTTACCTCTAATAAACCAGTTAATTATAATAATAAATCACACCTGATTTCCTTCCAGAAGGTCAGATTAAAATGTACAGTGGTTTCCACATGGCGAAGTACTTCTTCAGCTTTAAGGAAGATTTTCTTTTCCCTCTTCTTGAGGTTTTAAGAAATGATTTTAGAAAGAAATGATTTAGGACTAGTTAGTTACTGGTGATGTAGATGAAAGTTTTGAACTATCTGCTTTATATCGCCCTGCTCCCCAGAGACCAAGTGAGTCAGGAAGCTCTGAAAGAACTTCACCTTTTGCACATCCCTCTTGTAAGGCAATGTGCTCTCCAGTGAGGACGAACGCTGCCTTTGAAGTGTAGCCCAATGCTCTGACAGACCAGAACCTTCTAGCTTAGTACCAGAGTGTTCATTTGTAGAGCCTGCAACCCCCTGGGGTGAGCTGGTGGATGGTAGAAAGGGAGTAGTTTTAGTTCCCTGGGGGATACCTTTTAGGATTAGGGATGAGGCTGGGAAAGCCAGCTGTTTGATCTTCAGGGGTAAAGAGAGACTGAATGGCACTTTGAAGACCCTAATTTAGAATTCTGTGCTGAGCAAAAATTGCATGCATCCAGATTCCATGCCAAATTCAGATTATGAAAATAAAGGCGTTGGCCGCTCTCCTTGGCTACAGCTGCCAGAGACAAGGACCCAGAGTGGTAGGAGTTTAGGAAGCAGGGAGGAAATCCAGACGGCTCAATATTGAAAATTTTAGGGATTCTAAAGAGGCAGGATCCTCCAGCAGCATGTGTTTGAAGGATGCAGCTGTATTTTGATCTCGTTTATATATTGCTTTCACGGTACATAGTTAACTTTTTATATGAGAATCATGTTACATAAACTGAAAAAAAATCAAGGTAGCCATCTCCCGGTATCTAATCTTTAAGGAATATCAGTTTTAAATTGTTTTGCATGCAAAGCATGCCTGGGGACTGATGTCCCTGAAGTGACACTGTCCAGAAGGGGTTTCATGCTCACCTGTACAGGTATCCAGCAGCGTGGCAGAACACCTGGCCCACTCTCTTCAGGACTGCTCCAACATCCAAGAGATCTTCCAGACACTCTACTCGCATGGATCTGCCATCTCTGAAAGCAAAATTAGAGAGTTTGAGGTGGAAACGGAACGGTTGAATAGGTAAGGAGAAATCCTGTGTATTTGAGTGGTGGTGGGAGCTTCCCTCTTTCCTTGTTGCAAAAATTGATTCAAGTTGGATTGTATATTGTGACACAGAGCGATGCTGTCAGGCTGGTGACTGAGAGTTTCCACTGTCTTGCTCATCAGAGGAACACTTATAGCAGTCAGAGCTGGCTTCATGGGCGAGAGACATATACATTCGAATGCCCAGAGCCTCATGCCTAGAAGGACCCCACACTTTACTGCTCTGTTGTCATCATTTTAAATTCTTAATTTACGAACCAGGGCCCCTGCCTTTTCATTTGTCACTGTCTCTCCGAAATTATGTTGCAATTCCCGGAGCTGTTCATATAGAATAACGAGTAGGTCGGAATGACAAGATAGCTACCAAGCATGCAGTCCAGTGCTGCTGAGAACCACAGAGAGAGGTTCTGGAATGTTGAGTCAGCATCCCAGAGGTCCCCAGAGGCACCAGGGACCAGCTAGGCAATCTGATGAAGATGTGCTTGAGATTGACTGGGCACACTGGTCTAACCCTCTCTGCTCTGAGGATTGCCTATTTCTGTTTATACTCTTTGCAAATATGCACAGTCCTCAGTCCCTGTATCCTATCCTACTTAAAATAATTTTATTTATAATATACCCAGTTTTATGGATTCTTCCCAAGTCTCATGACAGAGGTAGTTAGAGTTTGCATTCCCACCTCCGGGCAAAGACTGGTTGCATGTCATCCCAACAATGAGAGAGCTGCTAAAAATAAAAAAGCAAAGGAGAAAGACCAGGGCCAAACCATGGTAACCACTCTGACTCAGAATTGGTCCTGCAGTGGCAAAATGGACTGTCAAATCACATCTGAGTGTGGCGTGGCTGCCTTGACCTACCAATCTTCAGTGGGAAGGCATAGTAAGAATTGGAAAGACTTATGAACTAACCAGAAAGAAATCCGGAGACCATTTTCCAACCACCATTGCTTAATGCCATTCCCCTTGCGTATGGCAAACCTGAACAAATTGAATTATCGTGTTAGGCCTCCCTGATTGGAAGCAGTTTAATATAGCGCTTGAGAACCAGGGAAATGTGACAATCTAGGTCATTTTAAATCTTGAAATTAAATGGTTCCTTTATTAAATTCAGAATACTTAAGAGTGACAATTCTGATGATTACCTTGTAGCAGGAAAGAAGCAGCCCTCTCAGTATCACAGGCCAGGGAGTGCTTAAAAATGGAATCAGGTATTCCCTTTGCAATTTAATGACTTCAGATGCCTTTGGGGGTTCTCTGTTTTGTGAGGATCTCCTCTCTAAAGATTCTGGGATTTAACAAGCCTTTGTAGTTGAACTTGGGGGAGGTTCCTTTCTGGTCAATTATGTACACCTAGGAGAGACCCTAAAGAAGAGGGAATTATTTGGTGCTTGTAATTCACATTATTATGACGTTTGACAGTTTACAAAGGGCTCTCACAGACAACCACTTAATCAGCAACTTGGGAGGGCAGAATAGTCCCATTTTGCAAATGAGAAAACAAAGACTTCACGGTGAGTGACTTTTCTTGTCTAGAGTTATTAAGTAGCCTAGCCAGGATTCTAAGCACACTGTCCTTTGACCTCACCTCTGTTGTCCTCTCTCTGATCATAGCTGCTGCTTCAACTCAGGAGTTCTCAGAAATAATCGACCAATATGTCCTCATATCCGTTAAACTACTATCTCAAAGTTGTAGGCCTATTACACTCCAAAAAATGACAGCTTTAACTTAGTGAGTGTGGGGGGCCATACCCATTCAAAAGTGTTTCCTCATCTATGTTAAGTACCTACTATGTGCTAGGCATGCAAAGGAAAGTAAAACAGACAAGGTCCCTGCTCTGGTGGAGCTTATATTCCATTAGGGGAACTAGACAAAAAGCAAACAAATAAACAAGATCATAAGAAAGCTCCAAGTAAATAGGACACTGTAATAGAACAGCAGGGTGGGTTGATTTTCAATAGATGGCCAGGGAAGGCATCTCTGAAGAGGAGACATGTTTAGGTCAAGATTTTAAGGGAAAAAAGAGAATACACATGTGACAAAGTAAGAAGAGTATTTATGGGCCAACTTATCAACCTCAAGCCTGGAAAGAGGTTGGAATGAAACAGGAACTGTCCAGAGGCCCATGGAATTAAAATAGAGTGATAGGAGTAGTTACATCAGATAAGATGGCAGGCAGAGTAGTCAGGGCTGGGTAGGATATGGATTTCGAGGCTGTGGACAAGTTTACTCTTTATTCTAAATGTCATTGGAAGTCGTTAAAGGGTTTTAAGCAGGGGGAGAATAGATCTGATTTAAAGTTTGAAAGATTACTCAGGCGCAAGGAATGGAAAGGGACAGGGCAAGAGCAGAAGCAGAGAGAGTATTGCAGTGGACCACTGTGGCCAAAATGAAGATGGTATAAAAGGGCAGGAGTCAGTATATGTTTTCTGGTAAAATCCATAGAAGCCGAAGCTGGATTAGATCTGAATATAAGAAAAAGCGATGGTCTCAAAATTCTCAGGAATCTCATCCGTATTATTGGGTAGATAATGGTGGCATTTACTGAGATGGAGAGGATGGGGGAGGACGAGGCTTGGGAAAAATCAAGAGTTCTAGTTGGGAATGTTATATTTGTGGTATCAATGTGACACCCAAATGGAAATATCAGGCAGAAGCTAGATATGTGAGATTGGCACTCAAAAGAGAGGTCTGGGCTGGAGAAATTTGGGAGTCATGGAAACATAAATGCTTTGTAAAGTCATGGGAGTGGATAAACATCAACCCTAGGAAGAGAGTGTTGATAGAGGAGGGGTCCCTGTGCTGAGCCCTGAGGAAATACCAACCCTCACAGATTTTATAGAGAGTAAGGAGCCAGCAGAGGAGACAGAAGAAATGGCCTTTGAGAAAGGAAGAAAACCAGTAGAGACCTGTCATGACCCAAGTGAGGGAGAACATTTAATGAAGGAAGGAGTTGCCCATTCATGGAATGTGGCCTGGGAAGGCCCCTGCGATGGGTTTGGCCAAATGGAGTTCTGTGAGCTAGGTAAACAGCTTCATCCAATTAATGGGGACCAGAGGTACACTGGAGCAAGTCAAAAAGTAACTGCGAAAGTAGGTACTGTTCTGAGAAGTATTAATGTGAACAAGGACAGAAAAGTATGTTCTCATAACCCCTTACACTGAACTGACCTTGGACTTGTCACAATTGTCTTAGTTATACATGCACCATGCATCTTCCAGATGGGTGTCTTCGTATTCTGCTCTCAGATACACAGTGGTAAGATTGATCCTCAAGGCAAATGGTTTCCAAGTCCCTTAGCATTTCAAGGGTCGTTTGCACTTGGTGTGTGTGAAACCTTCTTAAGAAGTGGCAGTCATAGTACTACAAATGGGCGTGTCCCAGGGAAAATGAATCTTCGCACCTAGAGGACTGGTTTCCTGGGACAGAAAGCAGAGAAGCTGAAGGCTTATGTTTTTCTGACTCTGCCACAAACTCATTTGCTCTGAATTTATAGTTCTGATTCCTATAAAGCATAATGTTCCCACTGCCTGTCTTGCCAGTAGTTAGCAGTTGTGAGACCATCCAACCTTTATTCAAAAGGCTATGGGGTGTATTATTGAGCAAGAGCTCAGCAAATAGGAGCTACGATTATGATGCTGCTTTTCATTTGTGCCCGTGGAGGTTGATTAATTGAAGTGTACCAGTCACGCCTCTCACGATGGCCTGAAGTCACAAGATTGGCTCCTTACCCTGGTTTATCCCCAGTACCTGGCACATGGCGTGTCGATGGCTGAGTGGGAAATAGCCAGGGGGCTTATTTTTATTTCCAGTTCACACAGAATTTAGTGATTCTTGTACTTAGAGTTGCTTCCTTTATTATTTCATATTAGATACATTTGCTAAAACATCTGACAAACTCACATCCTAACCTGCATTTCTGGCCTGAGTCTAGAGGAGATGACTAAAATATTGGCAAATTAATTGTAATCCTAGTGCAAAATTGTGAAAGAGATTTTTCTTCCTTTGTAGCCGTATCGAACACCTCAAATCCCAAAACGACCTCCTGACCATAACCCTGGAAGAATGCAAAAGCAACGCCGAGAGGATGAGCATGCTGGTGGGGAAATATGAATCCAACGCCACAGCGCTGAGGCTGGCCCTACAGTACAGGTGGGGAACGAGCCGGGCACCGCTTTCACCTAGAAATGCCTCCATAGTAACCTTCTGCATAAAAGTAGAAAGCAGGCTTTTAGAAGATATCCTGGGGGGTCAGTCCAACAAATACCAGTGTGATACATGTTGAAAGTCAATGAGTACACTTGTAGCAATTAAAAAAACAAGAGTGATGAGTATGGTGTTAGTAATGGGTATGTTTCTGCCCACATATTCAACTTAAATACTGTTTCATAAAAGAAGATGAAAGTAAAGACAGTCAAAACACAGATGGTCTGTTGACTAAATTTTAAGTAAAGCAATATTTCACTCAAGTAATATCACTCAGAATATCAATTTTTGTATTATATGTTCATTTGTTCTTTCCAGTCTTTATTCATATTTGTATATATTTTATGTTGCTGTGAATCTAGTGAATTCTGTTTCTTCAACACATTGTAGTTTTGCAGTGTTGCTCTATAGTCTCCATTTGTTTTGAATGGCTGTATCCCCTACATCAAGTTTATATGTTATTTTATTTATTCATTTCTCTAAAAGACATTTAGACTTTTTCAGACTTTTGACACTGAAAATTATTCTATAGTGAATAATATAATACAGATACTATCTCCCTTCTTTTCACTATTTCCCTCGGAATAAAATTCCTGAAGCATAAATTATAGGTCAAAGGATAGGAATATTTTCATGGCTCTTCAGGCATGCTGCCAGTTTCTTCCTATGAAAACAAGCCGGCTTAAATGTCTATGATTCCTTCATTGTTGAATGAGTAGTATATGAATGTACCACGTTTTATCAGCCTCATCAGCTTTGGAATTTATCTGTTGTTAAATTACTGCTTTTTTAGTAGCTACAAAGCTATGCCTTATAATTGTTTTCATGGGTTTATTTTATTAGTGTCACCACTTAGGCCTGTTTGCAAAGGTCCCAGAGTAGTGACTCTATCTTACTCTTGGCATCCTCTAAAAAGTCAATATTGTTTTAAGAAACATTGTTTCTTAAAAAAATTTCAAACCAAAATATACAAGACCAAAGCTAGAGAGCAATCTTACTTGTTTACAGACACACCAAAGCAAACAGATAATCCAGTTCTGATAACTCTGGAAACAGGCTGTTCTTCACCCACAGGCCACCTCTCATCCTCATAGATGAAGCACGTCCCAGCATCTCCAACCTGAAAGGCGGACTGCTCTTGAGAGGAGGAACTGCCAGCACCCAGAGCTAGTAACCAGGCCCTTTTCCTTATCTCTTAGTAAAGGAAGATGAAAGTAAAGACAGTCACAAAACAGATGATCTGTTGACTAAATGTTGAGTAAAGCTATATTTCCCCAGCTCAGCTTGGAGAAGCTAATCGGTTATTTGCTTAGGAGGGATTTTCACTATTACGGGCATATTATCCGGGACCACTCTGGCAGTATGCACGTGGCTCCACCTCCTGTGCAGACATATGTCCATGTGGGGTCACCAGTGACAATGAGAAAAGGGTCACCTCTGATCCTTTACCTGGTTTGCCCAATGATGACAGGCACAAAGAGGACAGGCTAATGTTTTTTCTTCTAGAAATCCAAACTCAAATTCTTGTCAGATATCTAGTGTTTTATGAGACAATTTTATAAGCATCTAATAGAACTGCGGTGATGGAACTGTTCTCTATCTGTGCTGTCCAATGTGGTAACTACTAGCCACATGTGGCTATTAAACAGGAAATATGGCTACTGCAGTGGAGGAACTGAATTTGTCATTTCATTTAACTTACATTCTTTTTAACATAAATAGCCACATGTGGCTAGTGGCTACTCTATTGAATAGTGCAGATCCAGGTCAAATAGTCTTTTTTCTGGTCAAAATTGTCTCCTTTCTAGTCAAAATATGAAATAGGTAACTAATAAAATAGGTAATGCCCTTTGTGGGGTGTTATATTAGTTACCTATTGTTATATAACTAACTGTTAGAAGGTCGCCATCAGGGCATCTCCGGAATGTCACAGTTTTTAGGGCCAGGAATCTGGGAGTGGTATAATTAGGTGATTCCAACTCAAGGTCTCTTCTGTTTTTCTGGTCAAGCCATCGGCCAGGACTGTGTCATCTGAAACCTTAACTACAGCTAGCAGATCTGCTTTTGAAAAGACTCATTCACACAATCGTGTGGTGGCTGGCTTTTGGCTACAAACCTTGGTTCGTCACCACATGGGCCTCTCCATAGGGATGCTCGAGATTCTTTAAGACATGGCACTGGCCTCTTTCAACAGAGAAAGGGCAGGGAGAGAGAATGACCAAGATGGAAGTCACAGCGTTCTTTTAATAACCTAATCTTGGACATGAAATGTCATCACTTCCACCATGTTCTCTTAGTCACACGGCCCAGCCCTGTACAGTGTGGAAGGGGACGACACAGAGGTATGGGTACCAGCATCTGGGGTTCAGGGGAGCCATCCTGGAGACGCTACCACAGCATATTTCCTTTCTCTTTTAGGTATGATCATCCAAGGGGCAACAAACTTGCCTCTCCCACCTTTGGTGCTTTTTTTGTATTTTTCTAGATCCTAGTTCAAAGTTAAGTGGGGAGGTGCACAGCATAGAAGAGCTGTGGCCTCGTCTGAGGTGTTTCTTCACTTACTGGACAGTGAGGCTGAGAGGCAGATCAGGAGCCGGTGAGAACAGCACTGCAGTAAAGAGGCTCCTGGTCCTCTGCCACCGCTGAGGATGCCATGTGCTTCTGTTTCAGTGAGCAGTGCATAGAAGCCTATGAACTCCTCCTGGCGCTGGCTGAGAGCGAGCAGAGCCTCATCCTGGGGCAGTTCCGGGCAGCCGGTGTGGGGTCCTCCCCTGGTAAGTGTGGCCTAAGCCCCTTTGTGCCCCTTCCCCATCTCATCTCCTACCTCTTTTGCTCTGCTGCCCCCATCTCAACTGTTGGCATTGGAACACCTCCCAACATGAAATTTGCTTGTCAAGTGTATTTTTTTGTTTTTTCCTCGTGACCGAGTGAGTAAATTGTTTATGTTAAATGCAGCAAGAACTGGAGCGGAAACGAAATTACAGACAAGTTAAAACAAACAAGCCCTCTTAGGAAATATATTCTCCCAGGCCAGATGGAGCAGGAGACCCACGTTGGTGCTAAAAGAGACTGACTTTTCCACAGCCTTTCTCTGTGGAGCTGGTTAAGGGTTCCTTTGCTGCCCACGTGGCCTTTGCCCCATCTTGCAGCTTTGGTTGGCTGTGCTTTTTCTCCAGGTTTGTACCTTTGGGTGGTATTGAAGCATGAGTTCCCTCTACCTCATCTCCAGGTATCTTATGAAAACAGAAGAAATGTTTTCTCACCCTGCTCTCATGAGCTTCATAGAACGCTAACACCATGAGCCCCAGCCCTGAGGTGAAGCAGAGGTGTCTGCTGACACCACTTTGCCTCCCTGACCCCTCTTCCTCCACCCCAGGGGTCATGTGTCCTGTTGGCTTAATTTGTACCTCCAGATCTACACTGCCCCTCACTCAGTCCCTCAATTTTGAATAATTGGAAAGGGTATTAATTGAAAAAGACAAAAATGTGCCATCCTAATTAGCAGCATTTGCTAAAACTTCACCAGTGCTTGTGGCCTCTGCCTTACAATAACATGAGGAGGACTGCAGTAGAAGGAAAGAGAAATCAAGGGAGAAAGGTTGAATCTTTTAGTGCCAAGACCTGGAGCCTATACTTCATAACAGCAGCTTCTTTGGTGAATGGCAGGTAAACAGGAAACTGAAGTGACCAGATCACTCCCAAGCCAGAGATGCATGGCCAGGCCAAGAGTCCCCAGCCACGGGTACCAGGCCATCTGTCGTGGACTGGCTTTTCTTCAAGGGATGTGAGCCCCATTAGGGCTGGTCCTACTACCAGTCATACCTTGCAAAGAAGGTCACCATCCTTGCCAGCTCCTACCTCCTTGCCTGGGGTCTACCTTTTGCACTGAACATACACATATCTTTCCTCCTTCAGTTTTGACATGTGCAGGAGTCAAGCAAGTCTGAGGGACAGGCAACATCCTGGGTATTAATTTCCTGCTTCATATCAAAGTTGCTCAGCAAGGGGGCAGGCCTCGATTTGTACGGGTGGCCATTCTCCACATTTCTCTTTTTTAATAGTATTACTATCCCAGCCCAGAAGTAGAAACTCTGCCAACATTTCCATTAGAAACCTCATTTTTCAGGGTCTTTTAACTGAACCATAAACTTTATTCCTCATATTAAACAGATCCTAAAATTATCTTGGCCTGCTGTCAAGTTTTTTTTTTAATATCTGTATTAAAGAAAGCGATCAATTAAAGGAGGAAAAATCAATCATCTTATTTCCAGTTTGTATCAGCGCAATGTCTTAAACCCTTTTGTCCTTGAAAGGTACCTTTTATTAGGCTTGTATCTACTCATCACAATTACTTGTAGGAGCTGGAAGGACTTAAATCTGCATTTAAAATAATTAAAATCAATTATGAAATGCTTTGTATTAATCTAATCCTGGTAGCTCGTGGATATATTTATAAAATGAGTCAGTCAGTAATTATCATGCCTACTTCTGAATTCAAAGAGCAGTCAGTTGGTGAGATGTATGGAAAATATTTTATTTGCGGAAGGAAGAAATGCATGAAAGTTGTCAAAAATGGCACGAGGGATGTCCAGAGAATTTTAGCCTGCAGGACACATGCACCCACATTTCCACCCCACTCTCCATAAGGCTGAGAGTTGGCTTAATTTTTAGCAGTTCTCTGTTAAATCTCACTCTTCCATTCTGATGGCAATGACTTTTGACCTGTCATCCTACCCTAATGTGCCATTTAGTTGCACAGCAAAGCTGTACTGGTTTGTGACATTCACCCACAGTATCAACTACTGTGTTTTTCTTTGTTTTGTGTTGACTGCATAGGCATTCATTATAGGCATTCTAGATGCTTTAGAGCAGTGGTTTTCAAACTGTGCCCTGGGAAGCTAGAGGGGTTTCTTTGGGCCTCAGCGGTGGGCTTGGAATGTGGGGGAGCTGAAAGTATCACCACACCCCTTCCCACTTCAACCAGTTCTCCATGTATCATTTTTGTATCTTAGGCATAAGATTTCATTTGAAAATTTTTGGAAGACCATGGATCCAGAGCGTAGAGATAGCAAACCAGTGACTTGTTTGGCCAGTTTTAAAACGCAGCAAGAATATGAACATGTTGGGCAGGAAATTTACTATCTGGCTCTGTGCTGGTGCTCACCACTCCTGATTTCTTGGTCCAGCTCAGTTACCTGGCTCCTGGAGGCATTTGAGCTCGCCACTGACTATGACCAAGCTGAGAGAGAAGGGTCAGGGATAGCATCAGTACAGAAAATATAGAGCCAATCTAAAGTTCTCATTTTAACCATTAGGTTTGTCTCTCTTTCCCACATAGAGCTGTAACTGAAACCATAGACATGGGAGATAAGGCACAGCTTTGCCTCAGTTTCTCCCTGCCCTCATTCACAAGGAGGTGCCAGTGCAGGAAAGAACTGCCACACAGTAGACTTGTGACTGGATGGGAGGAGAAGCCAGGAGCATAGAAAATTAGAAAATCATAGCATGTTATGGCTCGAAACAGACCTCAGAGATCACGTTGGCCAACCCCTTCACTTGTTGATGAGGACAGTGGAACCCAGAACAGAGAAGTACCTTCTTGCGTACAGCTTCTAAGTGACAGAGGCAGGCCCAGAACACAGCCATCCACTGCTGGTTTCTCTCCAGCGTGCCTCCTCTGCCCTGAGTACTAAGAACTGATTATCCAGACTCACTCCCGGACTTATTATACTTAGATCTGTATTGACTAATCCATTGGCTTCTCTGCAATATAGGAGACCAGTCAGGAGATGAAAACATCACTCAGATGCTCAAGCGAGCTCATGACTGCCGGAAGACAGCTGAGAATGCTGCCAAGGCCCTGCTCATGAAGCTGGATGGCAGCTGTGGGGGAGCGTTTGCTGTAGCCGGCTGCAGCGTGCAGCCCTGGGAGAGCCTGTCCTCCAACAGCCATACCAGGTAATTCTGGGCCTTTCTGCCTCAAGGTAGACGTGTGTCCACATGTAGTCTGTTCAGCAGGCTTGACACGCAGTTACCTAGCTCTCAGGGACTGTGAGGCTTGGGTAAGGGCAGAATTCTGTGCCCCCAGCTTGCAGCCTGCTCCATCCGGGGAGGAGTCAGAGAATCAGAATGGGAGCATTAGCAAGAGCCTTCTGGTTTTGCCAACGTGGAAACTGCAGCCCATAGAGAAGGGTAATTTGTTCAAGAAAGTAGTAGGCACGAAACCCAAAACCAACTTTCTGTCTGGTGCTCTTTCTCCTGTTTTGTTCTATTCTCCATTTGTTTATAGTTCCTGATTTCCAAGAAGCATTTGAAGTAGCTACTTGCTACAAATGGTCACACAAGACTCAGACTACTGGAAGTAGGACCCAGACCCAGTCCTACTTACAGCTCCATTCTCTCCCTTCCTCTTGTGCCTCTGTCCTTTGTAAGTTCTTCTCAGGTAATAATAGCCTCCTCTTGTCTCATCTCTTTTTGCCTCGTACGGTGATGCCATATTCATAGCTTGGGCCTAACAGGTACTCAGTCATGAACCTGAGTTCAAGTCTGTGGATCTAGAACTAAAGTGAGTACTTGAAAAAGACAAGGAAGAAAGCAGTAGAGATCTTGCTAAGCATAACTTGCTGGAGCTATTGGAATCTTTTGGATGGGGATAGAGTATCAGATTAAAAACCTTTATAGTCACCTTCTCATTTCTTGCTACCGAAGCCCTAAAAATATGAATGCTTTCCCTTTATACACCAGTTCTCATTGTAGAAGGTACTTCTGTTAAAGATTCTTAGGTGATAGTCAAACTTTAAAAGTCAGGAAAGGTAATTTACCCCATTTTCACAGGTGAGAAGACCTTGGCTCAGAGTTATGTAAGTGACTTTCCTGAATAAGGTCACGTGACTGATAGGTAAGAGGGAAATCAGAACTCAAACCCAGGACTTGGGCACCAAGTATATTGTTCTTTCCACTGTACCACGTTGGATCTCGTGACATTAAAACATAGTGTCTGCTTACAGATCACGTGACTAGAACCACATAAGGGTAGATTGACTCTCAAGAGCCAAAGGAAAAATATTGATGTTTTCTTGGTGCCTGAAAGCAACGTAATGTTTCCATCTCTTTCCATTGGCAGTATGTAGCCATCTGCCTAAGTGCATCCATTTACCTGTCCTGGACCTGGTGCCTCAGAAGAGGAACAAGCCCAAGAACACATTTGGCCAGGTGCCCACAAACACAAGTGACTCTAGCAACAATCGTCTTATTCGGTGAAACACAGATTATAATTTATTTTTTGCTAAAAATCAGGTTCTTCTGTTAAACATAAAAAGCAGATGCTCTTCTTAATCGCTTTTCCAGATGTGTATAATCTATAATTTCCATGTTCATTTACAAGAGAATAGTAATGTAGTTCTCATGTTGTCAGTGATCTTGTTCTGTTGATTAGTGAGCATAAGAATTGGGTTGACAGGAAATGTGCGCTGTTTCAGTAGCTTGTAAGGGAAGCGTTACAGATTTTTTCTCACACTTCCCCAGCCCAGAAATAATTTTGTTGTTTTAATTCAAATCAGAGACAATTTTGGACTCAGGAGTGGTAATTCTCATAATAGAAAATTCTTGTATTACCATCCATGTAGTAGAAATCCTGGTTTTGAATATTTGTTAGAAATACTTTAATGTATAAATGAGCCTTGATTTTGAGGCAGTCTTCTAAGAGAAATTTAATTTTAGCTAATATTTTTCTGCAAGTTGAGGTCAATTCAGCACAATCTCTTTTAAGGATGACCTCACTAAAGAATGACCCTTGAACTAAATTCAATCTCAATAGGATCTTCCCGTCAAAGTACAGAGGAGTTCAGCCCAGATTTCATTTTCACTTTCACTCAGATTTCAGTTCTCCTGAAAATTCACTTTCACGCTCCCACCCAAATCAGGGCAGACCAGAGTGGATACGGAAGAACCACACACAGGGCTTTCATGTGCCCCAGCATTCTTAGGGCAGGACACAACTCAGAGTGCTTTACCCTAACACAGGCTCAGAAGGAAGTCTCAAACCACCAATCCCTTTCATAACCACAATAATTAATTTTGTTTGTCATTCCAGTTCAGACATTCTCCTATGTCAACTTTATGGAAGAAAGAAAGAAAAGGAGCTTTCTGTGTCAGAGCTTCATATGGCTCTATAAATCCCCTTCCTAACCACCTGGCATAGAGCATTTTTTTTTTAATTATTTAATTTTCAATTACAGTTGACATTCAATATTATTTTTTATTAGTTGCAGGTGTACAGCATAGTGGTTAGACATTTATATACCTTATGAAGTGATCCTTCTTGATTAGTCTGGTACCCACTTGGCACCATACATACTTATTACAGTATTATTGACTATGTTCCCTATGCTATACTTTACATCCCCATGACTATTTTATAACTATCAATTTGTACTTCTTAAACCCTTCACTTTTTTCATCCAGCCCCGAATCCCACTCCCATCAGGCATCTATCCATTTGTTCTCTGTGTATGAGAATTCTAATCAGAGTGTCAGTTGTTCCTCAGGGACTCAAGAAAGAAATGCTGAGTCTCAGGCCCCCAGAGGCCTTCCTGGAAGCACACAGACAGCTCCCGAAGACAGGCAGATCGTGGTTTTAAAAGGAGCAGCGGAAGAGTAGTTACCAACAAGGAGAAAAAAAATGGTAGCTAGCCCATCAGTTGACTGTTGGCCAGGAGCCCAGGAATGCTGCTGTTTCACTTTTGAAAAACACAGCCATGGCCTCATCAGAAAGTGTAATCGTCTTAATGGAAAGAGTAACTAGGTAATGTTGATGGCCTAGATAGCTTTATCAACATTATCACAACAGAGAGGCAAATGGACTAAATTGTTGGGGAGCGGGAATGGGAATTCTTAATTAAGCCCACTCTTTTTGTCAAGCGTCACAATGTCATTTCACTTGGTGGAAGCACAGCCATCAGTCTAAATCTACAAAAGGACATGTGGCCAAGACAGACTAAATCTCAAGTTTGCAAGTTTGCCCTCACAGAGGTTGGAATTGAGTTCTTTTTGTCCTACCATCAGGCGGGGACCACCGTGAGCCATGTGAGAATGCAGACTGGAGCCTTGTGGTGAGCCCTGGGCACCTCCAAGGAGCCAGGACACCACCTGGCTGACCACTCACACGGGGGCATAATCCCCAAATTGGATTGGAGGGCGGTGGAGCTCAAAATACCCTCTAAACTAGTCTTAAGATGAAGTTTTATTGGGGTAGAAAAGAAGGTCGAGGACAGTGGAATCATGTCCACTGAAACAATGAATGGGATTAAAACAGCCACCCAATTAAGAAAGGCCTGTCCCCCCACCATCAGCAAGCTTCAGAGAATGAGCGTCGGACCAGATCTGCTGTCGTAATAGTCATCTTTACTTCCCTCCAAAAAGGAGAGGCGTGTTCCCCATCCTGGTCTCAAGAGAGCCCATCTGAAGTCTCGGGATTAATGCCTGGAAGGGTCAGTAAACTCTAAAGTCCGGCTCAGACATGTTCCCCAACATGGCAGCGTGGTGCTAAGGCCTCCTGCTCAAACGTCCCTGTCGCTTATCTTTTAGGTTTTACGAAAACTAGGTAGAGACCTGAAATGCTTTTTGTGCATTTTTTTTTTCTTTAAGACCTAACTTCCTAATTTCAAAAGAATTGTATGCTTGTTGTAAAAATAAATGAAAAATTAAAACCAAGTATTACATAAAGTTCTCCATGCTAGGACTCTCCCTGGAAAGGACACTGCAGACAGTTTGGGATATATTTCCACAGATTTAACTCTGTTTTTTATCAGTTAAAACCCTTGGTTGCAAATGACAGAAAGGACTCAAATAGCTTAAACAAAAAGGGGTCTTGATGGAAGGATTTTGGGTCTGCCACACAGGAACTGCATACGCAGGCTGCGGGCAGAAGGTTACAGTGAGCCCGAGCAGCAGTAGAACCGGGCACCTGAGCACAGCCAGGCCAGACTTAAATCCAGCCCGTACGGCCCCTGCAGTTGGCTTTCACGTCCTCCCTGTTGCAGGCAGGATCCCCAGACAACAAAACCAACACACAACCTGCATTTGTACAAGAGATTGCCTGGTTCACTGATGTCAAGCAAGAAAAACCCGAGAAGGGATGTCTTGACCAGCTGGGCTCAAGTGCCTACCCCTGTCTTTTGTGGCCACGGCAGTTCTCACAGGAGCCACATGGAGGAAAAAAAGGATAAGTCGCAGAAGAAGAGAGAAGATATGTACTCAGCAGACCAAAACATGACTTTAAAAACATGACTGCATCTAATTTTTAACCTAACAAAGATCCTATCATATGGACTCCCTTGAAACTTGCTTTTTCCCTCTGTACATTATATCTCTCCATGAGTAGTCCTTCTTTTCAGTAGTTGCACAGCTTTCCATTGGATGGCAGTCCATCAGGTAGTTGAACAATTTCCTCTTGGTGGACATTTGTATCTAGTCTTTCATTTTTAGGACACTGCTACAGCCAAGTGTCCTAAAAATGTCCTAAGACAATGTCCAAGTGTCCTAAGAAAGCCAAGCATTCTTGTCCTTCTACCTGCCCCTCTTGTGCAGTTTCTGTAGGACCAATTCAAAGAAGCAGAATTTTCTGGCACAAAAATGATGAAAGTTTCAACCGTCAAATAGCCTTCTATGCATGATCCAGCTGTTTTCCTACAGCCAGTGTGTGAGTGGGCCTCTTTCTCCACACCCTTTCTGAAACTGGGTACTATAAATTTTTTCAATTTGGATAACTGTAGGCCTAAAAAAAAGAACTTAATATTTTAATATGTATCTTATTAGTGATATTGAAAATCATTTATAATCTTAATTTTTCTAATGCCGGAGAAAGCGTATCAGTATAGCTGTCAAGCCTAATGGTGTCTATCTTGGTGTGTTATCAGTGACCAAATCAGGGAGAGGGTATTTTTTTTTTTTAAAGATGCCTGGTTCCCAACACCATTATAATGGCATCTTTAAAAATGGCTGCAGCTGTAGAATCTGTCTCCTAAATATCCGTTTCTCATTTTGACTTCCACTGTCAGCTGAGTCCTTAGGAGCTTTCTGGCACCAGACAGTTTTTGAGGACTTTCATTATCTGGCAGCAGATTTCCCCATATCTGTATTTTGTTACATAATTCTCTTTCATTTAATCTCTACTTCTCCTAGAGAATTCTGATGATCATTCCAAGGCTTACAGATCTCAGAAGTTTAGATTGTGTTTAGTGTTTTTGGTCCTTTGTGACAAGAATTGTCAAAAAAAAAAAGAAAAAGAGAGAAGATGGGAGGATACTCCCAGTATAGCACTAAAAGACACAGGCAGTTGACAAGGTCTAACCTTCTGCTTGGAGGGCTAGAGCCACTTAGGAGTGGCTAATGTGGCCAACTATCACCTGGGCTGACCTCTCCAAACAAATTCTAAGTCCCCAGCATAATAGAAGGCCAGTCCCAAGGCACTTTCCTTCTGAAAAAGAGCTGCTCCTTGGTGCAATGAGATCTCAACTGGGGCCAGGTAAAAGAATAAAAACTTTAGGAAAAAATCTGTCTGGTTTTCAAGGCACTAAAAAAAAAAATGTGCCCTTCCAGCTTTCTGCCAAGACAAGACAAGGAAGCTAAAGAAACAAATTCTTCTTCTGAAAAGCAGGATGGAGAGTTGTCTTGGATGAGGATGAGACATAGTGGAGGGGAACAGAGAAAAGATATTTGAAAAAAATTTGTGTCCACATTCCATTATGTCCAGGGCAGGCGGAAAGGTGGGATGTCCAAGGCCTGGCTCTTGTGGGCTTCCCCCCACTTCAGGCCACCTGGGTGCAATCTAACAAAAGATTCACTGGCAACTAACAGACGCAGAGCAAAACCAGCATGAGGGGAGCTCAGGCAGAGTGTCACAGTAAGGGCAAACCCACGCGATCTGACTGAACTCCTCGCAAAACCAGAGCAAAACGCAAAACTGCAGCTCCATCATCCTGGGGTGGGCTGTGGGGTTTTCCATCTGCAGCCCTTTCTACAGTGCTTCTCAGAAAACGTGTACGGCCTCCCACCCTGGAGAGGAGGAGTAACCCAGACCACATGGAAAGTGATTTATTCCCTCTTGACAACTGAGATCATCCAGCATTCCAAGCTGGGAGAGTTAATGGATGACTTAACCCTTGCCCAGCACTGGCAGCAGGCCCTCGGGAGACCAGCAGTGCCTTTGTCTGCAGGAGGCCAGAGAAAAGACCGGTGGCTTCTCCTCCTTTTACCACTGTCATAATCGTATTCTGCAGTGCAACGTTAAAAGCGCAGAGCAGAATTGTAATTAACCTCGCCTGATCTGTTCCCCACTTGTGTCCTGGAAGAAAGAGAGAGAAGCCAGAGGGGCTGTGGGGCTGTGGTGCTTATCTTGAAATTAAACTTTCCCCTGATAAAAGCATTTTAAAGCTCTGAGCCTCGGACAAGGGTGGGATCTGTTCAAGGAGAGGTTTTGTTCTTTTTTCTTCCTTTCTGAAAACTATACCCTTAGCAGAGATAGTGAAACAAAAGTCTTCCCCACCTGCCTGCCTCTGGGCCCATTGTCTCCTTTCCACAGCCTGGTGATGTGGGAACTATTAGTATCTGTAGTTCACCACAGCCCAGAAAGCTTGGGTAGTTTACTGTGGGACGTAAAGCTGGGTAGTGGAGAGCAAATAACTTTAATTGGGTCTGCCGATGTCAGAGACCTGTTCGTAATCACTGGCACCCACCGGTTCAGCCCAAGAGCATAGCATAGTGGCCTCTTCTTGAGAATTTGAAGGTTATGAAGTCCTATCACCTCACAGGCTGCAGTGCAAATGCCCACTTATTCTATGGGGTAGACCAGTTGTCCTCAAACCATAGTAACTGGGAGGGTGTGTTAAAACACAGTTTGTTGGGCCCCACTCCGGAGTTCCCAATTCCTATAGTGCTTAGGGGTAGGGCCTGGGAATGTGCATTCATAGCACATTCCCAGGTGGCCACTATGGCCAGCCCAGTGACTACTCTTTAACAGCCACAGGGGTAGACCAACCCTGCTAAATGGAAAATCTGCCAAAACAGCGTCACCTCAGTGCCTGCGTAATAGAGAACGCCACCTTCTAAGCGCTCTCTGAAGTTTGAAATTCTTTTTTAAAGCGAAAGTAAATAAAATGTGCCTCAAGTATAATTGTCATCTTTTTTTAAAAATAGTCTAAAAAAAAATGTGACAAAAGGTCATCTAGGTGGTAGATGCATGGCTGTTGGTTATTCTCTGCTTTTTTCAGTATTTTTAAATTTTTCAAAATGATTTTTAATGAAAGGAAGGACTAGGCTTGTAGAGGGGACCTCTGATCCTGAGTCCCAGCCTCACAGGAAAGGGTTTCATATCCGGAGCCGCCTCCCGATGCCCTGGGAGGGAGGTGTTGATGTTCCCCAGCACCACCCTGTCCTCACAGCCCGCACCTGTGAGCACATCTCACGCTCAGCCCTGTGGAACACCTTGCGAATGGTGCCACCGCTTCAGTTTGCTTTCGTTTTGTTGTCCATTTGTCTGTGGAACATGAGATGTCTGTCCTTCCATGTCAATGTTGACAATTCTTGAAAGTGAACTCTGAGTCCTACTTGAATGGTTTTGCCTACCACCACGCTATTTGCAGGCAGATCTTTATGTCTCTACTGAAGAAAGCTGAGATGCCGAGAGGGGGACCCATGTTTTCTCCCTTGGCTAAGACCCTCTTCTCGGGCCATTGTCATCCTCAGACACCCTGGCAGGCTCCCTGATGCCCTCTGCTGGGATAATCTTTGCTCTTCCACGCTTTTCTTGAGCACTTCGTTTGTCTGTTGCACCTGGAGTGTTCCAACTGGAAGGTGTTGCTCCTCCCTTCTTATCCTTTTTTTAAAATACAGCTTGAGAAAACATGACAACGCTGATTAATAATTTAATCCTCCTTCCTACCTTTGCAGCTTCTACCGTCTCTCCCCAAGATTGTTGCAATAGCTCCCCGTCTCCTTACCCACTGTATCTCTCCTCACCACAGTGGCCAGAGGGATCCTGTTCAAATGTAAGGCAGATCATGTCACTCCTCTATTACAAACACTCCAGTGGCTTCTATTCTAATGCTAGAGAAAAAGTCACAACCCTTATAAAACACTGCATGACCTGGAACCCTGCCCCTCCCACACACACCCTCCTCTCTGACTGTTTCTCCTCCTCCCTCTCCCTTAGCTGACTCTGATTCAGCCAGAATCTCATTCTTGCTGGCCAAGTTTGCTACCTCGGGGCCTTTGCATTTGCCAAGCCCTCTGCCTGGGTCACTCTTTCTCCAAATATCAACATGGCTCCCTTTCTTGTCTCCTTCAGTTCTACTCAAATGTAACTTCATCTTGCGGGCCTTTCCTACAACCCTATTCTGAAGAATAATTTATCTTATTATTCTTACCACAAGTTTACAAAGCATGTACTGTCGTTGCCTTCATTTTACAAAAAGGCACAGAGAGGTTGAGTCACGTGCCCTCTACATTTGCAAAGCGTGGAAGGCGCCGGGATCGCAGGTAAAGGTGGTGCTTCTGTTTCAGGTTCTCCAGAGAAATAGAACGAATAGAGGTGTGTGTGTGTGCACGTGTGTGTGTGTACATGCATGTGTATGTAGAGATTGATTGATTGATTTTAAGGAATTGGCTCATGTGATTATGGGAGCTGGAAAGTCCTAAATCTATATGGCGAGCAGATTGGAGACCAAAGGAAGAGTTGATATCGCATTCTTGAGTCTGGAGACTGTCTGGGGCAGAATTTCTTTTTTCTTTGGAGATCCATCTTAAGGCCTTCAACTAGTTGGATGTGTCCTGCCCACACTATGGAGGTTAATCTGCTTTACTCAAAGTCTGCTGATTTATAATGGTAATCACATCTAGAAACTACCTTCACAGCAACACCTAAAACAGGTATTTGGCCAAGCAACTGGGTGCCATAGCCTAACCCAGTCGATACATGAAATTAAGTGTCACAAATTCTGAAGAGGTGTTGTGTGTTGGCCAACTGATCTTGCTTCCTTCGATGGGTGATTGCGCTTCAGGTGTTCTAGAGCTTCCTAGTCGGAGTTCTCTGACTTGAAGACCACCCCAGTCACTAAGACGTTTCTCATGTACACAGCTCGGTAATGTGTCACATGTAAGAGTAGAATGGCCCTTGGTTAGTTGAGGGCCTCATCGCCCCTATTCCAGTGTGAGGTGAGGAGGGTAGGCCTGACTCAGGGCAGCCGACAGCCTGTGGATGTCACTCCCTGCTCCTGGCAGAGCTCCTCGAGACGGAGATCTTGGAACGGCAGGGCTGTGGAGTGAGAAGGCTGTGTGTGGCCCAGGGCCAGTTACACCAGTTTTCAGCCTCTTAACCAGGCAAGTCACTTAACATCTCTGAGCCTCAGTTTCCAAATCTGTAACCACAGAGATGATAATGCCAATCTGACCTGTTTTGTTGAGAGTTCAATGGGCCTCTGCTTGTTTTTCTGCTGTCTTTCCAAAGCCAGTTCCATGAGGGCTTGTCAAGCGTAGGCGAGTCCCGTGGGTCCAGAGAAGCTGCTATAGGTCCAGGCTGGCCTCAGATGCCCAAGGACTGACCAGGTGGACCGGACCTCACTCTGAGCTAGTAGGGGCAGGCTGCCCACTGCTGGAAAAAGCCAAAACCCTCTTAAGAGCCATAGCTCAGTTTTCCTGTGGCACACCCTTTCATGATCTGGGTCCCATAGAAGCCTTCATGACCAACATGTGCCCAGAGCTCAGCCCTAGGTACTTCTCAGGTCTGGCAGCCCTTGCCCAGTCACTGTTTAGCATGGGTGACCAAGGGCCCCGTGGTCTGGCCTGAATCCTTGTGATGGACATGAGTCATGATTTGGGAGGAATGGCCAGTGAGGCCTGGGAACACCCTGCTTTCTCAGATGTGATTACACACACCTATGATTTTTTCAGGGTGCAAAGCATCCTCCTTTACTTTCACTCCTTCCAGCTCTCACCCTGAGGGGACTGCTGTCAGCAGTCCAGGACACGTGTGCACGTGTGAGTAAGTGTGCGCGCACACACACACACACACACACACACACACACACACACAATCCATAGATCATGCCATAGGTCTTTTGTTTTCCAGCTTGCTTTGTTCCCTTAACATATCCCTTTTTTTCAGTCTTGTCCACATATACACCTGTTTTTATTACACATGAATTATTTTTCATCTCATTTCCTCACTTAAAATATCTCCACCATTGTCATAATTACTACTGTAACGTCTACATAATTGTCCTTCTTTTGCTGTGCACTATACTTTACTAAACCCTATTTTCCTTGAAACGTCTTTGTATGTGTGTTTATCTCATTGCTTCTGTGGAATTATTTTCTTAGAATTCTTTCCTAGGGTCCACACCATTGTGTTAAAGGGTATAAACATTTCTATTATTCTTCATATTTATTTCCTAAAAGCAGGTGGTATCAATTCACTGTGCCATGAAGAACGCTTTTTACTTTTTTTTTTTTTTTGACTGCCATCTAACTACAGCTGGAGAGACAAAAGACTAGAAAAGGAGTAAGGAAAAAGGACCTGTTAGCAATGACTTGGAAACATGATGGATTTCTTTATCTTCTCAGCACAACCAGCTCCACGGCCAGTAGCTGTGATACCGAGTTCACTAAAGAAGATGAACAAAGGCTGAAGGATTATATCCAGCAGCTCAAGAACGACAGGGCCGCAGTCAAGCTGACCATGCTGGAGCTGGAGAGCATCCACATCGACCCTCTTAGCTACGACGTCAAGCCCCGGGGAGACAGCCAGCGGCTGGATCTCGAAAACGCCGTGCTGATGCAGGAGCTGATGGCCATGAAGGTATCTATAGGTGGGGGTTCCGCTCTCAAACCCAGTTCCTAGTCACTCCACCATCATCACAAGGGAATACAAAAAGGTCCCTGCAAGCGGGTCAGCTGATGAGAAATCACCCCCACCCGTGCTCAGTCGCCTCTCCCCAGAGGAGAGCCAGAGCCTCATTAGTAGACAAGGGCAGTTCCACTTGGGCTGGATGTGTTTCTGGAGGGGTGAGTTGAATGCCCAGGATGCTCAGCTTTGAGAAACCTCATTCTCCAAGAGAAGCAGCTCAGACCTCTGCAGCTGGAGCAGCAGCCTCTGTCCATCAAAAAGGACCCCTGTCTCCAGAAGCCTACACGTGCTTCTCAGGTTGATTCTGCTGATGTTGAGTTGAAATGGGGAAGAGCAGGGCAAGGCCACTGATTTCCTGACACCCTTGGCCCTTTGGTGCCTTGTGGAGCCTGCTCAGCTCATCACTGACTCCAGTGAGGTTTGCTGGTGCTGTTCAGGTCACGTTTCCTGATAAGATCTTGGGCTGATCTGCTGGCCAGCTGACTTATCTGCTGGCACCTCTAGAGCAGGGGGAGCTTCTTGGAAAGCTGATGCTTCCCATCAGGAAGTGGTCCAACTGCCACCCTTCTGCAGGACACACTTTGCTCATTTCTGGCCAGGGGCCAAGCACTAGGCTTTCTCAGAAAACAGCTGTGGTATGATAAAGAATACGTCTAGTATTTGTCCCCAGTTCCAGGCACAGAGCTTCAAAAACCCTTGGAATTTCCTGAGTGACAGCAGTGTCTTTGTTATGCTCTCAGGGTGACTCATGGTAGGCTCCCAGAGAGCTTCAGGTTGGGGGCTGGTCACCAAAGGGACCAAGCATATGACTAGAGGATTGACACATTCAGCCCCTTGACCTCCAGGGAGGGGAAGATGGCTGGAGATTGAGTTCCATTGTACAGCCAATGATTTAATTAATCATGTCTATGTCATGATACCCCAATAAAAAATCTGTATGCTAAGGCTGAGAGAAGCTTCCTGGTGGATGAGTGTGTAGATGTGCCAGTAGACAGATGCACCCTGATCCGATGTAGAGAGGGCACAGAGGCCTGCATGCAGGACTTCCAGGTACACTGTGTACAGTGCGTTCCTGAGTCCTACAAGTTCTTCTGGAGAGTTATTGATCCTGAAGGGGTTGTGGGAACCCTGAATTCATAGGCAGTTGGTGAGAAGTGCAGATGGCCTGGGATTTGTGGCTGGCATCTGAAATGAGGGTGGTGTGTGGAGGCCTGTGCCCGTAACGCGTGCGTGCGTGTGTGTTTGAGGCAGGGGGTCTTGCAAGATTTCAGGAAGTTTGTGTCAGAGTTGTATTGTGTATACGCAGTTTAGGGTGGAAACAGAATAACTGCCCTCCAGGAGCACGGTCCTATGTCGCTGCAACCTGCCGTCGGTAGGCGCACGGCAGAGGTGGGCACTTGGAGGGGTTACTCTCTCAGGTCCTGAGCTCACGCAGGGCCCACTGATGTGGGGAGTCGGGGCCGGGAGCCCTGTTCCCAAGGCTGCTCTCTAAGCTCTGCCCTCCTGTGCACAAAGGCCTGACCTGCACAGCCTTGGCCTCTGCGCTGTCCCTGGCTCTCGGTGCTGAGACCTGAGGAAGGGGCTCTCAGGCTGAAGCTGGGTCACTGTCAGTTTAGGAACCAGACGCAAGTCCGTTGGGCCAGGGTGGGTCACAGTGGTGCTGAGTTAATGGTTCATAAGTGGTCCCTCCTGCTGGGACCAGCACTGTCCTCAGAAGAAAGACCAGGCCCACCTCCGGTTACACCACCTTCACAGAGGATGGGGAGCCATTGCAGGGGTCATCCCCGACACACTCTAGGCGACTTGCTCAGCACGTCCCCAACCTTGGTGGCTGCATGAGGTCGAGTCTCACTTAAGCCTGGGAAGACTGGGCAGCAGCAACAGGTGCAGAAACAACCCTGCCTTGGTTTCCAAGCCAGCTTATCTCAGTCCCAGCCATGCAGCTCAGACCTGACTCGTGCTTCCTCTGAGGACCCTCAAGCGGCGTTGGCCAATCTCGCACTCCATTGCCCATGAGCTGGACATCGTGTCCATAATCTTAGTGCTTCCCCGCCAGTCAGGAGCCCTCACTATGGGCCCTGGTACCCTGTGGCATGAGCTGTGAGGCTGCCCTTCCATCACTTATTCCAAACATCATGTTTCCTTTGGCCAAAAACTAAGGATTTTTATATTCCTTTTTATATTCAGGCCAATATGTCATATGATAAATTCAGTGTTATTCTGGCCAGGAGAGACATTTTTGGTGAAATAAAGTGCTAATATTCCCTTTGCTATTTGAAAATAAAATATGTACACATCATAGAAATTTTCTAAGAGTAGAAATTATTAAAAGCTGGGATAGAAATAAACCCATAATATCGTGATCCAGGGGCAGCCATTGCTTGCGTTCTGGCTTGGTTCTCGCTTTTCCTTCCTTTGAATGTTTTGAAGGATAAACATCAGTCGTCTCCCTTCCCATGTGTCCCTAGCAGTGTGTTCAAGGATGTGTGCTCACCCCTACCAAATCCATTAGCAGAAGATTATATCGGATTTCACCATTTTGTTCTAGAACACAACTGCTGAGAAACTCAAGTTTCCTGTTCGTTTTTTTCACTCCTCGTACATGATCTTTAGCAAACACCTTTTCATCTCTAGATGGTTGACTCGGTTCCTTTTTATGTCCACTCTTCTTTTTTTAAATACCCTTTCCTTTCGTTATGACTCCTCTTCTTTGACCTCTTTAGCTGTTTTAAATATTTATTTTCTAGTTTTTCACTTGTTATTTCTGGTTCTTGAGGTAAATGTTGATTCTACCTCAACACGATTTATTTCCGTCTTCTCTTTGCGTGTGTGTTGGGAGATCGTTTGGACCAGCTCATCTTCAGTGCAGCTTGTATCTTCCATGGGAGCCTGTGGGTCCAGGGTTGTAGATGTCCCTGCATGTGGCTCTATGCTCAGATCTGTTGGGACCTGTGGGTTTCAGAGTTTAGAATTAGTTCTTGTTATGTTCTTGGCTTAGGATTCCTGTTCCACATCTACACATGACACAAGTTTGTGTTTCTAATTCCTCAAAAGGCTTTTTTCTTTCATTTCTCACCTAGAGTCTGAGTGATGACAAGTTTCCTTGCCATGTTTCCACAAAGGAAGTCTCCCAGTCTCTTTCTCTGAGAGTCTTGGCTGCCATCAGGGTCTCCATACCAGTCTGAGCCTCTGCGGGCCAGCGCTGTAGCCACCTCACCTTTCTGTCGGGAGGTGTTCCCTCTCCATTTCTGGCACCCGTGGACTCGTCGTTCCTTCATTTAAGCTTACATTTGTGTGTTCGTTCTGGGTGTGACCGTCTACAAGCTTACTATGTAATGTTTTCAGAACCTTCAGAATCCTGCTTCTAATGGCAAAAGATGAGAAGCCTTCAGTGTGTGGAAGTACCTTTCATTCTAGTTTTATACCTCATCTTTAGAAATGGTTTGGCGTCTTGTTTTGAGTAGTCACTGAGCACATTGCCTCGTTCATGTCTAACGCCCCGCAGCCCTGAGCATGACAAGCTACAGTGAGTCCCCTCTAAGTTTATCTCCACCCTAGAGGGTGAGAATATCTACCCCTGGGCTGGTTTATCCAGGAGCGCACTCCAGGTGTACGGCTTATTACTTTGGAGGTGACTAGAATCAGTGACCGTGGTGAATCTCTCTCAAGGCAGTGACTCAGTGTTGTGAAGAATCCTCTTAGTAAGGTCATACAGATAGCTGACAGACAGACCTGGTGATCAGTTGACAGTAGACTCAACCTCTAGCTGAAGTGAGGAGTGGAGAGATGCATGGGTTCACCTCGTAAGGGTAGACTTAGTGGCCAAGAGTCTACGCTCTCTGAGCTAGATGGCCTGGGGTCAAACTCTGGCTCCACAATTTACCCAGTAGTTGTGAGCAGGTGGACTTCTCTCTGCATGCCTCAGTTTACTATCTATAAATGGAGATACTCATAATACCTTCCTCAGGCTGGGAGGATGACATGGGTCACTTTGTGTAAACATTGAAAACAGTGTTACCTGCTCACTAAATGCTGGTGGTTATTATCATTGTTATCTGGCTTCTGCTCCCTGCATGGCATTGTCCCATTTTAGAGTCACTGATTCTCCACAGAAAACGGTGATTTGAGTCCTCTAAAATATTTGAGAAGTTACCCGATGAGAAATCACTCACGAAGGACTCTTTCTATTGATTTTATTCAGATCCTCTGAAGTAGATAAGAGTTGGGGGTGATACCACTGTGCCCCCCGCCTGCCTGGCCCAGCTGCAGGGCTCCAAGGGTGCCAACAAGGATGGTTAGATGTGAGGATTGGTGCCATGGAAAATGGAAAAGGAAATGGGCGTTGGCAGAGACCTAGTGAGACCAAGCCTGTGTGGTGGCCCTCCTCTTTGACCTCTGACTGATGAAGCTTAGCTTCTGCATCCTGGAAAACTGGTTTCCAATAGGGCAGGTGTGCCCATTGGTGTGTGTGTGTAGGGGGCAATGTTTCAGTTGTTAGAAAGGTTCTCCTTATAGTGAACCAAAAATATGCTTCCCTGTATCTTCTACCCACTTATCTGCATTCTGGTCCATAGTGTGATACAGCAAATGGCTTTGTCTACACATCAGTCCTTCAGATGTGTGGAGACAGCTGTCGTGCCTCCGCCTAGTCCCCTCATCCCAGGCTGCAAGGGGATAACTCTACTGCAGATCCATGGTTATAGGCACAGACTGCCCACCTCCCCCGCGCCCTACACACACACACACTTGCCCGCCTTCCCACGCCCAGCCCTGCTCGCATATCCTGGGTACCTCATGTGCTCTGTGCTCCATAGGAGGAGATGGCCGAGCTGAAGGCCCAGCTCTACTTACTAGAAAAAGAGAAGAAGGCCCTGGAGCTGAAGCTGAGCACCCGGGAGGCCCAGGAGCAAGCTTACCTGGTGCACATCGAGCACCTGAAGTCCGAGGTGGAGGAGCACAAGGAGCAGCGCATGCGGTCCCTCAGCTCCACCAGCAGCGGCGGCAAAGACAAGTGCAGCAAGGTAGGGCCAAGGGGACACGGCGACGCCCGGGGCTCGGGCCAAAGGGACACGGCGATCGATGCCCGGGGCTCAGGCCAAAGGGACACGGCGATGCCCGGGGCTCGGGCCTCACTTCCTGCCCCGTTCCCACTGCCACGCATTGCCCTGCGCCTCAGTTCCCTTATTTGCATGGGAACTGCAAGCCATTCTAGATTATCTAAAAGGAGGTGACATTTGAGTGCAAAGAAATCAAATCCACGTTTTTTTAAAATCTCACTTTATTTACATAAAATCATTTACACATATTGTGGTCTTATCAGGGGAGTGATCTGTGCAATTGTCCAATGGGCCACCCTCCTCTTGTCTGTGTTGCCTGCTCGATGTCATTTCTGCCACCAGCGAGGTGGGAAGCAGGAAGCGGCCTGAGGCAGAGGAGGAAGTCAGGCCCTGCCTTACACACAGGCTGTCACGGAGAGTAGGCTGTCCGGTGGTGTAGTCTTGCAAACTCACTCTCATTAGCCCACTAGCTTTTTTTTTCCCCTAGAATCCAAGCTCTTTCCATCTTTCCAAATACTGCATTTCCTCTAAAAAGCTCTGGACCCTAAAGAATTACGTCCCTTGTCTCAGGGCACTGAAATGCTGCGCATGAGATTTTCTGTTCCTACTAAGTGCTTGCTCCTCCTGACCCAGGACTCCTGGGGATGAGCTGACAGGCTGGTCTAATGGGGGCTTCTCACAGCCCAAATGCAGGGTGTCTCCAGGAGAGTTGCGTAGACTCTCTGACAAAGAAACCACTTGTGGCAGTGAACTGCCACTCCCTAAATAGCTAGGAACTTTGAACCATGCTTCTCAGAGGGCCACAGCTGCCCTTTACCTACCTCTCGCCTGCCAAGGAGCTAAGGGTGTCCATGGCTGTGGCACCCAGCTGGGCCAGCACCCCCGAGACTCCAGCTGCTTCTCAGTCATTTGTTCATTTAATAAATGTGATTCGGTCCTGGCGAGGTGCTGGGGGCAGTTCCAGGAGTTTACACTCCAGTAGGGGACACTGAAGGGCAAACAGAGGATCATAACACAATGACACAATGTTTTGAGTGCAAGGATTGATTCTCAGTGTGATGGGAAGCCACAGGCAGAACAGAGAACCCAGATTTGGAGATTCAGGACAGGTTTCCTGAACTGAGACCCAGTGGAGAGTGGGAGCTAGCCTGACGAGGAGGGCCAGCGGAGGAGAAGAAAGTCCACTGTAGGCCTTTAGGCCGATGGAGCACCCTGGGGGGTAAGGAATTAATGCATTGGCTGGAGAGGTCAGCCAGCTGTGCTCTCCTGAGGACAGGAAGGAATCGCTGAAAGGAGTGTCCCAGGGGATATGATAGAATCTAGGCTCTGTAAAGGTTACTGTGCCCCATGAAACCATCTGCCTGATGCTTGGGGTGTCAAGTGGGGGTGGGTAATGCTGTTTCATATGATAGTACCTGGGCTCAGGAAGATGGGGTTTTCTGTTCCATGCCCACACCTTAAAAAAATCTTCATATAGCCCTTTGAGCTTGTTAGCAGTCACTTGGGGACAGAGTCTGAGAGACAGATCTCCAGTGTTTGCATGTGTGCTTTTGGGGTGTGGTGAAAATGGACTTGCCAGATTCTTGCCAGAAGGCCCATGAACTGAGCATTTTCCTCTAGTTCTTGTATTTGTTTTGCCTGGGGAAGCACTGTGTTTTGTGGAATGGCTTCAAAGTACAAATAGAAAAGGCCAGATAATTGTTTTTTCTTAACATTAGAGTAAGAAGCTTTATAAGAGTACCTTGTAGTGTTTGGGTAATGAAATTAGAGTAAGCTGATTATCTTTCAAATATTGGAACCACTTACTGTTTCAATAAAATCTCCTGAGCTATTCATTTAGTCTCATTTTTTGATAGATGAAGCAAACAGTCCAGAGCCAGGGTTGGCAAACTATAGAGTCACAGAGTCAATATTTTAGGGTTTTTAGGTCATACATACTTCACTGTAAGTAACTACTTAACTTGGCCATCGCAGAATAGTAAATTGAAAGGAGACAATACAAACACAAATGGGCGTTGCTCTGTTCTAGTAACATTTTATTTATGGACATTGAAATTTGAATTTCATATAATTTCCACACATCACAAAACATTCTCTCGATTTTTTTCATGCTTTTGAAAATAGAAAAATAATTCTTAGCCTGTGGGCCTTATAAAAACAGGCAGGCCAGCTTTGAATCTAGAACATCCACTTTTGCTCCATAGGGTCGGTGTTCTGCTTATTTTAAAACTTCCCTCCAGCCAACAAGCTGGGTCCCAGATCTTATCCAAGTTCCGTTAGGTTTTTGCACTTCTTGTCTGTGTGCAACAGATATTACCAGACATGTTCAGTGAGGCAAAGCTCTCCCTGTATTTAAGGCGTCTTAGGAAATGTTCACATCATGTGGGAGTTGATATACAGAGAGGATGTTGGAATCACAGAGTCCACAGGCTGGTGGATGCGGGGCTGGGTCTGCGAGACACCCAGATGGAGAGGAGGAGGGGGAGCAGCGCAGGCGGAGGGAGCGGCAGAAGGAAGGGTGTCCAGATGATGTGATGCTGCAAGGGAACGCCCTGGGCGTGGTGGCTTTTCTGTGTCATTGGGCTGAGGGTGACACTGTGCCCTCTGGTCATCTGGACTTCTAGCACTGGATTCACACTTCTGTGTAGCTCTCATCCCATCACGATATAACTTTCTGTTTACGTTCCGTCTTCTGCAACAGATCACAAGCTTTCTATTCTCAAGCCTGGGGTGGGGAGTGATAGATCTTCAATAAATGTCTGTTGAGTAAATTATCTGATGCGCACCTTCCCCGGGCCACTTTACTATGCAGCGTGACTGCTGCCCGCCATCTAGAGCCCTCAGACAGGTATGATCCCTGCTTTATGAATAGTCATAACCTGCTTTGGGATTTGGCGTTCTGGTCCGTGTATGTCCTCATCTGTGGAATGAGAGAATTTGGTTTACATGTCAGTGTTCCTGTGTAATGCTGAGACATGGGTGTGGGTGCACTTCCGTTTTCCTCTGCCTCTCCTGGCTTTTCTAGGTGACTACACCCAACCCCGTAAAGCTCCTAAATGTAGAGAAGATGGTTGGGGGCTGAGGGTCCTCAAGTGTTATTTCCCAGTTGTCTTGTGTGAACTACAAGAGGGTAACTCAGTGGTGAAGAGCAGTGACCCAGAGCTAGCCGACCTGGGTTCGAATCCTTGTTCTACATTGTCCTCCCTGGTGCCTTGGGGCGGTATGACTTCTCTGTGCCTTAGCTTTCTCCTTGGTAAAAGAGAATGATGATGGTTTCTGCCTCAGAGGGTCATCACGATGATTAAAGGAGAGGACCCGTGTGCGAACGCTCATATTAGCCCCTGGCTCGCAGGGAGTGCTCAGAGTCTGCAGGAGTCATCCTCGCCCGCTGGCCACAGCCTGCAGAGGTCCCAGATTCCTGGGGCAGAGCTGCAGTCCTCACCTCGCCTGCTCTGCCACAGAGCAGACATGCGCTCATGAGGTGCTCCCAGGCTCGGCTCCACATCTAACAAGAATGTGTTTGCTGTCCTCAGGAGTGTGCCGACACTGCCTCCCCAGCTCTGTCACTGGCTGACCTACGGACCACGTGCAGCGACAGTGAGCTGGCTGCAGAGTTCGCCAACGCCATCCGTCGGTAAGCACCCCAATAAGCGGTTTATTCCAGGAGTGACGGCTTTGCTCTAAGTTTTCTTGGCCACTCAGGTCAGTGCTTCCTGGATGGCTCTAGGCCTGCGTGGGAAGAGGAGCGTTAGCTGTATCCATTGTGGTGTTCAGCTTACATGTTGACTTTGATTCTGGTGATGAAATCTAGCATTTCTTTAGTGATACTGTATTCTCTTGCTCTCTCCGTGGATATTTATTATACTGATTCCAAAATGCTTTTTGTCTGCTGTATTAACACTGTTTCCTCACCTCTAAACTCTTTTTAGAATTGAGCTTTGTGACTCTTTCTTGGTGTTGGCTCACAAGCTCAGCTGGGCTTTCTATTCCACCCAGTTGAAAACAGCTCTCTGGGCTGCATATCTGACCCAAGCATCTACCTGGTGTCCTCCTGTCCTCCGGGCCAGCACCTCTGAGTCCCCTTCTCCCTTTTGTAGCACTGTCCTTCCGTATGCATTCCGAGTTGTGGTTTCCTTTTCCAGGAAGAATAGAAAACCTGCCTATCCATTTTTGCAATTGCTCATGATCTCTGGTATACAAAGAACACTCTCTGCTTTCTACATGCTTGAGGATTTTTTTAAAACACATTTCCCATCATTTCTGGAAATTTGGAGAAAGAGGGGAAGGCTAGTGCCCTCACAGTGTGTTCTGTCAGGCCCATTAGGGCTGTTTAGTTTATACGGTGGCCTCCAGGCTGACCGTGGATCGAAGGCAGCCCTGTGGGAGCTCCACTACCTTCCTGACTTACTCGCTGTCACTTTTTGTCTTTCCTTCCAAGTTGTAATAGCTCTGTTTTCACATTGCCAGCACCCCTGGCCATGCGGTTAAATTGTAATTGCTTGGCTTGAGGTGGGAAGAGAGAAGCAGCACAGTAAAATGCCCTCAACAAATCCCAATGGCCTGACTGTGCCAGAAGCATGGGATGCAGATCCACTCCCTGCTTCTTACTGGGAGCCGTTTGGATGTCTCTGCAAGCTAAGCCCCTAAATTTTTCAAATTCCCCAAACCTCAGAGGACTTTGCTGGCACAAGTAGGATGCAGGTTCTGCTGACTCAACACAAAGAGATTTCATTTGTTCTGTCAGTCACCATGGATTTCCAATAACCAGCCTTGAGCTGGTTAGCATGGATTTCTAATAAAGACCCAGAGATATGAAGCCAAGAAAGAACCCGCAGGGCTACGGGAAAAAGGACAATAATACAATTATACTGTAGAAACTAAAATAATCATTTCATGAGGGTATATAATACAAATACCTGAGGGCTGAAGTTTGGGAATGGTTTTATTTTTAAAAATCAAGTGGAAACTAACACTATCTTTGACGGTATTAAATCACCACCGAGCTAGTGGTCGAAGTCAGATGAGGGAAACTTCCCAGGATTTTCAGAAATATTTCTCCCTTCAAAAAGGAATCTGTGGGCCCAGGTATTTAGATTCAAGAGAGCAGGTGCAGGGAGGGGAGAGGGAAGAGGCTATGCAGTGGCCTTTTCTTGAGGAGAACAAGCCACCTCTAAAGAAGATACTTTGTGACATTTCAGTCACTGGCTCTAGATTCCTGCCCCACCCCAGCCTTGTCTCCCCCGGACCTTGCCAGCCCACGCTGCTGTCTTACTGTGTCTTCTCCCAGCCTTCTTCTGTTTGGAACAATCTAGGGTTCCACACGATCACACATTTACTGTATAACCTCCATCTGGCCTGATTTCGATCCTTCCACTTCCATAAACATTTATTGTGGTTTATTGGCTCTGGTATTGCATCAAACCGTCTGGAAGACCAGGTTTCTGGTCTTGCGCATGAGGGCTTTTCTTATCAGGGTGGCTTATTTTTGCCGTTGTCCACACAGGCTGCATGCCACAAAACCCTTCTCCGTCTCAGATCCCTCTCTTGCTCTTGGTCCTAGTAAAATTTAGTTGAATGATCTTTGTACCAAAGAAGTAAACTGTAAATGTGCACTTAAGGAGACTGAATTTTCAGAAATGCCTCTTCTTTATACTTACATGGTTTTGTGCAGCCTGCCCTGGGCACTTGAGCACAGCTGAGAGGAGCAGACTGTTTCATCTCCGTCATAGTCTTGGGAGGCAGTGAGGAACAGGTGGTGTTCTCCACGTGAGGGGTGGAGGTGGGGACCGGCACAGCAAGGCTGAGTGGTTTCCCAAGGTCACACAGTGAGGCAGTGCAGAATCGCGTGTCTCCACCTTCTCTGCGGGACCACGTGTGCTGGCGGAGGTTTGCTTACAGATGCGTGTGAGCTGAGCTCACTCATGTGGACTCACTTGAAGACTCTACCCCCCGTAGTGTGTGTGGTCTGGGCACACAGGAGCCTCCGCACTCCTGGTCCACAGCCGCACATCTGTCCACCAACTGCTGGGGACAAATGAAGTACCGGGGGTGGGGACAGACTTCCTCAGTCCCACAGACCCCAGGTCGTATTGGTTAAAAGATAAGGACGCTGTGTTCCTCAGCGCCGGGAGACAGAGAATAGTCAGGAAAGGGGCTCGTGACATGGTCAGAAGCAGCATGTAGTAGCACCTCAGGTGATTCCACATCCTTCTGTAACTGGGTCCCGAAGCAGGGCAGCATCTCACCCAGTAGGGGATCAGGACTTGGCTCCAGCTGCCACACAGCCACCAGCAAATGTCAGCCGCCTGCTTCTGCAGGAGGCCGTGGTCACTTAGTCACGGGCCAATGGGGGCTCTGCTAAGGCTTTTAGGGACCTGGGATCTGCCACATGTGTCTGCATGTGTGCCAGATGGTTCTGTAAAATGCTAGGTAAGGGCAGTCAACAAATCATAGTAGCCACTCTTTTTAGGGACAGGATGTGCCCAACTCATCAAGCAGAGGAGAAGTGCATGGACTTCCTTCTATCTTGCTAATGAGTGACAAGCAAGTCGCCGCTGCATGGAGAGGGCTGCATGTCGGATCCCTGTAAGGGGACATTCGGGGCAGGTGGGCCCTGGCTGATTAGTGTGGTCACAAGAGACCAGATCAGGAGGACCTAGTCATGCCCCATCTGGGAGTGGAGTTGGCCCAGGTAGGAAGGCACATAAGGCAGCGTCTCAAAATTCAAAGAGACGGAGTGGAACCACCTCATTCGGCCTAGCCTGTGGGCCTCCACTGCTGTTTGAAGTACTAGTGATGGGAGAAACTGCAGATGACAGACCTTGACACATCCACCAGTGGGGGGACACAAAAGTCAAAGAAAGTGTTTCAAAGCAAGGAGTCCAACCACTTCACATTACAGTGGGCGAAGGGGAGAGGTAAGGAGTAGAGACAGCTGGTTGGAGAGGTGTTAGGTAGCTAGTCAGACAGGAGCGGCAGGAGGGACCAAAGGAATAGGGGCCCAGCCTAGAGACCGCCCAAAGAACACCCCAATGGTAGTAGAATTCTGGGTTCACACATGCGCACTAGGCAGAGTTATATAGCAGCCAGGTGTCAATCAAAATGACCTCACTTGCCAATCACCTAGGCATGCCTTTGGAACCACCCATCACAGCCCAACTATAAGGCTGACATTCCCACTTCTGGTCTTTTTGTGGCCCCTTTGTAACAGTGCTCTGTTACAGCTCTTCACTGGGACCATGTGCCTCCTTTGTCTTTCTAAAATCTTTTCTAAACCTCGCTGACCTGTGATTCTTCACTGGGTCAATGAGGAAGAACAGAGAAAAATGCTAACTATACTTCTGCACTGTTATCCCTCCCCACTACCATAGGGGTGACACCGAACTCCGGCCCTAGCGGTGACAGGTGTTGCTGTGCAGGAAGCGGGACTATCAAGGAACTCTTTCTAAGAATGGAGACATCTGTGTGCTCCTGACAATGACTCAATACAAGGGGGGAATGTTTCAGGGTCACAGAGTAACTTTGTAAGATGCAAATCTGATGGTTACCCCCATACTAGTGTTCCATTGCTGTGTAACAAATTAGCACAAGCTTAGAGGCTTAAAACAATGCCCATTTATTAGCTCCCAGTTTCTGTGGGCCAGAAATATGGGTACAGCATGGCTGGCTTCTCTGCTTAAGGTCTTGCAGGGCTGCCGTTGAGGTGTCGCTCTCCTCTGGAGGCTCTTGGGAAGAATATGCTTCCAAACTTGTTCTGCCTATTGGCAGAACTTGACTCCTTGTGGCTGTAGGGCTGAGGTCCCATTTTCTTGCTGGCTGTTGGCCAGCAGTAACTCAGCTCCTACAGGTGGTCCGCATTCCTTCTGCACAGGCCCCTCCATCCTCAAAACCAGCAACAAGAACCTCCCTCTCATCAATCCCTTATTTGCGTCAGATCTCTTTCCGGGAAGAGTCCCGTCCTTTTTAAGGGCTCACCTAATTCAATCAGGTCTACCTGGAATAATCACCTCTTAAAATTGGTTTGGGGCCCTATAACAGCGCCTAGATTAGTGTTTGAATAGCTGAGAGGTGTGTGTACATTAAGGGGCCAATATTTTGGGAACTGCTTTAGAATACTGACCACTACACCTCATCACTTAAACCTCCCAGTGATTCCAGCTGTCCATGTCCAAACTCTTCAGCAAGTGTGGGTTCTGACCCTGCCTGCTTCTCTGCCCTTGCCTCTGTCACCTGCCCCCTTCTGCCCTGAGCTGCAACCAGACCAATACTCCGTTGTGCCTCTGGGCCGTGACTCCTGCCCTCACCCCACCCAAGCCCACACCCCAAGCACTCACATCAGTCTATAAACTGTAATGCCACCTGTCTATCAAATGTATCAGTTCCTTCTTCTACCTTCAAGCAAAAGTGACACCACCATCCCATACACACCACTTTTTTTTTTGTTGTTGTTCCTGTGTGCCCTGAATTTCCTTCTATTACAGAACCCGTCATGCTCTGTTTCTTATGTGCCTGGTTCCACTCCTTTCCTTCCTCCCTTTTATCATCGCACCCCGCCCCCCCAAACCCAAGAGATGCCCTTGGGGCAGGGATCGTGGCTTACTCACTCAGGTACAGGACTTCAACTCCGTTAGCCTTGTTCCTTCCACATGGTCCCTAAATTATCACAGCCTCATGTCTCTCTGCCCACTGCACGTCGACACCCTAATATCGTGCCAGGGCCTCAAACGCAGCATGTCCAAAACGGAAATTCTCATCTGTTCCCTCCTGCCACTTGATGGTGGCCTCTGCTTCAGAATTCCTATTTATGTTAAAAATTATATTCTTCTAATGATCCAGGCTTACAAGTTTTCTCTACCTCTTGTCAGCAGATCAGATTGTGTTTTCCCTTAAAATCCCGTCCATTCCTTTCCATTTGTATTGCCTTCTCCTAAGTTTAGACCTCAGCTCCTCAGAACTCAGAGTAACATACTGATGGGTCTTTTTGCCATTAGTCTCATCTTGTTCTGCTGCCAGAAATACCTCGAAGCACACTTCTGCTCTGCAGAAGCACCTTCAACGGCTTGGCCTTCATGATTGTCTGTGGGTCTCTAGCTTAACTTCCTCGCCCATGTTTCAAGTGTTTCCTGTATATAATCTGTAGTCTGGTCACTCAGGGCAATTCATTTTTCCAAGAGCACGCCTTTCACTTTGTCCCCCGGCTCTCCTGTGGGCCCCGCCTCCTCATCCTTTCCAGTAGGACGCTCGCCTTCCTGAAGCGTCCTCAGTCACCTCTGCCATCGTCCTACTCTTCCCCGAATCCCTGGGGGTACTGACCACTCTCCACCCATCAGTGGCCCGCAGAGCACTTGGTTGTTAAAGAGCCTTAGAACAAACCACAGCAAGCCTCCTCAGAGTTCAAATCCATGTCCAAGTTCCAACAGTGTCTGCCCAGCTCTAGAAATCTTTTCGACTTGTAGGAACCAACATTTGGCCATGAGGGAGAAAAGATGGCACTGACTGGTCCCTATTTCCGCAACGATGGATTAACACTGTTTTTGAGTCATACAGATAGTAGAATGAAATAAAGAGGGAACTGGATGGGGTCCTTTTAAAGACACACAGCAGAATCTTCACTGCTTTATTAGTAGAAGGCCCATTATTTTAAAAGGTGCTGTTTTATGAACTTACACTTGCTGATTCTTCATATTTGACTAATTTATAATAGCAATCAAGCAGTGGAAATTGAGCTTGGAATTCCACAAATGCACATGGGTCTGTGGGACGTTAATGGAATACAAAGTACACCTGTGAGTTCGTTATCACCTAACAGACAGCTGAGCTCCTACAAGGGCTCAGGTAAAGACTGAGGCTCATTCCAGGGCTTGAGGTGAACATCACTTGGGTAACTGAGATTTCTTTTCATTTCATGTCATTCTTCCATGTTCCAAAAGCTCAGACAGAAGGCCTTCCCTGGCATCTTATAAAAGCAGAGTGATGGAGAGCACCCTGCAGCCATAGGCAAAGGCAGTGACACACTACATGACCACTACAGATGCATTTCCTGGGCAAGAAACATGTTTATGGGAAAATCTGGGCCAAAAAAAGATAAAGTCTTGTTACCATCATCTTGCTGCTACTCCTGGCAAAAGTCAGCCACACGCAAACGTACCTGCAGTGGAGCATCGTCCTCTGGGGACAGTCGTGGTTCTGCAGGCCTGTGCTCTGCACCAGAGGTCTTCCTGCCTGCCCTTGGTCGGTGACAGTATCCCACGAGACACTGAGGCGCTCGGGCTCTGCAAGTGGATTCCTGGGCAGCTCCGCAGGTTATCAGGTTATCGGCAAGTTCCTCTTTATAACATTAGAATGATGATAGTACTGACCTTGAAGGTTGTTGAAAGTTAAATAACTTTATCCTTGTGAAGGACTTAGAGACAGCTGTCACTCACTGCCTGGATTTTCAAAAAAATAACAAGTAGTTACAGATTGTGATGTTTACCATAAAGGAAATAAATAGGGTGATGTGATAGAGTCGCTGTGAAGATTTTTTAAAAAATAAATATAGATTGCAATGAGTAACACGGAGGAAATGACAAAGTGCTACGATGTCATAACTCTGGGACATTTGTTTAGATGGGTGGGCTTCTCTGAGGAGGTATCATTTAAGCTGAAATGAGGAGGGAAAGTAGCTGGGTGAAAGAAGTACCTCCCAAGCAGAGGGAACCGACTGCACAGGGCTGTGCGGTGGGAAGGAGCTTGGTGTGTGCTGAGGACTGATAGGATTCCAGCACGCAACGCGGAGGGGGATGCCAAAGACCGGGTAGACAGGGGCCAGGTTGAGCATGGCTGCAGAGGGCAAAGGAAGACCACAGACTTTATTTCAGGTGCAGGTGGAAGGCACTGAAGGGCAGTAATACGATCCAGTTTGTCACATTAAAAAGTTATTCTGGCTGCTCTGTGAAAACCAAACTAACAGGTGCAGGGGTACAGCAGAGAAGCCACTAGGAGGCTCGGTGGTTATCTAGGTGAGAACCAGTGGCCCTAGATGGTGGTGGCAGAAATGGAGAGAAGGCGGGATTAGGTAGATGGGGTTTGCCGTTGAGTGGATATGGAGGACAAGGGAAAGGGGGCATGATGGCTGACTCAAGACTAGGGTCAGGAACTGGGCAAATGGTGTTGCCATTTGCTGGCAAGGGAGCAAGAGTGGATTTGGGAGATCATCTCAAAAGTCTTGCTTTGGACATGTGTAATTGGAGATGCCTGTTAAGTAGACATGCCAAATAGACAAGTCCGGGGATCTGAGGAAAGGCCTGGAAATACAGATTTGGAAGTTTTTAGCATGTTTTTAGGAAAATAAATGGGAATGGAGAGTATCAGGTAAAGAAAGGGTAGGCTATAGAGTATGGTCCAGGGCCAAGTCCTAAATACTCTGAGTATTTAGGGTTGGAGCAGAGCAGAGAGCAAGGAGGAGTCAATGCAGGAGACTCAAGGAACAGCTGGCAAGACAAGGTAAATCTAGACAGGAAGATCAGACAGTGGGACCTTAAATGCAACAACGCCGCGATCACTGGTGACCTCACGAGTAGTTTCAGTGCAGACAGAAACCTGGTCAGGTTAAAAGTCAGTGGAAGGTGAGGAGGAACTGCGCATGAAGACGATTCTCTCAATGACTAATTCCATGTAATGAGCGATTGCTAAGAAATTCTAGACCTTGTGGCTGTGACTCCCTGCGGTCTGGTTTGATTACAGCTCCTATGAGAAGTTCCTGGTGGCTGCAGAGCCACTCACTACCTCATCAAGGCCAGGTGGCTCTCGCCCTGTTGACCCCTCAGCTCGGCACTTGGACTTTGTGATAAAAAACTGCTGATGGCCTTTCATTTCAGGGAGAGTTCAGTCTCTTCCCTGATGTCCCGAAGAGCCCTCCTTCCAGGCTCCGGGCACACTGACCGGCACCACCGCAGACGGCCACATAGCTCGGTCTCCCGCCCAGCTCACTGGCAAGCCACCTGGTTTTTCTTATCACCTGCAAACTGCCACAAGCAGTCCACCTTGCAGATGCACTGCCCAGAACTGTGTCAGTTAAAAAGAGAAGAAAGCACTTCCCTGGCTGTGCGGTTAGAGTAATATTCATAGGACCTTTTGTGACCAGAAATAACCTTCATTTTTGGTGAAGTGGGAAGACCAAGACCTGTAGCTGAAATCCATGTGTGTTCCAGGTGACTTGGGTTTTCATAGCAAGGGTAATCCAGCATCGTCTTTTTACTTGATGATATAGACATATGTCTTGACTGAAAACACAAGGAAGGGAGGAAGGGATTACACGGTTCTGGGCACTCCAGAAAATAGTGTAATAGTGTAGGAAATGACTTACTATTGAGGGGGCAAATGGAACAGGTAGTGTTTAATTTTTACTTTCTCATCTGTGTGGAGCCTATGAAAGTGCTCATTTTAGCCTTATTATCTTACCTAGACAAACTATATTGTTGTAGTATTCTCGAACAGAGAGACGGGACACCGAGGCTATAAGCAGGAAGCAGCATCGATTGATGCCAGCACCAGCTCAGCGGATTCTTATCCAAAGGCTGAGCCCCAATTGAAACATGGCGGGCAGTCTTATACCATCTTGTACGTCCACATTGCTAAACAGCTATAGATATTCCATATAAGGAAGGAGAACATAAGGAGAACATTGATTGTCCGTCAAACTATAAGGGAAAACGGCTTAATCGTTTAAGTGGGTTTTCGCACTACTTTGTCAGCCGGCGAGTCTTGGGATGGAGGGTGCAGTCAGGCACTAACTGGATCAAGCAGGAAATGGTCAGGAGAGGTCAGGCTGCCACCATATAAATTCTTCCTTAGCTGAAGAAGCAAATTCAAATTAGGAACTAGAAGGAACAGGACATGAATGGTTGAGTTTCCAAAGTGACGTGGATTGTTAGCAGGCACATGGTTCTCATCCAGGTCATCCTTCGAGCAGCTGAGGAAGGCCGTAGACTTCAGGGAAGTTTGCCGTGCGTGGAACCGTGCAGGTAGATTCAGAGTTCCAAGACCACAGCAAGCTCATTCGCAGACCCGAGTGAAGAGCCCTTCCGCCTGACCAGATTCCCAAATGTGCCCGATAATAAGAATCACCTAGGGCACTTCTTACACTGCAGTTCCTGGATCTCAACCCAAACCTAGTGCATTGGAATCTGGGGATACCTGGTACTGTTACTGTAAACGCGTGCTCTGGAACAGCATTGTCCACTGGTAGTATCACACGAGTCACATGTGTAATTTTAAGTTTTCTAGTAGCCTCATTTAGAAGTGTAAAAAAAAAATAACTGAAATTGTAACATATTTAACCCCATATACCCAAAATATTATTTCAATATGTAATATTTTTAAAATTGAGAGACTTTACATTCTTTCTTTCATATTAAGTCTTCAAATCGCAGTGTGCGTTTTATACCTAGAGCACGTCTGAATTCGGACCAGCCACCCCAGGCTCTGGCTGCTCCGTAGGAGGCCTGGGTCTAGAGTTGTTACTTCAGTGGTTTAGTGTTGGTTTCTGTCCAGCTGAGCAACACTGGAGGCATGACTTTCTGTAGGCGTCTGCCTGGCTCAAATGAAAACAGGCAAAGTAACCCACATTTTAGGTTTAAGTTTGAGGTTTGGCCTGTATATCGTTAAATAAATCAGCACCCTAGTTGTGTCCTGCACTTTGTATGAGCAATTCGCTGCCATCCTCCTCTCTAAGGCCTAGGGAGTTTTCTCAGCTCCTGGCAGAGGCTCCCCCTCACCCAGCCCTAGTTGGGGTTGGGCAGGCTCTGTGAGGGCCTCTCCTGCCTTCCTGAGTTCTGGCCTCCATTAGAGCCTGCCGGGACTGGCAAATTCAATCTGGTCCCTCAGGGCCTGGGTACTGGGGAAGAAAGCCCTTTGTTTTGGGCAGACCGAGATTTCCATACCCCTCCCTGTCTGCAGGGTGGGGCAGGGGTGTGGATGCAGTTGCTCTGGGAAGTTTTTTTTGTTGTGAATTTATTGAGTTCATGGTGATATTTTAAATTCTCTTCACAATTTTTTCCCTTTGCAGTATTAATCAACTTTAGGATGAAAGATAAAAGCAGCAAAACAGTAACAAAATGCAGGACAAATAACTCTTTTCTATCCTTTTTAGACAGAGGGAAGGGGGGGAAAATATCAAGTTTTCCTAACCTTCCTCAGCTGACAGAGGGCTGCCTGGAAGGCTGAAGGGGGGATGGGTTAGGGAAGGTGGGAGCCGACCTCCCAAGACACCATTCTCACATCTGGTCTAGTAGGAAATGGTGCCACTTTCAGATTTCTGCCGGAAATGCCACCCAATTTCCTGATGATGCTAGGGCCCGGGGAAAGCCTGCATCCCTCTGCAAGTGGGAGACACGTGGGGAGGCTCTGTGCTTAGCTTAGGGTGGGAGGGAGGACTCCCTGAAGAACTACGACTCATAGCACTTTCCGTTGGTGATTATGCTTTGCTTGAAAAGATCTTTCCCCCTCTATCCTCATTCATAAAAGCAGGCCTGGATTATTGTGTCGCAATTCCTTTATTACTCATCTCGGAAAGCTTGACTTGCACTTATAGTAGCTGGAAGCCAAAACAAAAGATATTTGAAAAGGAAGAACCAGCTGCTGAACCATCACCTGAGAGTCCTCCACCCCCAGGTCATACCCCTCCCATGCCCCTCTTACAGGAAGCATAGGCACTGAGACTCATCTCACATACTTTACAAAAGCATAAAAAGTTATAAAAAATTCAAGCAGTGCAAAAGCCAGTAAGGTAGAAAAGGAAAGCTTTCCATCGTCTCCCTTCTGTGAGTTAACTTTTGTTGAGTTTAGCCTTCTGGTCTCTTGCTAATCAGCTATTCGCACTCAAATTTTTCGTTGTTTTTGCAAAAATGGCATCTCATAGAACTCACCCTTTTCACTCGGCAATGTATCAGATACCCTTCCGTGCCAGTACATTTAGATCTGCTTTTTTACGTTGCAGAGCAGTGCAGATATTCCTTAACCAGCCCCCTGGTTGTTTCCCACTGTAGCTGCTGTAACCAATGTTAAAGTAAATGTAACTGTAATCTCATGTATCTTTAGACAGCTACACTCCTATTTCTGTAAGAACAATTCCTAGAAGTCAAGTTGCTTTGAAAAGGGATGTGTTCATTTTTCATTTCGCTGGATACTGCCAAATTGCCTTCTAAAATGGGCTAATTTACATTCCTCATACTCTCACAGTGAGTTCTTTTTAGAGGACTTTCTTCCATAAAGCCTGGTTTTTCAGTATGCTCCAAGGAACGAAATACCCTCAATGCATTGTTCTGAAGCTGCTTTAACCACCACTGTCACTGAGAAGCTGTCACCCAAGCATGGTGCTCAGCACTGGGGGTACATGGGGGAAGCAGCAGACCAAATAGGGTCCTTGCATTGCAGGACAGGGCAAATTTCCCCAAGTGACCGGGAGACCAAATCCTCTACTGAGAGAAGAGGGTCTTTTGGTGGAGAGTGAAGAATTCAACACACACGCCAAAGGGGAAGGGGAAGGGGAAGGGTGTGTAGCCTGAAAAGAATATGTAGAGTGAAAGGCTCCCTGCAGTTTTTAGCCTGTAATCCTTAGGTTCCCCATGGTTTTAGCCATAGGGAATGACTCTTGGTTCCTGTTTCCCCTTCACAGGTGCGGGGAATGGGCTATTAGTAATCCAGCAGAAACCTTCCTTTGTTCTGAAGGTGTCCTCCTGGCCTGGCTGCAGGGCTGACCAGCACGTTGCAGTCTCAATATGGCTTGATTTAACATTTAATTCTCTTGCCTCGTCCCTGTATTATATGCTTCCCGAGAGCCCACATGCCGATGGGGGAGGCCACTGAGTTCAAATACATAAATCAGATCATGGTGGATTGTGCTGTGACACATGTTGACACTACGCAGAGTGACACTGCATGTCACAGGGGCAAAGCAGGGTGGTCACTGTTTCCCTGCCTGGATCGTGTGCTCCTGTGGGAATCAGAGGGAGGCAGTAAGCTGAATGGACACTAGAAACCTCCCGAAACTGACTCCTAAGCCTGAACTTTAAGCCATGGAATGGGGGAGTCAAGGTGCAAATATAACTTACGTACTTTAAAGGGAAACAAGGACCTTTAAAGTTAATATATCGATTCTACTTCATCTTTTTTTTTTTTTTGGCAAGGTAAGATCATGTGAATTTCAGTGAGATTTGTCCAAGGTAGGCCTCCCAGAACAAGGTTTGTTCTTGTATCCCTGAGTGGTTCAGGAGATGCTTAGACACTTGGAAAAGGGTGTGGAGACAGGGTTTTGTGGTCAGGCTGCATCTGGCATGCCCATGTCAGAAAAAACTGGATTAGCGGTTTCCCCATCTGGAAGACTAGAAACAACTGCCTTTCCTTGTTCCTTTGTGACACAAAATCTCTAAGGGCCCTTCTCATTAAAGAAAGCAGGCTCAAGTCTACCTTCCAGATCACTGTGGTGAGGTGTGGAGGGGGAAGGGAGCTCTTGTGCCCGCTGGTACTAACCTTCCTTTTCTGTACCCCTGCCTTTTGCCTGGGTGAGCGAAACCTTCCTGCCACCACTTCTAGGGTAGCAGCCACCTTCACCATCATCTCAGGTTGCTCATGGTATTTATTTACTTGACACAGAGAAAAGAAGTTAAAGGCCAGAGTTCAAGAGTTGGTGAGTGCCCTGGAAAGACTCACCAAGAGCAGTGAAATCCGACACCAGCAATCAGCGGAGTTCGTCAATGACCTAAAGCGGGCCAACAGGTAAAATCCCCAATCCCCGATGGTACTTGGCCTCATACACCAGGATGTTTCCTTAACTGCTGGGAACTATTCTTGAGAATGGTGAGTCCTTGCCTTAGCCTGGTCTTCCTATGGCAAAAATTCTCCAAGTGTTCCATCAAAACCTAAGAAGTGCTTGGTAAAGGCAAGTCCTTGGGCCAAACGTGCTTGGGAAACAAAGCCTACCAGGTGTGGTCCATCCTCTCAGAACTTCATACAGTGAATGTTCTGAAGTCATACCATTTTTAAAATCTGTTTAAGCCAATGTCTTCCAAACAAAACTGGCTCCAGCACCTTTTATTTGAGCAACATTTACTATCCGGTAGAATACTTCAGGAAGTACTGCTCTAAGACAGCAGTCTCAAACTTTGGGGGCTCAGGACTCATTTATACTCATAAAAGAGGACAAAATTTTTAAAATTTCCATTCATTTATTAAACAAATTCACATGTAATACAAATGGCATTTATTTAAAAATAACTTACAAAAAGAAGACTGGCACTGTCTTTACAATTTTGCAAATCTCTAATGGGCTGAATAGAAGACTGCTGGATTCCGCATCTACTTCTACAGGCAACATATTGTTTTGTTATCAAAAAACCTAGCTTTATAGATTGTAGGTAGAAAATACAGGACCTCACAGACTTCCCTTGAGAGGGCTTCGAGAATCTCCAGGGGTTGGTCCTCAGGCGACGCTTTCGAGAACCTGGCTGTACACAAAAGGGATCTAGGGTGCTATTTTAGACCAGAGACGGTATCAGGACTTACCCAGCCCTGGGCTCAACCCTTGCCCTCTTCCCACCAGGCTCCCGGGGCCGAGGGGGAGAGGGGGGGCGGGACAGTTTAGAGGCCTGTATTCTGAGTTCTGGCAGCATTAGCTGATGTATGGCTTGTGTGTTGTGACTCTCACCAGCCCAAAGCACAAAGGGAATTCTTGGGAGGCTCTCTGCCCCCATCCAAGGTGAGGCACCCTTCTCCCATAGCTCCCAAGCACATCGCAGGCAGCCATAGAACAACAAATGGACACACTATTTGTATTTAAATAACAGATTTCTAGAATTCAGCTACCTTATCTGCTTATCTATTTTGGATGTGGCTAGTTTGGACTGTCTTAATATGTTAATGACAAGCCTCGAGAAGTCTGGCTGAATGAACCATGGTTAAGCCAATAGATGAATGGCCTTGAGTGCTCAAATACTAACCACTTGATTTCACATTCTTACTGAAGAGGCTGAATAACCTGTTTCTTCAAAGTGGTGCTTACTGACCTGGTTACTAATGGTCAGGACAGTGTGTATCTCAATGCTACTTAAAATCTTCATTCTCATTTCCCTCTGTTCCCACACAGCAACCTGGTGGCTGCCTATGAGAAAGCAAAGAAGAAGCATCAGAACAAACTGAAGAAGCTGGAGTCTCAGATGATGGCCATGGTGGAAAGACATGAGACCCAAGTGAGGATGCTCAAGCAAAGAATAGCTCTGCTGGAGGAGGAGAACTCAAGGCCACACACCAATGAAACTTCACTTTAATCGGCACTCAGGCACCAAAGTTCTGCCCATGGAAGCTAAAGCAGGTCGCGGAGAGAAAAGGCCCCGAGGGACAGAGTACCTGCTGGGAGAATGAGAAAAGAGAAAGCTGGCAGGTAGGTCAGCACTTGGACATGGAGTGCCATGGACTCAGCCCCGGGGGTGAGTGGCTCTGGTGACAACTGTGCAGACTGTATCCAGAAGAACCCGTTCTGCCCCTCCTGGACCCATGGACAGCATGTAAATACCTGCTCTGTGCGCCATGCTCAGCAGGCCTTGCTTCTGCTTTTGGCACTGGTTCTGTCGCTCTCCCACCTTTTCTGTTCTGGAGATTGTGCAGCAGTGGTGTCCCAGGCATTTGTTTTATAAGATTTTCCTTCTTTTCTTCTGTTCATTAGACAGTAATCTTATCTCTAGCATCCCAAATTTCTCCTCTTTCCTTCTTCAGGGGATAACTGACACACACATACATCGGTGTGTATTTGTCTTTGCATCTAGATTTGCCTGTTGCAACCAGGCTTTGGTTTTCAAGTCTCATGTATCAACTCTAAGATACAGGCTGTCACTCAGAGCTGCTCTGGGAGGTAGATTACAGGAGACTGATACACAGGGTTACTTCCAGTCCTGGATAGTTGAAGTTACAGGGAGAGCAACCCCAGGGTTGCAGAGAAGATTGAAACTTCCTTCAGCTCTCATTGTGGAGGCAGCACTGGTCAAGAAACTCTCTTCTGATTCTGCCCCAGCCATGTAACCGCCCCAAGTGGAACCTTATTAATGGTCAGGGCTTAGAGTGAGAGCATCCGTTGCTATGTATAGTGAAACTAAAATTTTACCCAGTTTCTTCAAGAGCAAAGAAGCATCATTATTGCCCCCACTCTGCCCCCCGGGGAACTACATCATTGCTGTCCTGCATGGAAGAAAGCTTGTCCACATAGGTATGTGTAGGGAGCGCTGGACTTGCCTCTATTTCTTTAAGGGCAAGAGGCAGGACATTGAATAGATATTTGCAGACTGACCCCACCTATTTAAGATATTGCTACTGAACCACCAGTTCCAAACTGCTCCCACTGTAATGAAGGGGAGGAAGGAATGGTCCTCATTGAGGCCTCCTTTATCTCCTCACCGCCTACCCCACCGCCCCCCAGAGACTTGATGGTTTAGCATATGTATATGGTGCTTAGGCAGGTTACATTTCAAACAAAACGCTGACAAAGCTGGCCAGGACCAGCATATCAGAACTCTTTCAGAAAGGGCTTCCGTCTTAAATTCATTGTCCCTTTCCTGCTATAACCGGCACTGTTTTACTCTTTCTTCTATAGTTGCCCTACGCTAATACATTGAAAGGACTTGCCATTTATTCTGTACCACCTGAAGATCCACCCAAAGTGCCCTATGAGAAATGTCCCAGTGCCACAGTTCACAACGTTTTGCTTATGACCAGGTCATTGCATTAGAGTCTACATGTCCATGAATTAAATGTGTTTTCAGAGAGCATGATACAAGTTCCTTAGCCTTCTGCACTATGGGGAAGGACACTCTAGCCACCACCTTGGAGGGCAGAGCAGTTTTATCCCAAAAGCAACCAACTTACTTTCTCAGGTAAGCGGTAAGGCTGCCCTATCTTCAAAGTCAACTGGTATCAGTCTGCAAGGACCAGCTCTTGGGTGCTTTGATCACTGTTAAAGTGCCCACTGGCTTCCGTGATGAGTCTATCATTTAGTCAAAGTTGGTTCTTATGATTTTTTGTTGTTAAGTTTATTCTTTGGGTAAAATTTCATTTTGTCACAAGGAAAATATTTTGACTAAAAAGTACATGCAAAAAAAAAAAAAACATTTAATAGACAAAATCATGGTTTTCCCCCCATTTTCTCGGCTTTCCCAGAGAAATGTCCTCCCCCGTGCAAACTCGGAATGTGCAGGGTGGGAACCTATGGCTTTCTCCTGTGACTGAATAGGCATCAACGGTTTTGGTTTTCAGCACCACTGTAAAGTGTAGCCGATGCAGGAATAAATGCTGTCTGCTAACCTGTCTACCATTCTTGCTCCAGGTTCAAACAGAGAACCCACCCTCGTAGGTTCACGTAAGCCCTCCAGACCCAGAAGGTCTTGGCTCTTCCATTAAGAGCCCCTGTATTTACTGATCCTACCTAGCCTCATTTTGTTTGAGTTTATACTTCAACAAAGTACTTTTTTAAATATGTGGTGAATGAGTGAAAACTATTTCCCTAGTAAAACTGTTACTTTTATAAATGTGTAGAATAAAAAAGCTATTAAATAGATGGTTTTCCTTTCCTTGTATTTTTCAAATACTCCCTAGGACAATCCTTGTTGAACGTGAACCAGTAAGTAGGTACTTGGTTATGTTAATTGTAGGGCCTACTAAAATTACATTGCTTAGTAAATGATTGCAGGTAACCTGGATAATTTTCCTTTTTTATAACCTTATTTTCTCTAAGAAGGAGCTAGTTTATATCTCCACCAAGGGTAAACAGTGATCTTAATTCTAATTTGTATTATGTTAAAAACCTTCAGACTTTCATATTTTTGTTTTCTTCCAGTTTGCTCAATGGTTACTTACCCTTTTTAGGCGATTACCGTCTCTGTTCAGAGTTCAGTTTTTGGCTCTTAGAGAAATGGGCATGGGAAGACAGGACCCATTTCAGTTCTTCTGGAGTATATTTCCCACAACTGAATTGAGGCAAAAATCACAGGCGAAAGAGACTTCTGTCTGTAGCTGCAGTGCCATCAACGTGAGGCTACCAACGGGATCTGATATTCTGTCCAACCCTAAATGCACAGGTTCCAAAACTGCCATGGACTTGTAGCCGGTAAGATTCCTCTTAGAGACTTTCACCAAAAATTATTTGATTAAAGATCTTACGTCATCAGATAGTTGACATTTATCATGCCCTTCCTACTTCTCACACTCTAGCCCCAGAGGGACACTAGATGTCTCATCATTGCCAACGCAGGTAATTAACTGTTTCATACTCACTCTCTTCTGCTGGCATGTCAGGTTTCTGAAGTTAATATCCATGCTGCCTAAAACTGGAATGTTAGGTTAATAAAAAATTAAATGCCAGTTAAACTTAATTGCTTAATTTCCCTTTGAGATACATGCACTTCTTACTAAGATTTCCTCTGAGCCTACAGCAATACTTTACAGGGACCTCCGAGAACTCTAAATTAGAGCTTTGACATTCTGCCACTCAGAAAGCAATCCAAATTAGAGCCTAGAAGGCTTTCTTAAAAACTGTTAGGATGAGGCTAGTAAGAATTTTACTACTCTAAGAAAAACGTAAAAGTCTCCTAGTTCTTAGCTGCATAGAGATTACATTTCAAATGAAAAAAAAAAAAAAAAAAAGTCCCATGGTTACCTGATCTGGGCTGAACTGCCATGAAATAAGACCCTCCATAGTTGCCTGTTCCCTTCTAATGGTGTTTTCCTATGGCCCACAAATTACCTTCATCAATTTAATTCATCAATTATTAAAACTCAAACATCTCAAGATTTTAGGGTATCATGCTTGTGTTTTAAGTGATGGAAAAAAAAAACTTTTATGAATGACTTCTGAAAGTCGTAAGGTTCCAAAAAGCTTTAAATCACTTCCAAATACATAACTGTCTCATCCATGAAACTAAAATACAAATTTCATGTTAACTCAGTTTACAGCTATTCCTATTTCATGTAGCAAACAAAGCTAAAGTTTTTAAAGGGCAAAAGGAGACTGAGTCCTCTGATGATTGAAATTTTTGCATTTAATTAGGCTGTAATCAAAGGATTGCCGAGGTGTTTTTTTTTTTTTGGAGGAAGAGAAGGGATAACATTTTTATTTTTTTTCTGCAGGAGGGGATACTATTAAATCATAGCAATTATTTTTCTACTTATCCAATGGAATGGCCTATTTAATAAGAAATAATTACCACTTCTGAGGTTTGCAAACTATCCAGTGCTCAGAAGCTGGGCACTACTTTGTAAGAAGTAAAACTTGTTAAAAAATTATGACCGCTGTATATACAGTTCTTACTAAATTTATCCAAATCTTAGTCAATTGGAAGCTTGTGTGTATATAGGTCAGAGTGAAGTTAGCTCTGAACCTGTGGCCTTTTAGATTCTCCCATTTCAAACATTTACTGTCTGACAACATTTGTATTCACTAATAGATATATGCCTTACTCTGTCAAGTGCTAACTTTTTGGAACTAGAACCAGAATTATCAATTAATGTAATGCTGGCTGCTGCTACCACAGCATCAATGAGCACTAAGTGACTGTTAAAGTGGAAAAGGGTACAAGTTGGAATGGCAGCTGTTCATAAATACCTGTTTTGCTAATTGCTGTATAGAGGAAGATAGTTTCACATATAGAAAACAATTACATTTTTGGTTAAGAGTTCTATGGGATACATTCTCTATCACACTGCATCTGAATGAGATTTTGCATGTGACCATAACAAGAAATCATTCTGTCCCAGTTACTGCTATTGGCTAAACCACATCCTTGACTAGTAGTACTTGATTTTTCCATAGTAGAGGTGGATACAAATCACTCATCCACTAATCTGAAACAGCAGCTCAGAACAGAGCAAGCTGTCTACACAGTCCCCCCACATACACACTGATGACCTGCTCAGTTGTCCCTGCGCTACCACTTTTGCACTTTTTGCAAATCAAATCCACATGGAAAAGGTTCTGTTTGTAGAACTCATAGTATTCACTTGTGCTCATGTCAGGACTACCCAGTGAAGGAGAGCCCCGAATCCACTTTTGTTTGAACCTAATGCAAAGATAATGAAACATGTTCCCTTCTTTTCTATTTCTAATGAGTTTTTAGACATTGTCAAGACTTATTTACTTTGCATGAGATTTAATAAGTTTCCTATTATTTGAAAATATGCTACTTTTTAAACCACTTGAATTATTAGAAAAACTGCTTGAATGTACTGTCAGTTATTAAAGCACATGTGACTAAGTTTGCATTTGTCAGTATTGTTGTTTGAATACAAAGTCTCATTTTAAAGTTGCCACTTAACACTGTTCTATACCTTGTAATGTTTTAGATTCTTCATTTGTATGCTGTTTCCAGATGATGCCTTTAGTTTTAGCTGCTATAAAATAGCTACTTTGTGTTATTTGATATAGTTGTTTTTTAAAAGAACTCCATTTATTTATACAGAGACGTTTATAATATTTTACATTCTTAATAAATATTTCTAATCCCATGATGTACTTTAACTGTTCATTTAAGGGTAAAGCTGTCCTTCTGTAATACTATTTGTGTGTCTAACAGGTGAATAATCGAATCTGTGATGATTCACATTAAATCACAAGCCCTAGTAAACACAAGGGGCTAAAAGACTATATATTAGGTCAAAACAGTCAAAGAAACCCCATTTATCACCAAGTTCTATTTGGCTGCCTTTTCAAATTTGGTATGAATATGAAGTTATCTAAAAGGATTTCTCCCTTTCTAAAAAAAAAAAATAAAAACACTGAAACAGGGAATATAATTGAGAATTGGAAGTATAAGGAAGTCATACATGAATATCAAAGAATGCAACAGCATTGCAAAATGTTAGAAGACAATGCACTGCTGTCACTGCTCACTATCAAAGCAAAGTACCTCGACATGAGTAGAACACGTTGGTCACTCTTAAATTTTTAAATAAAAATTCCTGAGATTCAAGGCCTGTCAGCGTTCTATTTAGAAAACCTGGTTTCTAACACAAATTTGGAATTGCTGGGTTTTATGTATTTAACACTATAATCTTCCTATAAAGCAATGACCAAACTGTAATTGTTTGCCATGGAAAATACATACCAGTTCTTTATTTTCATTTTTGCAGAAATACTCTACATTTTAGTATTTCTATCATATAAACATACCTTTATCTCATACTTGTCATTTTTTATTGTTCCAAAGAGATGCAACCAAAATATGAACAACTTGGAACCTATAATAAGTAAGTAACAGCAGAAAACAGGTTAAGGTAGTAATTAAAACTGCTCAAGCAGCAAAATTTATTGATATTGCACTACAAACCATCTAAATTTAACATAATGTTTTTACAGAAAGCCAATATTTGACCAATCAACTGAAAAAGTCTTCAAATACAAAGGAAACCTTTCGTCACTCAAATTGTATTTTGTAACTTCTAAACTGGTGTTATTTACATCAAAAAGCTTTAAAAAAAAAACACAATAACTGTTAAGACACAGGACTTGCATTTCTAGTTTACTTTGGAAGTGCAGTAATCTCACAAACAAACTGATAGTCATACCCAATATAAGTGAAAAATCAGTCCTTAGCCTTTCATCAACACTGAGGGAAAGAGACAAAGCTACTGTTCAGCCAGTAAAAAAACAAACCTGCTCTAAAGGCATCAATTCTTGTAACTACAGAGTGAACCAGACAGGTATCTTGGAATTGATACTTTTTCTACTCTCCCTAAATGTTTGACAATTAGCCAAAACAAGCACCAAAAATTTTACTTCTACTATAGACAGAATCACACCAATGGTTTAGTCTTTCTCCTAACATTAAGATGTCCTAAGGTAAATAAAACTTTGCTACAATTAAGGCGAAAATTAATGTTAAATCATTTCACATAAGACAAAAATGATTACTGAATAGTTTACAAATCTATCGCATTTATTCTAAAGTCGTTTCCTCAAATGAATCTCATATATTTAATGAAACCACTTCGATTTTTCTACCAGCTTTAAGTTCCAAATAAAATTTGTTTGAAATGACTCATTATAAATATCTTTACCTTTTTCAGGCTCAAACTACTCCCCAAAAAACTGAAGATTACATATCTTCCATGAACATACCTAGTCCCTACAGCATAAAAGACACTTGTTCATAGCTTGTTTTGGAAATAGGGTATAAAAAGAAATCAATTCTTATTCCTTTTCCCATCCAAACTAAATTATATGTCCTTATTTTGCTTAGATAGAAGACAACCTTACATAAGAGGATTGCATTTAAGTTAGTTAATACATAAACTATTAATTCCACTTGATTAATCCTTTTATTCTGAAATAAGATGGTTAGAAATTTTCATTAAAGCCAACGAGTAAAATTAAAAATCTGAATTATATGAATACCTACCCAAAGGCAATTTTATAAGGTATTAAACTAATAAGCAAACCAAAAACAATAAGAAAAGTGTGTGCACATACATACATACACACACACACAAATATATTTATGTAAAATAGTTCATGGTTTTATTTTCCTTCCCCATTTGTAACTGAAGAAAAAGAGTTTATAATATTTATAAAATGGAAATCAGGTTAGCATGTCTCCTCATCTAACCCTGAAGTGAAATATGAGCAAAAAGTAAAACTAAAGACGGTTCTTGGACACTTGCATTTGAAATTAAAAGGTACTTGTGCAAGATCCAAACAAACCTAAAATGAGAGCAGTGCCGTAGGACAATGGCGAACTGCACAAAAACTCTAGCAGATGTCGTCTTTTGTGCTTTCTATCAGTGCATAGCATATGTATAGTCCATGAAGAGTGCAAGTCCACTGTTATTCATCTGTTCCAAACGTGTTAGCACATCTAACCAACCAAACTGCTGAGGAATACTTACTGCCTTTCTCAATTTTATTCAGTTGAAAACCTTTACTTTGCATTCATTTGGTGCTATCCATAGGCTATTCTTAAATATCACAAAAGCATAATAAGCCAAGAAATCATTTTACAAAGAACTAGCTAACAACTTAAAGCTTAAGAAATTACTAACAATATAGATTTAAGCCCAAAATGTTCCACACCAGTTTGCACCTACAGATTGCTTTAGAACCTCAGATTCAATGAATTAAAAGATTAAATTAAAAAGTTACATTCTACCTCAAAAAGTCTAAAACTAAGACTGAGGACCAGAACACTGCCCATTTCACCCTAGAACCACACAGAAGTTTTCTTTGTTCCCAAACCAATCTGACGGCTACATGCATTGAGACACTCGAAATGGCACAGGTGTCTACAGCCCTCTGCATGTGGGCCCAAGGGTCATAGTGAGATCAACTTTGGAAGGCAAGATATGATCATTGCTTGCAAATTCCCAGTGGCAGAGTCGCCATTCAGATGCAGCAGAAATTTAAAAAAAAAAAACAACTCTTCTACATAAGGGACAAGGAGGGTAGTGAGAATGGGGAGAAGGACTCCATGTCCTCTTCATGGCTAGTCACACCAAGAAAAAAGATTAAGATACAAGAGGTCTTCAGATGGTGCCCAACAGGCAAAAGCCAATAACCAAAACACCCAACCACACCTGCAAGAACCCTCCCACTAATAAAGCAGCAAATATACATTCAGTGCCTTCTTCTATCACTGAACTGAAGGACTAAAGTCTACTAAGAGGAGGGCCCGTGTGGAACAAAGTTACAAAGGCAATTGATTTATGTAGTGAATCTTTTTTCTCAGAGTACTCTTGACCAACACTACACAGTTAACGCAAGCACTTTGTCAAGGTTAACTCCTTTCAGATTTTGCTTTCAAACTGCTACTGTAGCTAGACCATCCCCTCTAACCACAGAAGATCCAAGACAAATGGAATCTCTAACCAGTGATTTCATTATTCTGGGGACCCAGATTAAAGATTCAATTATGAACATTTTCAAGATATAAGACTTCCATACTTTAGTATAATATTTTATTTACACTTCTTTGTACTTTAAAGTCTGAGCAACGAAGCTCATGGAAGCTAGCCCTTCAAGCCCACTCCCATGCATGAGAGGCAGCTTGACTCTCTTCCCTAGCTACAGATCACTATTTCAATAGTAAATGCTGTTTGTCACAAGGCAACTAGATGAAAAGGAATGGATTGCCATTCGTGACAAATGTATAGCTACCAAATGAAGTGACTATGACACACACCTGACCATGGCTGTGTGTATTCCGGGTTGTGTTCCTGTAAAAAAGCAGTGCACTTCATCATGACTACAGTTGTTTGCGAATAAGATTTATTTACCAAAACTGTTGTTTCACTAATACTTGTTTACCTAGAGACAGGTTACTTAAAGGTAAAGGATATTGATACCTTCAGATATTGTCTTGCTTACCATTAATCTAAAGTTACAATAGATTCCCCAAGCTAGAAAATAATCCAACTCAAAATTACTAGGTAACACTTATTCTTCTGCAATCAGAAAAAAACGTTAATGAGTCTGATCTTATAACTCTGATTAATATGCAAAGAAAATAACATCTCAGAGAATGCTGATACACAAAAGATGTCAATCAAAACAAAATCTGAGCAGACAGAGGTCCACTGGTACAAAAATATAGAAAGCCAAAATATGTAAGAAAAATAATTTGGCAAAAGCCTGGTTTTTTAATTGACTTTGCTCCTTACTGTGGAAGTTAACTTGGAGACCAAAAAAAGAAAGTGAGGGACTAGGTAATGAAATATTTTTAATGTACACATGCACTTAGATCTGAACATTTCTAAAGACCACTACAATATGCTGAGTTTTATAGAAGAATTTAATCCCCGTGCTTCGAAGGATGCTATTTATTCACTTAGAGTTCCTTTTACTTGATATTACAGTAGACCCCTTCTTGTCCATGGAGATGTATTCCAAGAATTCCATTGGATGCCTGAAACCATGGACAGTACCAACCTTACACACACTATGTTTTCCCATACACATATACCTTTTCACTTAAAGGGAGCACTTGACCACTTCTCTTTGGCATATCCGAATTGCCAGCATTCTTGTGCTTTGGGGACATTATTAAGTAAAATAAGGGTTACCTGAACACAAGCACTGATACAAGTAGGTATAATAATCAAGATGACTAAGTGACTCACAGGCAGGTACTATATACAGCGTTTATCTGCTGGACAAAGGGATGATTCACATCCCTGGCTGGAGGAAGTGAGAAAGCGTGAGATTTCATCACACTACTCAGACCAATGTACAATTTAAAACTTATGAATTGTTTATTTCTGAATTTTTCCATTTATTATTTTCACACCACAGTTGACTATGGAAAACAAACTGCGGAAAACAAAACAAAGCCACAAATGAGGAGGGACTACTGTGCACGCAAATTACTAAAAGACAAAGTACCAATCCAATCTTATAGCATAAAATTTTGCTACACATCTTCATTATCTATACTAATTGATATTTAATAGAAAAATAAGGATATCCAAAGCTCAAAGCAGCAAGCAGTGACCACAGTTCTTTGATAGCATAGACTTACTTGCCTTTATATATGAACATGAAAATCCAACTTAATTTCCATAGATCTTCAATCAAATTTCACCAATGCTCATAAGAGTTCTATTAGATTCTCAGACTTCTCTAAATGCCCATGTCTCAGAAGAACGTCACTGTTTGAAATCCTAAAGCCATTCATTTGCTATTTCTTAATAAAAACTTGTGCAAGCATGTAAACCATACCCCTATCTTTTGGATTACAATGGTTAAGTACAAAAACAATTCATTTAACATCTGATGAATCATTACCATTATACATAAAAGCACCTACAAAGTTTAAAAAAATAAGATTCACAGTGCACTGAAGCTTGGAACTCATAAGGTTGGAGCATAACGACATTTAAAAAGTGGATTCAAAGACCTATTTCTCTCTCAAAGACATAAGCGGAATGAAGCCAACACAACTATTCTCATCTAGCTTGTTAAAATGCAGCACATACAAGTAAATTATTGCATATTCAGCACACTCTATCACTTGATTTCTTCAAACCATGCTAAAAATTCTCAAAGAAGAAATCCAGTTCTGTGCTAAGCATGGCCTTTCTCAAGGCAACCTGAACACTGAGAAACTAATACACAGGTTCAAAGGAATAAGTATACCAGATGCACATAAAGCAGGTACATCCAACTTAACACGTTTTCTGCATAGTTAAATCACATCACACACAAACTTTAACTCCCATCTTTTAACATTTTTATCTCAAACTGTCAAGATAGCTAAAAGCCTCAAGTTATCAAAATCCCATCCCAACACCCTTATTGTTCCACAGTGCATTAAGTAAAGCAGCACAACATCAATAACATTTAACTATGGTTAAACTGCCATAACTGAAAAGAGAAAATTTGTTGGGTCTTGAAAAGGCTCAACACTATTAGAAGACATACTTCTGATTAAAAAAACAAACAAACAAAAAAGCCAAAAACTCTCTAATCTCTTGCTTTAGTATTGTGAGAGCTGAAAAATCCAGCTCTAGGCACCAGAAAACTAATCATACTATAGTATTCACTTCACACACACACACACACACACACACACACACACACACACTAAAAGTTAAATGGTTTCCAGATGACAGTAAATGAGTGAAAATGATTTACCTGTCAGGCAAACGAAGTTTCCACTCCCTTAACAATTGAACAGAAATCTGGAATGCTGGGACCAACTATAAATATGGCTCAAGGAGACCCAAGCAAAGCAGCTGTATTTCTGGAAAGAACAGTAAGAGCTCCCAAACATAATCATATAATGCATTTTTAAAAAGGTCACAGAAGGATTCACAAATTTGTCACACTAAAAGATGCAGGATTGTAAATAATCTAATTTTCAACACAATGTTGTAATTGTGAATTCTCCTGCTTAGCACCAAGAGGGTGACACTTTTATTAATAAATAGAATTTCTCCTTTAAAATCAGGCCATTTAAAAGCTAAAGCAAAGTAATACCATGTGAATTCCTTACAATAGCATTTCTTTTGAAAGCCCCACTGGGTTAAATAGAACCCCTATTAAATAGGCTAGCTATACAGAATAAAGATTTCTACAATAAAATTTACAAGCAGAGATATATTTTGTGGATACCACATGTAAAAAAATGATTTTTAAAACCCACATGACCGATGCACACGCACGCATATGCTCCCACCCTCCCCACCCTCCAGAGAGAGATACCTTCATTGAGGTCAGAAGCAGCCCAAACACTTAAGTCCCCTTAAAAGCCCTGGTGATTGTCCTCAATTATAGCTAAAATCCTTATTAAAAATGAGCATGGTCATGCTTATTTGGATTTAAGAATCCTAAAAGAGCAAAATACATTCCTAGGAGTTTTGTATGGTTTTTCATGATCTGCTCTTCCCCTAGTGAAATGCTTTACTTGTACTTGGGTAAACTGCATACCCCTTCCATTCTCGCTCCATCATCCAGGGGCTTCAGCATGCTTAGTAAAAGCAGGGCAGTCTCTGCTACAATGCAAATTAGAACCTAATATAACATTAGTTTCCAGAGATCAACACTGAGATGCAATGTAAAACCTAATAATGTCAGTATTCTATACTTATTTACACAACCGTAATATAGAATAAATTTTCAGAAGAACAAAATCATTGTACAACACTAAAGGGTTGGCGGCAAGATGGTAAAGACATGACCAAAGCAGCTGCTGGGTCTTGGCCTCCATGATCTCTGCTACTCTCTCTCCAGCCATCTCAAAGGTTTACTGGCTACAGGCAGCATAACGCAAAGTTAGAGCAGCAACTCCCCACCCAACCAATTCAGTCCTTCTCCAGGCTGAGGACTTTGTCCTTTAATGAACTGCTGCTAAGAATTCATTGTGAACATAACATATATCAGATGCTGGCTCTAAATAAAACCTTTTGAGAAAACTCCAAGCAGAGGAGGATTAGAGAACCTAAGTGATTAAAGCAAAGAAGTTTGTAAAATGCCACCAAAGCAGATGACCTGCAATCTTGACTTCTGTGACATTTCAGCTCTTATATTCATTTAGTAATTGTGTATTTTAAGTTTCTTTTAAATTTTCAAAGTAAGGAAACCATTATTGCAATCGCTGAAATGGGTAGATTGAGAACTCCCATTAACTTAGCTACTTCATGATAACTCAAACACTGTTTTCTTGATCAGAATAGAAAATAAAAACCACAATCACAGAAAAAAAATGCCCTCATAAAAAGTAACTTAAGTTCATTAGCCAAACACTGAAAAGGTACACCTGTATAAAAGGTTTTAACTGCATTTACAGTTCAAACTCATGTTTCTCTCTACTCTCTTCTGCAGAGAACAATCTCTGCAGAAACATCATTGCCTCCCTGCATTTCTTTAAAACACCTGAGAAAGGTAAGGCTCAGAGAGACACCCACTCAAATGCAACAGGTCTCTGATCTTGGGACTTCCAGAACACATCTGCTGCTATCAAAGGTCCAAGATTTTCATGATAGCATTATGGTCGAACTTGAAACTCAAAAAGGCTCTGGATGAAAAGGGGAACTTGCAATGTCCATTACATGCCACAGACTGTCCCTCGGCATGTTCCAGCAACTGGTCTTCACCAGAGCAAGGTAAGTCATATGCAGCATCTGTGTAAAAAGCAAAATAAATAAGCTCAGTAACTTAAGAAATAAAATATTTTTGTTTTAAGGAATTTGTTATGAAGGAATTCATGTAGTATATTTTTATATCCCACACTCTAAATCTAAGTAGAACCACTAAGATATTTTCCTTTCCCTAAACTCAGTTGAGTTTAATCGGTTATTGCTTACTTCACACATTCAAAATCTCAATCTTTTAAGACCCTTAATATCCATTCACTTGTTTTCCAAAATGGGCATACCTTTGTTTACCTCCGACATTTATATTCTGTGCTAACATAAAGGCTGTTTCTTGACAGAGGATAAAAAAAAAAAAAAAAAAAAAAAAAAGTAAGCACTGTAAAGATTAAAATTATAAGATATGTAAAGATTCCAAGTCTAGAAAAATAAAGCTGAAGCTTACCAATTCTTCAGGGAATATATCAACCTAAAGAAAAATCCATATTTTTAAAACTATAATACAACAAAGCACTAACTTATTAGAGTTGTTTTGTTTGTTTTTTAAGTTGAGCAGGGACCTGACTAGGAATGTAGGTTTGGGATAGATACCAAGAGGCTGAGAGAAAGTCTGAAATGAGATTTCTCAGGACAAGATTCCTTTTATACTTTCTTCTCAAGACAACTTGAAACTTTATACGTCCATATATCATGCCCAAGTAAGCTGGGTATAACGAAGTTATACCCTGAACATAGGGCTTCTTAAAGATTGTGTTAAAATAATTTATTTATTTAATAATAATTTATTTCTGTACTTACGTTAATTAAACAATCAGCCTATCATGTCCCCGCCACCCAAAGTGGCCAGAAATATTCTATTAAGAGGATTTCTAACCACATAACTTATCTACACTAAACTAATAACGGTTCCTGCTTCTTCAGTTAACCTTAACTTTCTAAAATAGGGTTAAAGCAACTCTTTTAAAATACCTTTTATCTTACTTAAATCATAGATGTACTCCAAGAAAATTATTATAATGCTTTTCATTTCTTAGACTTTTTTTAATATGAAAGCTTTCAATTAGACGGTGAATAAACACCTATCTACGGCACAGGGAATTTCATACAATTCAAAATAGCACCTAAGGAAAAAATAGTCTACTGCACTTCCGAATGATATCTATTAAATCAGTATTAGCAAAGAGCTTTTTCTATATTCATCAGCATTACTTTCCAAATAAGATCACACACATACTCTTCATAACTTAGGATAGAGAAGTTCCAAATGTCACTTTAATAAAAGCTATCCTCAGTACCACCTTAAAAAGCTGGTCACTACCTCCGAAAAAGGATGTTCTTCTCCTCAAGTTAGTGCTCCCCTTTACTTATATCTTACACTGCACATAGAATGAGTTCTCCTCGCCTTTACAATACTAGGTTCTACTCCCTCTCTAACCCTTAAGCAACTATTTCTTTACAATATTCATGCATAGCACCAAGGCTCGACATTCACAAAGAAACGGCACATTGAAAAGGTCAATAATTTCACCTTGATCATTTAAATAAGTTCATTTTAGCGAGTTTTATATTTAGAGAACTTGACCACATATATGAGCTCTCTCTATAAAACATGTACAACACTTTCTTGCTTATATATTACAATTTATCGCACATTCCACTAAAATTAAGGTTAGGCTAAAACCAAACCAAGTCCCACCAGGCAGATATTTTAAAAAGAAAGTGACTTGCCTGTTTCAAAATTATCCTGAAGTTTTCGTGGATGAAGTTTTTTTTCACATTTCTATTAAAAAAAAATACACAATACACCATCTCCAGTTATTTCACTTATTATAAATAAGGGGATATACTATTGAATTTCTCAAAGAAAATTAAACCAGGAGTATAATAACCATCCCCATTCTTGCACTGGTATTTTTTTAAAACATAAATTTATTTAAATGTATTTATTTTAATTAGTTTCAAGTATACAGTACATTGGTTAGACATCTATATCATTCATAAAAACGATTCCAATTGCTCCCTCCCTCCCCTGGCCCTCCACTTAGCCATCATATTAATGCTAACTACATTCCCTGTGTCATGTTCTCCATCTTCGTGCCCAACTATCAACTAATAATTTGTATTTCTTTAATCCTTTGCCCCATTCTCCCAGTCCCCTAACACCCTCCTCCTGTCACCAAATTATCCACTATTTTTGTGAGCCTGTTTTTGATTAGTTTGTTCTTTTTGTTCCTTAGATTCCACATATAACTGAAATCATATGGTATTTATCTTTCTCTGTCTTATATCACTCAGCATAATGATCTCTAGGTCCATGCATGTCATTGCAAATGGTAGGATTTCATTTTTTTAATAGCTGAGTAATATTCCATTGTATATATGAACCATAATTTCTTTATCCAATCATCTGTTGATAGGCATTTAGGTTGCTTCCATATCTTGGCTATTGTAAACTGTGCTGCCATGAATACTGGGGTGCATAGATCTTTACGAATTATTGTTTTGGTTTTCACACTGGTAGTTTTAATTTTACTTTTTAAGCCTAAAATTTCAGTTCTTCATCACATGTATAATATAAAAACACCATAAAAAAGAAATTTATTAAATTTCTCAATCTAGAAATAATTACTATTAACATTCCAGTATTTAAAAAAAAACCTAGAAGGCTAGCCTTTTTTCTATGAAGGTATGTGTGAATGTATCTTCATATAGCTATAGAATAAAATGGAATTATTCAATATACACTATTCTATAACCCACTTTAAAAATGTAACATACTGTGAACATATTCCTTTTCCAATAAATCTATTGTCATGTTTAATGACTACATTATGGTATTCTATTGTATAGATCTACAATATTGTATTTAATATTATCTTCTTGGATATTTAGATTGTTTTCATTACTAAAAAGAGTAATAGAGTGACTATTCTTTACATTTCCCTTTTAGGGAACCAAGGCAAGAACTTTTTCAGGCATTCGATATAGCCAAACTATTCTCTAGAAGGTTGTACTAATTATTAATTTTTAAGTGTTGTCAATATACTCAAGATACACAACTGGGTAGCTTTTCATTTTTGCCAATCTGACAGGAAAAACTATGACAGTATAAGGCAAGCAGTCTAACAGTAAATCGATCTTTAACATGTCTTTGCCATGGACTCACTGAGCCCCAGGTAAGGTACAGCACCACAGGAATTCATATAAAATATTTCTGCTTAAAACTTAAAATTACTATTACCGTCCACTGTTATAAAGACAAAAATAAGTGAAGCAACAATAAAAAAAAAATTCGACATACAAATATTAGGACTTACAGAAAAGATAAACGAGACAGTTATGAATTACTTTCTGGAGCACAGACTAAAATAATGGAAGTAAATGCTTTTAAATGCTCACAGCTATTTGTCTTTAGGCCTAATCTAATAACTGGCACTGGCTGTATTTTGTTTATTTTTAATTTTCTAAATTCTATCAACTTAAAGGAAAAAAAATACATTGTGATGTTCTTTTGAACTTTTAACTTCATTAAAATAAGATACACTCTATTTAGAAGAATTTAGATAGAACAGCCAAGGACTTGCTCTGAAAAGCAGGATTCGCTATACACTGTTTTCATAGTATTAAAATTAATTTAAGTAACTAAATAAAAAAGCAAAGGTTAAATGTACAAGTGGATCAATTTTACAAGCCTATATAACTGAAAGCAGCCGAAAATTTTTAGTAGATGAACTACACAATTTGCTTCATAAAAATCCTGTCAATATAACAATTCAACGTGCTTTGACAATGAATGCCCCTGCCCCACCCTCAAAGAGGGTAACTGCTTTCTTAGTATGAGAGCTATAATTCTTACCATCAAGAGATTCTGCTGCTTGGCTGGCTGGCTGTGGACTCCATTCGTTCTTTTCTTTTGATTAGGTGAATCTTGATACTGTTTTCTGCCATTTCCCCTCATACTTTGATTCTGTTTTTGCAATAAGAAAAAAATGTAAACCTATAGTATAATGTAATAGATAAAATATGAAAATAAAAAAAATATGAATTTGTTTAGCTGGTTGAATCAGAGTTTAGCAAAGCATCTTCAAAATCTTGCTAAAACATTGAGGAACCACACTATATCAATATTTTTTCTTATAGAAGATAGTGTTTCCCAAAGCAAGGTCTCCAGAAATCTTTTCACACCTCTTGCTTTATCCCATTCTGACTTACATATTTTGTTTCCAATGCATTAGTTAAAAAACAATGGGAGGAGGAGAGAAATAGTTTGAAAACCTTAAGTGACTGTCAAAAATAAAACCTCTCTCTGAGGGAATACTAAGGCACACTGGCCACAGTTCTTAGAGGAGGAAACGTGCAGGTGTGATCAACTGTTACCCTATAATCTGCTTTAAATAATAAATAAGCAATTTAAAATTAATATTCTTTTTTATAAAATAATAAAGATTGGTGTTTTTAAATTTGGTGTTTTTAAATAACATAAGTTATTTTCCTTACAAAAAAAATCCTAAGTTTAACTCAAAACAAGTTTTTAAACATTAATTTGTCCTTAGAGGTCTTGAAAGGACAGTTCTTTAAGAGAGCTGGCTGAAACTGTGTGAATAACTTATTATTATTTAAAAATATATAAAAACACATTTATTTACATTTTATCTACCTACAGAAAAAATTAAGCAGCTCCTGAAATAGCTTGAAAATAAGCTAACTTAAATAAAGAATGGTAAAGAAATATGGGGTTTAGGAACTCATGTCATCACACAATTCAATTCCATTCTGCTCTTACTTGTATTTATTTATTGTGGCACAATATACATAAAACATATCCCTTTAATCATTTTTAGTGTACAATTCAGGGGCAGTACATACAGTTCCAATGTTGTCCAACTACCAACAGTATCCATTTCCACAACCTTTTCATCCTCCCATATGGAAACTTTGTACTCATTAAATAACTCGTATTCCCACTCCCCACCCCCGGTTCCTCAGGTCTGGCAACCTCAAGTACATTTCTGTCTCTACGAATCTGTATAGTGTAGGTACCTTATATAATAGAAATCACACAATATTTGTCCTTTTGTGTGTGGCTTATTTCACTTAGCATGTGTTTACAATTCCCCCACATTGCCACATGTATGTATCACAATTTCATTCTTTTTTAAGGCTAATATTCCACTGTATGTATATTTTGTTTATTCATTTCTTGACAGACATATGGGTTGTTTCCACCTTTTGGCTATTGTAAATAATGCCACTATAAACACTGGTATACAAGTTTATGAATCCCTTGTAGGCTAGGGGCTAAGACCTCAATTTAGGATTTGTGAGTCCCTGCTTTCAATTCTTTTGCGTACATACCTAGGAGTGAAATTACTGGTAATATGGAAATTCTATGTTCAACTTTTTGAGGAACCATCAAACTGTTTTCCATGGCAGTATACCATTTTATGTTCTCACTAGCAATGCATGAGGGTTCCAATTTCTCCACATCTTTATCAACTTATTTTCTTTTTTTATTATATCCATCCCTAGTGGATATGAAGTGGTGTCTCACTGTGATTTGGGTTTGCGTTTCTCTAATGATGATGAGCATCTTTTCATGTGCTTACTGGCCATCTGAATATTTCCTCTAGAGAAATATCGTTTGCCTATTTTTTAACTAGGTTGTTTTTTTGCTGTTGAGATTGGAAGTTCTTTATATATTTTGGATATTAATCCATTAGCAGATATTTGATTTACAAATATAGTCTCCCATTCTTTGAGTCTTTTCACTCTTTTGATGATGTCCTCTGATGCACGAATGCTTTTAATTTTGATGAACCCAGTATATTTTTTAAAAGAATGAAAATAAAGTGGCACCAAAATGGATGGCTAAAATAATAAAGGCAGATAATACCAGAGATTAGCAAGAACGTGGCACAACTGGAACTCTCATATATTTTGCTGGGGATATAAATTACCTGAGAATATTGTTTACAGTATATACTCAAAAACATAGGCATATTAAGTGATCTAACAATTCTACTGTTACACATGCTCAAAAGAACAGTATATGCTCACCAAAAGACATAAAAGCCCCAAACTAGAAACAACCAAATGTCCATTAAGAGCAGAATGGATAGAGGTCTTCTGGTTAAGATGGTGAATAGGTAAACACTGTGCTCACCTCCTCAACAAAATCACAACTAAATTATAGAACAACCATCACTGAGAACCAGAAGGCTAGCTGAACAGAATCTTTATAACTAAGGCTATAAAGAAGTCACATCAAGACTGGTAGGAGAGACAGAGATGCAGAACAGGCAAGTCCCATACCCACAGTGTGGTGATTAAGAATCAGGAGGGATATCTTGGCAACAGAGGACCCCCCTGAGAAGTGGGGAGGTGAAGGTGGGGGTTCCAGGCCAGATCACCAGTGCCAGGAAGGCATCCTTGCAACAACATGTGGCTATGACAAGCAGCAGAATACTGTCCTAGAAAGACAACAGGCTGTGAGACTGAGGCACTGCAGGTTTTAAAGGGCCTAAGCAGAGACTTACTCACTTTGAGCTCCAGCACCAGGGTAGAAGCACAAAACAACACTGGGGACATACAAAAAAATGAACTGACCAGCTTTGGGGCAAAGGCTGGAGGTATAGGGGTCAGGGCAGCTCTCTCCAAGGACAGAAGTGCTGGCAGATGCCACTGTTCCTTTGTTGAGCCCTGCTCCTACCCAGCCTGCAAGCACAGAGTGGTGGCATATCTGAGCTCTCCATTACCCTGGCTAATGCCTCTCACCCTGCCACGGGGGGTTCCAAGACCCGGCCCCAAGCCAGCTCTAGAGCCCTGCCTAAACCTCTTTCAGGGGCTTTCCCATGCAAGCCACAGCTGTGTTAGAAACTTTCCTAGATTCTCTCAAAGGTCCACAAACCCCAAACAAGCAGTAGCTAGCCTCAGCATGCCCCATAGCTCTTGCTAGAGTGATCTCCAGCCTGGCACAGTTAGCAGTTAGCCTCAGTTCACAACACAGACTCTCCTAGGAACCTCCAAGCCCAGCACAGGCAGCTACCAACCAAAGATCACTGTGTAGTTCCTACCAGGTGGCCCTGGGCCAGGGACAGGGTGGCTGATCTGTGCCTGCACCAAAGCCCTGCCCAAAAGGCCCCAGACCACACATGAGCACCTGGTGACTTCAGAATACACTAGAGCACCAACTAATTACCTCCACAAACAAAACATCCAAAGGGTAAACTCAGCAGGCACCACAGTCTTGCAAAAGCGAATCCTGCTCCATCTGGCCACACCCAACACAAAAGCTCGTCTGCAGTAACCACAGCCATTCCTGTCAGCCTGAGGGTCAATCTTACCCACTGACGTGCCAACAGCAATCAAGGTTCAAACATGACAGGAGAGCATACACAACCTACACAAAGAACACCCCTGGAACATCCAGCTCAGGTGACCAGAGAAACTGTGCTACTGAGTCCCACAGGATGCCTACTATACAAAAACACCCTGCCAAGACTGGGAGGTGTAACAAATCTACCTAATACAAAGAAACAAACACAGGGAGTCAGCCAAAATCAGGAGATAAAGAAACATGTCCCAAGTGAAAAATAAGGAAAAAAAAAACCAAAAAGAACTAAATGAAATGGAACAAGCAATATATCAGATACAGAGTTCAAAACATTGGTTATAAGGATGCTCAACGAACTTACGGGAAAAACAGATGAGCTCAATGAGAACTTCAACAAAGAGAAAACATAAAAAAGAACCAATCAGAAATGAAGAATACAATAACTGAAATAAATACATGAGATGGAATCAACAGCAGATTAGATAAAGCAGAGGATCAAATCAGCAATATGGAAGACAAGGTAGCATAAAACACCCAATCGAAACAGCAAAAAGAAAAAAGAATTTTTTAAAATGAGGATAGTTTAAGGGACCTCTGAGACAACATCAAGCCTAACAACATTCACATCACACGGGTACCAGAAGAGAGAACAAAGGATTAAAAACCTATTTGAAAAAATAATGACTGAAACGTCCATAACTTGGTGAAGAAAGTAAACATACAAGCCCAGAAAGCACAGAGTCCCAAACAAGATGAACCTAAAGAGACCCATACCAAGACACATCATTATTAAAATGCCAAAGGTTAAAGACAAAGAGAGAATCTTAAAAGCATTTACTTACAAGAAAGCTCCTTGTCAGTTGATTTCTCAACAGAAACTTTGCAGGCCCAAAGGGATTGGTACGGAATGTCAAAAGTAATGTAAAGCAAGGACCTACAGCCAAGATTACTTTCCCAGCCAGACTATTATCTAAAATCAAAGGGGATAAAGAGGTTCCCAGACAAGGAAAAGCTAAAGGAGTGCATCACCACCAAACCAGTATTACAAGAAATGTTAAAAAGACTTCAAGAAAAAAATACAAATATAAATAAGAAAATATCACAAAAGAAAAAAAACTAACAAATGCAAACACATGATATAAGCAGTGGATCAATCAACACTAAAACTAGTACAAAGATTAAAAGGCAAAAGTAAAAAGATCATGTGTAATTACAACCGTAAATTAAGGGACACACACAAAAGAAGTACAAAATGATGACAAAAACATAAACGTGGAGGGGGTCAGTAAAAGTGGTGATTTTAAAATGTATTTGAACTTAAGTGACCATCGACTTAAAATAGACTGCTATACACATAGCTAGGTATATGAAGTACATGGTAATCACAAACCAAAACTCTGTAAGAGATATACATAAGAGATATACAGGAAATAAGAGAAAAGGAATCCAAACACACTACAGAAAGTCATCAACCTATAAGAGCACAAGAGAGTAAGAAAGGAACAGAGAAGAACTATAAAAACAATCAGAAAACAATCAAATGGCAAAAACTACATACCTATCAAAAATTACTTTAAATGTAAATGGATTAAATGCTCTAAGCAAAAGAAATGGATAAAAAAGATGTGGTACTTATATACAAAGGAAAATTCCACATCCATTAAAAAAAAATATGAAATCTTATCATTTGCAGCTACATGGTATTATGTAAGACAAGCCACACAGAATAAGATAGGATGTCACTTATATGTGGAAATCTAAAAACCAAAATAAACAAGGAAACAAAAATGAAACAAACTCAGAGATATAGAGAACATTTTGATGACTACCAGATGGGAGAGGGGCTGGGTGAAAAAGGAGAAAGGATTAAGATATACAAATGGCCAGTTATAAAAACAGTCATGTGGATGTAAAGAACAGCATAGGAAATATAGTCAATAACACTGTATAGCTATGTATATTGTCAGATGGGTACCAGACTTATCAGGGGGATCACTTCATAAGGCATATAAATGTCTAATCACTATGTTGCACATCTGAAACAAATACAATATTGTATGTCAACTATACCTGAAAAATAAAATTGAAATTAAAAATTAAAAAAATAGAACGGATAAATTGTGGTATAATCACATGCTAGAATATAACACACAACACGCTAATGAACCTCTCTCACTGGCAGCATATACACCACGGTCAGATGTTAATTCCTATTACTTACCACACTGGGTTTATAGCACAGCTGTAAAGGTTAAGGAGTCTCACCCAGGCTTCCAATCACAAGTCAAGAACATAGGAGCCTTTGACTGACAGTTCAGAGCTCTATAACTGTTAATTTGTAATTTCTAAATTCAGATATATTTCAAAGTCAAATGATCTAAAGTTATGAAAATCTTTAAATGTGTATCACTCACCTTTGCTTTTAAAAGGTCAGACGTTTCAGAATGATTATTATATGGCTTTTGCTGCACTGGTTGCCTGTGCTTTACCCACTGGTCGCCAGGAGAACCTTCAGGAAATAACTGCTGACTGTGGCGGAATTTGGTTCGACTATACCAAGATTTTAAAAATAAAAACCAGATCAGAAAATTGTCACTTACAGTTCTTCCGATATCTTAATTACAAATTTTACTTATTTATTAACTATCTTCCCATAATGGAACGTAAGTTCCACAAGGGGAGGGGTTCTCGTCTGCTTTGTGTACCATCCCCAGCACACAAGAGTGTCTGGTGTTCAATATTTCTTGAATAAATTAGTAATCTGTTATTTTTAATCCTAAACTTTTCTAAAACTATCAAATCCACCTCCTCACTACAAGTATGACTACAAGCGAGGATACTTTTAAAATTCTGAAAATAATTATTCTTAAAATTAACTGAAACAAACAAACATAGGTAGATTTTCCTTTTTAATAGGGCAGACAACTCATATTCTTACTAGGATGTTTAAAGTGTAGAATTTGATGCTGCACATCATGGACCCCATGCATGCTGGAAGAGTACGTGAAAAATTAAGCTATATTCCAAAAGCAAAAAATTACGGGGTCCAAGACAAAGGCTGAGCAAAGTAAAAAAAGACCCAGTTTCAAATTCTTATGCAAAAGAATTTGATTGTAAAAGATTGTACTCATGCAATAGTTCTGCGATAAAGAAATACCATTCTTAGTACCACTTACATATATAATACGACCTAGAATCACTAATCCCCAAGAACTGTATTATAGGAAGATTGCTTCTGAATATTTCAGAGTTCTTCCCCTTTACAACTTAAAAATTACATTAAAATTGCAGCCTCTCTTTCTTCAGACAAAATTCCAATATTTCCTCCAACAAACCATCACAGACATTAGCCTATATGCTAAAAACACACACTCCCCTCACTAAGAAACCTGAAATTTGGTTAGAGAAGTTAGTTTATTATCTCTTCATTATATCCTATTCTCCAAGACCACAAACCCTAATACTAAAGATATGGAAGTATGTCACACTATGGTAGATAGATTTTCCCAAACATAAACAGTCATACAATTTTTTCCAAACATTATTTCAGAACTATTTAGTGGTGTCTTTTTTTTTTTAAATCTTGGCTGCATTCCTGTCTACTTTAGTTTTTGTATACTGTTTCACTTAACTCTATTGGTATATAATTTGGTGATTATAGTCATAGACTCTGAAAGGCAGAAATGGCTCTTAAAGCATTTAGTCCAAACTCCTGTCTTCATAAAACCCAACTAAGATGAAATATTCTCTGTGTATTTAAAAATACTGTGGTTTACTCCTATTAATTTTTGAAGCTCTAGGATAAAAACAAAACATCTAAATTAAAGGAAGTGTAAAAAGCTACTCTCTGAACCTAACATAGGCAAAGTTCTAGCAAGCTGATTAAAAATATGTGTTTATTTAACAAAATTACTTACTCAGCCTACTCCGTAATTGTGATTTAGATACTATTAAGTTCCAACCAAGAAAATGTTCTTTGTGGTTTAGATTCGTGTAATAGTCACTATTTATAACACTATGGAAAGAAAAGAAGCAACCCCGCCCAAGTCTTCACAGTTCTTTCTGAATAAATGATACATGAGCATCTTTCATCTCCCCTCAATATATCTGCCATTCAACTGTCTTCAGAAACTCAATGATCTCTAAAGTAGAATATAATAACAGAAAAATAACAGTATATATACAAAAGATTTCTTTTCCTCCTCCTCTATCCATTTAAAAAGTTGGTATCCCCTTGCGTATACTTTTTTAAAATGTGCCTAAAGTTCCTTTCCAATTCCAATTAACCTTTTACATCTCATCAAAAAACCTTAAAAAAAAAAACCGTGAGACCAGTAAAAAAATAGTAACTACAAAAGGAATCCAATATCTCTGCAAACTTTAGAAGCAAAATACTACTGAATTAAAAATTATCAGAAAGTGAGAACCCCACAAATATATTTCTTTACCTCAATTTTTCCACAGTGGGTTTAGCAGGTGTGCTACTAGCTGAAGAAAATCCATTGTCACTGTCTGAAGAATCTCCAAATCTTCGAGAAAGCCAGTCCCTTAATGGTCTATAGAAACACAAAGAGTTCACTCTTAAAGCCTGGCTATATAAAGAAGCTGACTATTAGAATTGTGAAGGTTCATTTTGTATTTCGAGAAATATGAAGATACCTGATAAAGGGAATAGCCATAAAAAATTTGTTAGGTGCCAATCCAAGTTTGGACTTTGGGGTCATATCATTTCTATGACAAGGCAATTTCTCTATGGAGAACCACTCAATGTTCTGAAACACAAGAAAATAACTCATTCAGTTAATTATTATCAAGGGGTTTCTAAGAGCAATTTCCTACTTTATTTAATTGGGCTCCTGTCTAGCAACCTGAAAATAATTTCAATTACATACCCGAATTTCTCTTCTGGTTTTCGGGTTAAATTTTGTGTCTTTTGGAATTCCTGGAATGATGTACAAACGAGCAAGCTGGTCATTGATTCGAAGTTCAATGTAATCATCCTTACAAATATAATCTTTGATATCAAAACCAGTTTCTTCAAAGACCTGGAAATAACAAGTTTGGATAATGATTTTCAGTTTTTGTGGTCAGACCTTCAGCTCATTAAAATTTATTTCAAAGACAAAAATATCCAAGCAATTAAAGGCATGAAAACACTTAGGCAGGAAGTCAGATTGTTCTAGGGTCTATTTCTAGTTCTAGCTCTGCCTCTACTGAACTTTTCAACTAAGGAAGAACCTCTTTACATATCTGAGCCTATGTTTCTTGGCCTCAGAAAAAGAAAATAAAGAAGTATGTATTTGGTCTTTGCCTCCCCTTTGTGGCACACAGTTCCTAAAACCCTTAGAATTTCCTAAGTGATAAGAGCAGAAACAGTGCCTCTTGTTGTTAATTAAGCGGCTTTTGGACCACACCTAAGAACTAGGGTTGGTTTCTAGGAGAACCAAGGAAGTTGAGTAGAGAGCTGGAACTTTCCAGGGAGGGAAGAGAGGCGGAGACTGCCAATGACCAATGACTTAACCTACCACGCACGCCTATGTCACAAAGTCTCCAAAAAACTCAAAGGAACAGAGTTCGGAAAGTTTACAGGTTGGTGAACATGTGGAGATTTGGGGAGTGGTGCTCTAGGAGAAAGCATGCAAGCTCCATGCCCTTTCTTCATACTTTGCCCTATCCATCTCTTCCATCTACTATCCCTGAATTATATCTTTTTATAATAGGTGATCTGTAAGTAAAACATTTCTCTGAGTTCTGTGGGCTGCTCTAGCAAATTAATTGAACTCAAAGAGGGGGTCGTTGGAACCTCCAATCTATAGCCAGTTGGCCAGTAAGTAGCACAGGTGACAACCCGAACTTGCAACTGGCATCTGAAGTAGGGAGCAGTCTTGTGGGACTGAGCCCTTAACCCGTAGAATCTGATGCTATCGCTCGGTACACAGTATCAGAATTGAGTTGAATTGTAGGACACCCAGCTGGTATCTAAAAATTCTTATTGATGTGGGGAAACCCCACATACACATCGTAACTGGCTCCAGAAACCTTAAGATCTTAGAGTACACATCAGTGGTTCCCAACCTGTAGGAAGTGCATCACTGGGGACCACATATGGATTTTATTCACAGCATCCACAAATCTACATATATACTAAGCTGCAGACTAAAAAATAAAACTTACATAAATAAAACTACTTTTCAAACATGTGATTAATACTAACATTTAAATGGGCAGATTTCAAATGTACAGCTACAACCACATTTGTATGGGGACTGGGGGAGGTTAGTAAATGCAAAAGAACTGAAAACTAGTTAACTGGATTAATGAATTTAAAACTGTCTTTCCTTAGTAGTGCCTCAAAGGCTGGAGAGGAGGTACTGGGAGAATATAAACTTCAGATATTAATGTTATATCTGACCCTCACCTTTTCCCTCAAACAGAGAAGCCATGCTTAATCTAATCAACATACTAAGCTTCTGTTTAAAAAAACAAACAAACAAACAAACAACAACAAAAAAAAACACTGGTCTCTTCTGGTCTTAAAGTTCAAGTAACAGTTGTATTTCCCTGACAACATCCTTACCTACTTCACCCTCCAAATCAAAAAAAATTTAGTACCCTCAGTGACTAAAAACCACTGTGGACCTTTTATGCTGGAGTTCTCCTCCCCCTTTCCTCTATTTTCAGCATCTCCTAATCAATCAGTGGGATAGATGACATCAAAACACACGCACAGGCCTGAATCTCTTGCAAAGCATGGATGTGGAGCAGCTATTTCTACCCATTCCTTTTGTCGCTCCCCTCTTCCTCTTGTCAGTTCATGTACACTTTCCTACCTTAACGGGCCATGTCTATACTTCTCCCAGGCCTGTGTAGTCTGTGACTCTCGATTTAAGTTCCTCCATGAAACCTAAGTCATCTCTATCAACTTCTGTATACTCCTCCGCATGTCAATATTTGTATTTTCTTTTTTAGAAATGACAGACTGGGTACATGTGTGATATTGGAAAAAAAGTTCTCTTGTCCTGTTTCTTTATATCTACACCTGGCATTGTACATACACATAGAAACTGACTATGGTAGAGGTGATAACTGACATTCAAACACACCTTTTCCAAAATAAAATTCCAGAATACTCGGTGATAGAGGTTTCACAATTCTCTACTTTCCCAAACCTCACCATTTATACATATATAAAACTATGTAATTACATCATCAATCATGGAACTGATTTCACAACTCATGTATGGTGTCTAAACATTCTCATTAGAGCAGAAGTCTAGATGCTGTGGTTTTCCTTTTCTTTGAAACTAAGATCTACTCTACTGCTTAAATGGCTTTAAAATATGTTTTTGATTATAAATCAATCTTGACAGATATTAGATTTATAACTAATTAAGACTAGTTTACCTAAAAGTTTACATGTCGATGACCTATGAAATTCTTGTCATCAAAGGCTCCATTAACAGAGCCAAAAAGAAAGACATAAACCAGAATACACTCAAATCCAGAAAACATTAAAAAGTCCTATATATCAATAAGTAACCTAACCTATATATCAATAAGTAACCTATATTAAGTGGGTACTTAATATAGGACATTCAAATGGCCAATAAAAATATGACAATGTGTTTGACATGTTAAACTTCAGGAAAATGCAAATTAAAAGCACAATGACAAACCATTAAAATTTTTAAATGATATATACTTAACATATAATAGTGTATTAGTTTCCAGTATATGATATAATGATTCGGTATTTGTATTATTGCAAAATAACTGAGTTTTCCAGTTTTATTGATACAACTGACATACATCATCATATAAGATATAAAGCATAATGCTGTGACTTACATATACTGTGAAATGATTACCACAATAAGTTTAGTTAGCATCCATCATCTCACATTGGTAGAATAAAAAGTAACCAAAAAAAAAAAAACTTTTTTAAATCGTAAGAACTCTTAGGATCTACTCTCTTCACTGTCATACGTATCTTATAAAGCAGCGTTAACTACAATCATGTTGCACATTACATCCCTAGTACTTATCTTATAAATGGAAATTTAAACCTTCAACCACCTTCCTCCAAATCCCCACATGTCCCCCCACACCCCACCTACCTTTGGTAACCACAAATCTAATCTCTTTTTCTATGAGTTTTTTCCAGATTCACACCTAACTCTTGAACAATACAAGGGGTTACAGGCGTCAAACCCTGATACGAAAATCTGAGTATAACTTTTGACTCCCCAAAAACTTAATTTCCCCTCAGTATCCACAGGGGATTGATTCCAGGGCTCCCCCATCCACCGTAGATACCAAAATGTATGGATGATCAAGTCCACTATGTAAAAAGGTGTGCAATAACACAAACTTGGCATTCCATATCCACAGACTCTCAACTGCAGACTGAAAACAGTCCAGGTATTTATTGAAAACACTCTGCACAGCTCAACCATTTATTGAAAGGTCAACTGTCACTGAGATAATACAGTATTTGTCTTTCTCTGTCTTCACTTAGCATGGATGGAGGCCTCAAGGTCCATCCATGTTGTCGAAAAAGACAGGATTACGTTGTTTTTAATGGCCGAATAATATTCCATTGTGTATATATATATACAATAGAGTATTACACATATGTATACATATATATACACACACACAATGGAATATATACAATGGTACATACACGTGTACGTATATGTGTGTGTATATACACACACACATATCACAACTTCATCCACTGATGGACATTTAGGCTGTTTACATGTCTGTCTGTTGTAAATAATGTTATGAACACGTGGGTCCATATAGCTTTTCAAGTTAGTGTTTTCATTTCCTTTAGATATATTTCCAAAAGTAGAACTGCTAGATCACATGGTAGTTCTATTTTTAATTTTCTGAAGATCCTCCATACTGTTTTCCACAGTGGCTGTACCAGTTTACAATCCCACCAACAGTACACGAGGGTTCCCTTTTCTTCACATCTTCCCCAGTGTTTGTTAACTCTTGTCTTTTTGATAATAGGTGTGAGGTGGTATCTCATTGTGGTTTTGATTTACATTTCCCTATTGAGCATCTTTTCATGTACCTGTTGGCCATCTGTGTCCCTATTGAGCATCTTTTCATGTACCTGTTGGCCATCGGTATATCTTCTTTGGAAAAATGTCTATTCAGGTCCTCTGTGAGTTTAACTGATTAGGCTTTTTTTTTTGGCTGAGTAGTATGAGTTCTTCATATATTTTGAATATTAACCCCTAAGATATTCAGTTTGCAAATATTTTCCCCATTTTGTATGTTGTCTTTCACTTTGTTGACAGTTTTTCTGTGCAGAGGTTTTTTAGTTTGATGCTGTCCCACTTCTTTATCTTTTTCACTTTGCCACTTGTACTTTAGGTGTCATATTTAAAAAATCACTACAAATACCCATGTCAAAAGCTTTTACACGTTTTCTTCTAGAAGTTTCATAGTTTCAGGTATTACATTTAGGTCTATAATACAGACCCAACCCCTGGACCACAGACTGGCACTGATCCATGGCCTGTTAGGAACCCAGCCACGCAGCAGGAAGTGAGTAGTGGGCCAGTGAGCAAATCATCTTTATTTGCAGCTGCTCCCCAGCACTAGCGTCACCTCAAATCCACCTCAGATCATCAGGCATTAGATTCTCATAGGGGCACTGGTTCCGAGTGGCAAAAAGGTTGGGGATTGCTGCTTAAAAACATTACAATTTTTGTGAATGGTATAAAATAATTTCTTTCTCTTACATATGGATATTTAATTTTCCCAGCACTGTTTACTGGAGACTATCTTGTCTCCACTGAATTCTCTTAGTTCCCTTGTCAAGTATTAGTTGACCAAATATGTTTGGGTTTATATCTGGGCTCCTGATTTGTTCCATTGGTCTATTTCTTTTTTTATGCCAGTACCATACTGTTTTGATTACTATAGCTTTAAAGTATAGCTTGAAACAAGTAGTGTGATGCCTCCCACTCCATTCTTTCTTAGAACTGCTGTGCCTGTTCAGGATCTTTTGTGGTTCCATTAAGTTTTAGGATTTTTTCTGCTTCTGTATAAAGTGCCATTGGAATCTCGGGGATTACACTGAATCTATTGATGGCTTTTAGTAGCACTGACATTTTAACAGTGTTAATTCTTCCAATCCATGAACAGAGGATAAAATTCCACTTGTAGGCCAGGACAACCAGAACTCTCTCATATGTAGGTGGTGGGGAATGTAAATTGATACAACCACCTGGAGAACTTTCAGCAGTAGGTATGCAGCTTCCCTATGATTAAGTCCACTCGTAAAAACCCGAGGACTGACTTACCTCAAAGTACATGTATAGGAATATTTGCAGCAGTTTTTTTCCATAATAGCCAAAAACTGGATACAATCCAACGCATAAGATAATGGATAAAGAATTGTTGTGAACTTATATACTGGAATACTACACAGAACAATAAAAAAGAACCAACTACTGTATACGCAACAATATGGATGATCCTGCAGGCATCATTTAAGCCAAAGACACAAAATACAGTCTTTCTCCACTAATCAGTGAAGATAGAAATCAAAATAGTGGTTCCCTCAAGGAAGTAAGAAGTAGATGTGGGCTGAGAAGGGGCAGGAAAAAGTCTTCTGAGGTGCTGGAAATACTCTATCTGGATAGTGGGTTCACAGCTATACAAATATACAAAATGAATAAACTGTTAAGATTAGTGTACTTTGTTTTTCTGATAAAATTTTTTAAAAATTCATATATGGTTAATTCTATTTTTAGTTATTCTCTTTAGCTCCTTTCTTTGAATATACCTTACAATCAGAAATAGACATACCTAGTCATGTTAAGTCTGTATAATAATTAGACACTATGCTAAAAGTAAACTGTATAATCTGTTTGTGAGCAAAGCCTGTTACCTTTGTGTTACAAATTGTACAATGCGTGAGCCTTAATAGGATACTCGATGGGGGATGGGGTAGAAACTGCTGAAAAGAACCATAATGGGCAATCAGTAAATTGAACATGGACTGTTCATGAGATAGATAACAACTACAATGTTACATTCCTGAATTTGATAATTACACTTGTGATTATATAAGAGAACTTCCTAGTTCTTATTTTTAAAATTTACATGCAGAAGTAATAAGGGGTTAACGGGCATTATGTCTTCAATTTAATTTACTATAAAATTATTCAACAATAATAATAAAAGCCACACACACATATGTATCAAGAGTAATAAAGTAAACATGGTTAAACATTAACAGGTAACGTATTCTTTGTGTTATTCTGACCATTTTTCTCCATACTTGAAATTATCTCAATATTAATGCAATTTTAAGGTGTCACATGTAATTAGTTTACTTTTTAGTGTAAATACATACTGTGTACTTAATAAATGACAGGTACTATCCTAGTCACTACAAAAATAAATAAAGCAAGCCCTACTCTTTAAAGAGTCAGTCTAAAAATGAAAATAATCTTTGTAATATGAAATATATGCCAAGACACAGGAGGGTGCTGTGGGAGTACAGAATCAGGATGCCTAACTCAGCCCTGGGTAAAGGTGAGATGAGAATTGTGAGCTGGAGTGGTCACCTCTGGAAGGCTGGCATGGAGAGCATTCCTATTCTGCTGGATATACTTGAGCTAGGACTTAAAAGATGAAGAAGAGTTTGCCAGATAGGTAAGAAGAAATAATCATTCCCTTTAAATAGCTGAGAATGGCTACAACTGAAAAATTATATGGGCGGAAGAGGTACAATATGAGGCAAAATGAAAAGGGCCATCAGTGCTAACACGAGAGGCTTTAAACCCTGTACAACCGAACTGAGAATGAATATAATAAAGTAACAGACGTAATCTTTTGATTTGAAAAGTTTAGATAAAGACTAATTGGCCTCTAAAATTAGGTATTCACTCTCATCAAATAGTTACTAGGAAAAAATTTTAATCTTACATGTAGACATCAAAGATAAAAATTTTAATATCACACCTGTGAATCAAATCCATTCCTGTACTGTAAGTTAATGTTAATAATTGTAATACATAGTTAATGCACTAGTATTAACTTTTCAAATGCTATCAGATAAAAATTCCTAATATTAAAAATTGTGCTACCCAAAGAACACCAGCATAGACAGATGATGAAATCCTCTATGTCCTTTAAGCCTACAAGAAGAGGTGGAATAAGCCAACCGATAGTTCTTCTGTACAAATTCTACAAAGGTAAAATCATATAAACACATAGTCGGTTTCATTACAATAAAATAATATTGTTTTGCCAAATAATAAACTATATGAAATTGTGAAACTACAAGTGAATTGCCAAGTATCATTTGCTTGTCTCAAAAATAGTTGTTTCACAACTGACAACAAATACACTAAGGTTATCCTAACACATCCTTTCAATAATATCTAGAAAATGTTTTTTCATTTTTGTCCTAAATCTGCTTCATTGAATAAGTGATCAGAAATAACCCAATTAAAAAAGGTGAACCAAAAAGATCAAAGAGAAGACTGGAAATTACGAACTAAGATGGTCTTTAGCTTTCTATCAACAATTATTCAATCCTTCTTCCTGAGAAGCCTGCTTGCCACCGCTTCTTTCAGCTCAGCCCACATACACAGTCCTTGTGTGTCAAATTCTGCTATAGCATAACAAAACACCTCTGGACAGCCATATAGAGAGAAATAATAACATTAAAATAACTATAATAAACCAAAATAAAATGTTATAATGACTAAATTAAAATATTAGCAACTTAAGTCTAACAAATTAGGACAAAACTTCTTATATGTTAATAAGGTGAAAATTAAAAGGAACAATGTGATATTAACATAAACTATAAAGAATGGAATAACAATCTAGTTTTCAACTAAGACAACACTAGTGGTTCTCCCTCTCCCTCAGTGCAGCTTCTATTACACTGCAGCACCACCATGTGGCAGAACGACATACTGCAACTCTAGAACTAGTTGAATGACTACTTTCATCACTCAAAAAAACACCAGGCAACTGCTACGCACTGAATTGTGTCCCTCTAAAATTCAGATGTTGAAGTCCTAACCCCCAATGTGACTGTATTTGAAGACAGGGCCTGTGAAGACGTGATAAAGGTTAAATGAAGCCATAAGGGTGGGACTCTAATCCAACAGGGCTAGTGCCTTTGTAACAGGAAGAGCCGCTAGTGCGCTCACACAGGCACTCAGGAAAGGCCACATGAGCACACGAGAGAAGACTGCCATCTGCAAGCCAGAATGAGAAACCTCACTAGGAGCTAAATCAGCAGGCACCTTGATCTTGGACTTTCTAGACTCCAGAACAGTGAGAAATTAATTTCTGTTGTTAATCACCCAGTCTGTGGCATTTTGTTATGGCAGCCTGAGTAACTAATACAGCAACACTTCTAAGACAAAGGTCGTCATTTATAAATCAGGAATAAAAATCAAAGCCTTGCCTTTAAAATTTTTAATCCAAAAATTTATAGAAATTAAAGTTAACCTTTTCTGACAAAGTCCTTTACCAGCTAAAAGAGGATGATATTTAGATCAGAAAGGTTAGAAGTTTGGAGCAATTCATATTATTAAAAGGAAATAATTTTCTCCTGAAATTAAGGGAGTATGGTTCCTCAAAATGCCTGTGCTTTCCTCAGAGCAAGTCAAAAACTCTAAAACAAACAAACAAAAATTTTCATATTGATCCAAAGTAGAAAAGTAAATTTTATTAGAAAATAGAAATACTTAAAAATTACAAATTCCTTGTTTTCATCTGTGTATGTGTGTTTTAGAAATACTTACCCCTTTATAAATATTCCTTGACTGCCTGAATCATAGTAGTCAAGAACATGGACTCCAGAGCCCAACTACCAGGGTTTACAGCCCCATTCTGCTGCTTACTAACTTAGAGAAGTCTATTAGGCATATTACTAAACCGCTATTTCAGTTCTTCACCTGTAAAATGGAGGTAATAGCCTCCCATACTAGTTGTATCCCTCCCAAGACCCTCTTTAGAGCCTATCATCCACACTCCATTCGCCCACTCCCCATGCCCTAAAAATAAATTTTATTTACGTGTGGTAATCTATAGGTATTACCAAAACTAGTACCACATGGACAGGACAACCCTTCACCTTAGCATCCCAGAGCAGAGAACAAACAAGATAAACCAAAGTGAAATCTGGATGCCTCAGTGCACAGATTAACTGCCTCTTTCTCACTCACCTGAAATATACTATTTCTGCATTATCCTGACTCTTCACAATATAGTATATAACACTTGTCAGATGGAGGATTCTAGTGGTAGATGCAGGTAAACCCCTTGGGTATGTGGTACTTCAGTTTGCAAGTTTAGGTATTTGATTTCCTCCAAGTCCCCCCAAGAAAACCCAATTAAAGAGACACCTGATCTCACCCTATTTAGCCTAATTTGTTCTACCAGTTTAATGTAGTGTCTTTTCTGGACCTGGTCAACTATCTCACTGCTGTAGGACTAGTCTAACTCCATGTACTGGACTACAGATAAACTCCTCTAGGTAGGATGCTACAGGTCTTATTTTGTTCTTCCTTAGAAGTAAGAGGACTACAAAGTTGGAGGACATAAAAGGGAAGACTTAAGAATGCTCCATTTTGTCTCCTGCCATCATGAAAAGGCAGGGTTCTTTGTAAAAGCCAATAATGCTAGGAAAACTAGAAAGGAACAGGAAAAGAGGAAGACCAAACATGAGATGGATCGACTCCATGAAAGAAGCCACAGGCATGAGTCTACAAGGGTAGAGCAGGGCTGCTGAGGACAGGACACTGTGGATGTCACTCATTCATAGTCACCAGGAGTCAGAGCTAACTCAACGGCACATCACACACACATCTACAGAAAGGAAAGGGAAACCTCTTAGAGGCTGTGGCAATCCCTCATCCGCTCCCTAAACAGCTTTCAAGTTTAAGGGGTGTGCATAAACTTTTACCTACTTGTATGTAATGGCTTGTCTATAATTTGTTACAAATACTTAGGTAAGATACTCCATACTAAATTTAAATCAGGATTTTCAATTGTTTTTTAAATCCTCCTCCAAAGGAAATAACCACCAACAGTTTTTATATAGTAAATAACCACTAGTGGTTTATAAGAATTTTAACTATTATCTCCCACTAGTAATTATACCCAAAATTAAATGAGGTAGTGAACACTGCTGGAAAACAGTCAGTCAAAAATTAATGATGATGATGATGATAAATAATAAGGAACTAATAATATGAATACAGTACACAATCCATCACTAGGTACTATATAATTAATCCCAAGCAAATGATAAAAACAACTGCTATTAAAGTTCAGAGACAATTATGGGCTAGAGCTGACTGGCTACATTTAAAAATAAACAGCATTTTAAGAATGAACTTTAGAAATTATCCACCCTAAACCTCATTTTACAAATAAAAAACTCAGGTCCTACACAAAGAGCTGCTGGTGGCAGTCCTTCAGGAAAAAAAGGATAATCTGAGCTGGATCTAGAAAGGTACCTAAATAGAATTTGAAAAGTCAGGGAGAAGACTTTCCAGGTAGGAAAAAAATATAAGCAAAAGTTTAAAAGCTGAAACGAGCCAATCAAATTCAGGGGACAAAGAATGGCTTAGTTTTGTGTTGGAGATAGGGTTTCAATACATAAAGAATTAAAGCTTATCCTATAGGTAGTGGGAAGCTAGAGTGGGTTTTGAGCAACAAATGAAAATTTTTATAAAAGCCCAAATTGTGCATTTGTTTGACAGCCAAGTCTATCTATGAACATAAAACAAGAGTTATAACAGCCCAAATGTTTTACCAACTGCAAAACCAATTTTAAAAGAAAAGGTAGGTAGGTGGATGGATGGATGAATAAAAAGGGAATTAAAGAGATAATGGAATAAAAAATGGACAATGAAAGAAAAAGGAAACAAAGAATAAAATGATAGAGACATGTGAGCAAAACAATCGACAGTTATATTATAAAAGTTATTTCATGCAGTCAAGTTCTGGAAAGAGGGTAAGATGGTCCAAACAAGTCTCTATGGCTGTTGCTATGCTTCAAACTGTAATAATTTACCTCTCTAGCAGCACAGTCATGAGGAGCTTCTTCTTTATTTACTTTTCCTTTTGGAAATCCCCAGCCTGATTTCGCTAGGTACCCCTGAACCAGTAGAACCTACAAAACAAGCAAAGATTAAAATAAGTAACTTGCTCTCCTTTCCCATACTCCTTTCTAAAGTCAAAGGTGTTTTTCTCCTTACTTCAGGTAACTGTTATCACCAATTTTATACAGTACTTGGTTTAAATATCTTCTATTGTTCTGAACACATGAGTGTGAAGAAGGCATTCTATCTATTTTAATGTATTTCTTCAACAATGAAGTAACACTTCCTTGTAATAAGCCATACAGCAGTAAGTATAATATTAAGACACAGAATGCAAACAAAATATGCAAAATTTGGCCTTTTAGCACTAAAAATCTATGTATTTTAGAATCTCAATCCTAAACATTATAGAAATAACACATTTTAGTAACAGGATGAAAACAGTTGATCACTATTTCATTAAGAATCTTTCACTTCATTACACTCACATTTTCAAGTGTCTCATCAAGAATAATTGCACCATATGTTGGTACTCCCATTTTATATTCCTTCCATTCATCCAAAACTTTTTCCACATCTTCACCTTGAGGCAGCAAAAATGGACAATGACTGAAGAGTATACATAGTGTTAAGGAAGTTACTTTCTCCCTTAATATTGCTTGTGCACTATACAGAAAGAGACCTATTTAAATCAACTATATATTTTATATGAAATTTCTCAAATCTTCACTTCATCTAAGTTTATCACTCTTTTGTTTTTTCACATTTCCTTCTCTTGAACAAGTCATTGCTAGCTTCTGCATTTAGACTATACACAAATCAAGTAAGCTTTAGATACTCATAGTCCTGGATCCCTAAATTATTAACAAATTTAGGACTACACGAATACCTCAAATACTTCTCACTGAGTCAAATTCATCATATCAGGAGTTGACAGGTACTGAAACCAACAGCAAGAAACAAGTACAGTGCACATATATTGGTGAGAGGGAGAAACTGTCAGAACAAGTTAAAGTGATTAACTGCAGGAAGCAGAACTAGGGATGAAGTATATCACTCTATATGCTATATTTCCTTACTATGTATGTGTATTGCACTATAATTAAAAACACTTTTAAAATGAAGATTTTCTGAAGATTAGAGAAAAAGGCAAATCTGGATATTAAGGAAAACATAGCCTATTTCAAAAGAAATTGAGTATGGCCACTCCCCTAAACTGGGAAGAGTAAAATAATTTTTTAAAAAAGTAAAAACCTAAACCTGTAAAGTATATGTTCAGGCTCCCAATACTTCATGCTGTTAAATGCCTCATCACTATAACACTGTTATCATGAAAAGTGAGGACAAAATTATGCTATGATAGTGTTTTTCAAACCAAGGACATATTCTTAAGGGTCCTCAAATCCTCTTTGATTATATATAGTTTTCATTTGCATTTTAATCTAGAAACATGCAAAATGAGCATATTTTCTATCATTCGATGATCATGTATATCAAGTACTATCACTTGATTTCAGAGATCATATTGGTACTAGAATTACTTTTGGGCTAATTAAAACAAGAAATCTAACATGCAATTGATGCATGAGGGTCAAATGATATCCCAACAAATATAGAAAGGTTTCCTAACACACAGAACAAAGAAAGATGCTGGAAAAACTGGAGTATGGGAATGTCAAAACACCCTCAAAGAAGTCAGCTTTATATTCATATTGTGACTGATGGTTTAAAAAAAAAAAATCACACTAAATTCATTTTATGAAAATATATAAGTTCTACAGCTTTGTATTTAAATTTTTGTTTTGATTTTATAGTTGTACTAAGAAGAGGCCTTCAAAAAGCCCAAAGAAGTCAACCATCTATGACAACCTTGTAATTAAAAGACAGGCACTAAGTTGATCTCAATATAATTATTCCATGCCTTCATTTGGGGAGGGGAAAAAAGGATAAAGTTCGGACGCAACATTAACCATTTCAGGAAGCCCTATGGTTCTACACAGGCTTGCTAAGGTTCTGAAAGGTATTTTCCAATAAGATTGGCTTTAGATGTTTAGGAAAATCACTCATGTGATTTAAAGTTATCACAGATAGTTTTTAATTTAAACACAAACTTTAAATAAATAATTTTTTTTCTATTAAATATTTAACCAGAGGAAAACACAGAAAAACACCCCAGGAACAAAGACAACATCCAATAGTTCAGAGAACAGGTGCTTATCCAGTTTTTTCTCTCTTCCTTCTCCCTGCAATGTTCCTAATAATTTCAAGGTGCATCAGTGCCTCCACAAAGCAATATTATCTCATTTTTCTATGCATTAAACAACTTCTTTAAAGAGAATAATTAAAAAGAAAGGTTTATCAAGATAAATTACATCAACCAACTTAACTTTGGAGACTATTTACACTCTTTGTTTATCTATTATTTCTACCCCCAAACCACAACAAAATGAGTTGACTGAACCAACTACAGTTCAAAATATACTTGGAATTACTGTTGCAAAAGTATTTAAGTATTTGACTAAAGTCCACACAATAAGCAAGTAACAGAATCCAATCCAAAATGACATCAATTTCCCCACTGACTACTCTTATATCCCTCATACTTAATAGTACAGAAAAGCAATTCGATTCAAACATGGGAGTGAAAATTTTTAAATACCATTTTTATTTAATGAGATAATGTATTTAATTTTAAAACATAGTATAATATGCCCTGAATAATTATCATTTCTAATTTTTATTAAAATTGTTACTCTATCACTAATTTTCTTAATCCCCAAACCAAATTATTTTGAGTCTTGAATCTGGGATACTGGGCCTTACACAGTAGTAATTCTAAGAAAAAAAAAAAAAGGAAACACTGATTAAAGAATCTAAGAATTTAAATTAAGCTCGTCCACTTCTGTTACATACACTTTCTATCTTTTTAACAATTCAGTGATTTTTTTTTTTTTATATATACTTCTTTTATTCTAACTTTTTTTTTCCTGCAAAAACATGAAAAAATCTGCTTTGGGTACAATCATTTAGACAGTAATCTCCATCCAAAATCTTACCATTGTCTTAGATAATACCAATTTCCCCACAGACGTCTCCCCTCAAGCTCTTGCCTCAGTTACTTACATTCCTGGCGTTTCATTCCCCCACTTCCAGGACCAACTCCCGCAGCAACATTCCGTACCCTGCCATCACTAGAAGTATTCTGGCAATTTGATTAAAACATCCTGAACATAACTTTTTATGGCACTCTTGATTACTCGCACTATATCATTATTCTACATTGATCTTTGACTATTTTCCTTTGTATTAGCACCTTTCTGCTTTTATTTTTTTCCCTAAACAACATGGTCCATCAGTTTAATCAATCTCTATGCAATACTCAAAATTCCTTTGCCCCATCGTTCTCTGAATATAGCTCCCTGGCAAAACCTCAAACTAGGAAAAAATCCAGGATACCCATTCTCTAGTCACATTGCTGAGTTTACTGAAGAAAAATCACAAGATGATGCACAAGTTACATAAGAAAAATCAGAGGCAAAGAAGAAAAAAAAAAAAAGCCTCACGATTTGGCCAAGGTTGCATGGCTGGTAATGCTAACCCAAGGAACCTGCCTCCAGATCTCATGCTGGTAACTTTTATTCTATGCAGTCTCTCCACTTCAATATCCCACAGGTACCACAAACCAACCTGTCCATAACTGAATCCATCATTCCCCCACAAAATTTCTCCTTTATTTTTCTGCAAATGGAATGGCGTACCCATCCACTCAACTGCTCAAACCAGAAACCTGAGTACCACTCTTGATTCTCTTTTCCACCTCTCCTCAGACATCCAAGTTAACATGAATTTTATCTCCTAAACAGTATCCAAATTTAATCTTTTCTATCCACTTCTGTCACAGGCTTCCATTTCTAATTCATAAATTAGTGAAATAGCATCTTAACTGGGTTCCCAGTCTCGCCTCCCTCCAATACACTGTCTACACTATTACAGAGTTCTTTCAAAACACTCCTAGAGAGAAAAAACACAAATGTGGCAAAATGTTAACAACGGGTGAATAAATAATACGGGTATGATGTCGGTTCACGGTAATCTTTCAACTTCTAAGTGAAGTTTTTTCCCCTAAATAAAAAGTTTAACTTTTTTAAAGCTATATTCTACTATTCTTATGAAGTCCAAATAAACATGGCCTACAAGACGATTACAAACTTTAGCCCTGACTTACTCTCTGTCATCATCCGTTGTCCCATAGCATTTACTCTAAAACCCAACCATATTAACTTTTTTCACCTTTTCACATGGATCTTTCTCACACAGACCACTTCCTCCAAAGAAAACTTTTATCTAGCTCCAAGCCTGGGTTGGGTGTGCCTCTCCTCCGTTCCTCTTGAGCCCTGTGCTGCCCTATCATAATTTACCTTACTGCACTGTAATCATTTCCTTTCCTGCCTCCCTCTCACCTTCCTCAGGACAGGGACTGAATCCACCATGCTCAGAGTATAATGCCTGGCACAGAGTAAACGCTGCTATTTAAGGAGTCTACCACATTAGTAATCAAGGCTTTTTCCTCCATATAACTCAATTTAAAGAAACAAAACAGGTTTTTTATTTAATAGCAAGCTTAAAAGTCACGTGCATACACACACAAAAGCTTATCCAGAACCCCAAAGTATATAAAGTTGCTCTGATAGAACCCTGAGTCAATGTAAAATAGACCGCAGAAGAGGATTTGCCAGTTTTGACCATGTTTCTATAACCTGATTACAGCTTCTTAAAAGTAAAGTTTTCTATAATTTCTCCACAGAACCTACTGCCAAGCTTTTAAGAAAGAATGTTCAGTAGTATTTCCATTCCACTTTGAGTCCTCATTTACTTCCCCATATTTAATCAGTAAAACAGGTTACTCATTTATTCCATTGACATGTCTCTTCAGTCTTTTCTTTGTAGTCCCTCTACTATGGTTCAGGACCTTACTGTTCCACAGCTCAAGTAATTTAACAATCCACCCTATATGGTTCAACCTATCCTGCCAAAGAAATCTTCTTGAATACATTTGAAAATGACCTGAGTAATATTCTTTAGGCTTGCTCAAAAACTTTCTATGTTAAGAGTTATCTAGAACAGTATTCACGCATTTTTCTGCAGAGCCCTAGGGGGTCCCTTGTTTCATTGAGCCCTAAGGGCTCAAAGAAAATTATAGGAAGTATGAGGGTTATTTTAGGTCATTTACTCCCACTCCAGTGTACTACTTGAACTTGTGGGTTCAAGGCCATTTGAACACAATTTGTGGTTAAAAAGAATGACATACAGAATAAAAATCAAAGGCCTTTGGCTCCGAATGTAAGAAGCCACAACCTCCCGCCCCGACCCCACGTACCTTCCATTCACATCTCCTATCATATCCTTGTAAGAACCCTCTGCTCAATTCAAACTCATTTACTTCCTGAGATATCCCTTATTCCTTTACAACTCTCCAATTCTGTTTAATCCCTATTTCTGAACTAAAAGAAAATCAAATAATTCTAATCATCAGTTCACATTTCAAGGGGTCTTCTACATAAAAATACTAATAATTGTGTCTTATTTATATTTGACAATCTTTAGAAATCAAGTATGTTTCATCTAATAGGTTATAAATCTCAAAGACAAGCAAAAGGAAATTTGTACTAACATATTTTACTAACAGGAATGAAAGACAGTCATTATAGTAATAAAAAGGATATCAGCTTTAGCAAAGTCTCTTATCCCACACTGAGGTAATCCTGGTGTGTTCTGCATGTAGAAATCCAAGTAAAACCAATGGGCAAGTTCAATCTGAAAACACACTCGGATAGCATTGTCTCTTTCCTCGCTGGGAATATGCAAAATAAATCGGCTGTCAAAAACAAAAACATAAAAATTATATTTACAAACCAAAATAACTTATTTAAATCTATTTAATTGCTTCATCCGTGCCCCACCACCATAGAAAAGTGACCAAAAGCAGTGCTAATCAAGGAAGCAAAATTTAGGGGAAATTACTACAGGGAAGGTGAGTCTGAAAATAAGCAAACAAAAAAACGATATCACATGTATCTTCACTCAGAATTTTTTCAAGATGTCATTTATCCTCTGTTCACAAGTACAGAGATAAACAAACTTAAGAGCCCACTAACAGTAAAGGTGAGCAAAAAAACAATCTTTGCTAGGATTTCCTCCCATGTCTGGTAACATTTTCTAAGAACATATACAAATATATTCATACAATCAAACAGAAAAGATGTTAGATAGCTACTTAATCTTCACATTTATTACAAAATTCAAATCTGCTGCTCATTAATAGACCATACTTCCCAAAGAGACTCAACTACAGAACCTGATTCCAAACTAACTTTCAAATATACTCACTTTTAAAAATCCTAAATTGTCTTTTCCAAGCACATTCGTATGGGGGAGAAGGGTACAGGTATTTAGTATACATATAGCATAAATGTATGCTATATGTACATATGTATATGTGATTTAAATAATAAATCCCCTTTCTTGTGCAACAAACAAGTCGGAATTTATAAGTCTAAATAAATGTGATTTACAGCAGTCATTAAGCAACCACTGCTTCTTCTACTGCATAGTATCTTTAGTAATACTTTTTCTAGTGACTTTTGAGACAGATTGAACTACATAAAAGGTTTTTAGAGCTGCTCTTAAATGTTTAAAATAGTATCACCCTGTTTGATCACTTACACTATTCACTAGCTATGATACTTAAATGTTCTTGAGGGTTTCCAAGTTTCAAATCAAATTTCAAAATACTTTTAAATTATAAAAATAATGTTACATTTCAATAGAGGAAGTAATAAGTAAATGGTAGCACAAATGTATGTACAATAATCTACATTTCAATATAGAAAAACTACATAAAAAGGATCTTAAGCTACATATACACTAAGAATAAAATGTGTAACATGAAACTCTGATAGCATTACCTAAGATATAAAATCTAAACTCTTCTATGTGGCGTTCAAGAGCTGGTTGCTGCTCATCTGCACAACCTTTTAAGTCACTCTAAGAGGTTCTTTATACCTAGCAATATCTAATTCTTGGAACCCTACTAGATTGCCTTCCACATACTATTATCTATACTCCCCTTCTCTTGCCCATCTAGCAAACTCCGATTCATCCTTCATGACTTACAAACACTACTATGTAGGTATACCAAACTCCTCTAAACAGATTTATACACACTTTCACACTCCTACCCCATTACAGCAATTGCATGATTTTTACTATTATTGTCCACAAACCCTTCCCAATTAGTTCCCTGAAATAATGTACTATATCCCTGCATATTTTTATTGCCATAGTCTAGTAAACCATCTGACATAAACTGTTAATGACATACTGATAGTTATATCTTTTCAATGTTTACACAGGTTCCTATTTCTGTTAAGATGGAGAGAGCACACTCCACTCTGCCCCTCCCATAAAATGCAGCTGTAAAACCTGGACAAAACGCATGGAGCAGCTATTTGAGAACTGCGAAAAGTAAACAGCAGCGAGAAGTTTGGGAGGAAAGACGTATTCAAAGTGAATTTACCATTTTCCATGCTCTAGTATCCCCTGGCTGGACTAGGGGGTCGAAGTGGGCACCAGCAAGGACAGAGAAAGAGCTCCAGATCAAGAAAGGAGATTCAAAGCAACTCCTAACACTCGAAGACAGCGGGGGAAAGTCCCCCCTTTTTTTCTTTTCCCCATTCTCTCATGTCCCAGCCCCAAAGCAATACCATTGTGGTTACACAGGTGGCAGCAGCAACAGTGTCTGTAACAGGGACCCACAACAGAGGCTAAAACTGAGGGACAGGAACCTTCCTCTCCAATTCCAAGAGCTGTGTGATCTCAAAAAAGAAGAGCCAATCTCCACTGTTTTTTAATACTCCAGTCGCTTGGTACCAGACATGGGCAGACTCACATGAAGTGTGTGACAGAGTGGCCTTTTGGCTATAGGACCAAAAAGGGAAGATCCAAGGAACTGAGAGGTGCCAGGGAGATAGCAGAGGAGCAGTTCGGGAAAATGACCTCAGGAAATTGTTTATGAATTCGGGTTAAACCCCAAGCTGCAAAAGCTTGGATTAAGACTACAGACAACATACCACAAACTTTGTGAAATGAACTGTGAGACAGACAATGCCCAAGTCTCAAAGACTAGGCAGTGGGCAGTACATACAGGGAAAAGGCACTGCAAAAACTAGCCTTCTTTCATCTCACTTTATTTAACTTACCTCTTACCGCCATGTCTAAAAAAGCCCTGTCTGCTATTTCTTATTTTCCTCAGTTTGAGGCATTTTCTATTTCCATTATGGAAAAATGCATAATTAACTGTACTTCTGCTCCTGTTCTACACACTTTTCTGATCTCTCCATCCTCTTCAAAAAATTATATCAGTTTTTGTTAGTCATGTTTTGCACTACTGACATTTTGGAGCAGATAATTGTCAAGAGGAGGTGTCCGGTGCACTGTAAGACGTTCAGTAGAACCGCTGGCCTCTGCCCATTAGATGACAACAGCACTCCCTGCCAAGTGCTGACAAGCAAAAATGATGTCCAGATATTGCCAAATGTTCCCTGAGGGGAGCAAAATCACTCCCGGTTGATAACCACAGTATTCAGTCTTTATAGTACTATAACTCTGTAAATGCAATTCACAACTAAACCATGTAGTAAGCTGCTTTCCTTTCCTGTACAAACTTGTTCTCCCACAATTAATAAAGGTTTTGTCATTGTCTTTGCTTCATTTTCTCTATATTTATCACTAATTCGACCTTCCACTGGTTTCCCAAAATTTTTTTTTGATGTTAATTCAGATGCATCAGTTTCATCTTGAAGACTATCCAGGAGCCTTCTGATCTGTACCAATCTGGACTGGTTGTCATCTATATCTGATACACATCATCCTATGCTGTCCTTTCACTAGCATCCTATAGTTCCCTATGCCTTTATCCTATATTAAATCTCATATTTCTTGTACTCTGTCTTGTACTACATCTGAAAGTATCTTTACTCTTTACTCACACTTGATAATGTGGTTGGGTAAAAAATTCTAGATTGGAAATGATTTTCCTTCAGAATTCTGAAGATAGCGCTCTCCCCGGCCAGCTTCCCATTCTGATGTTAAGAAGATCGAAACCATTCCAATTCTTAATCTTTTCTATGATCTGTTTTTTGTCTGAAAACTTCTAGGTTCTTCCTTCTGTTCCCCGTGTTCTGAAATTTCTCAGTCTCTATTTTTCATCAATGGCACCAGACAGACATTCAATGGACCTTAACTATTTGAAATTTCATATCCTTTAGTGCTAAAGGACCTCATGACGATCCTCTTATGATTCTTTACCTTTCTCTGGTATTTCCTACATCTGATTTTCCCCTATTATTTTCTGGGAAAAGTTCTTTATCTTCCAAGCCATCTACAGAGTTCTGTGTTCCTGCTCTCATATTTTTAATTTCCAAATGCTCTTGTTTAAATTATGCTTTTATAGATTATTGCGTCATTTCATGGTTGTAAAAATCTACCTAAGATCAATGTAGGTTTTTTTTTTTAAGTATTCTACCAACTGCATAGTTTTATTCTTCCCAGCAGCTTTTTCTTCCTGTTGAACACAAACATGTACTCACTATAAAGTCATGTTTTAAACTTTATCTTTAAAGTTATCTTAGTTTTAAACTTTATATTTCATGTTAAAAGGCCTATTTCAGATGTTCATATTTGTGTGGTAGACCACAAAGTTATCTAGGAGGCTCATCAAACTATGAGGCACCACTGAAGATGATGAGACCGAGCCATCTGAGGAACCACTAGTCAAATAACCTAAAGAAGAAACTTCTAATCTCCTACCAGGAGGGTAAAAGCCCGGCTGTCAAATTCTAGAAGCTGAGCTTGAGGACAGGGCTGAAGTTTTCAGTTATGTATACAGGATGTATAAATTAACTTCTGCCACTTTTAAGTATTCTCTTATTCTAAAGAACAATGATGCTACTGCAGCAGTCTCTCATTCGGGTCTATACCACTTTTCCTTCTGCTTGAGTTTCCAAATTCTGTTGCTCATCTCTTCACCCATTCTTCTTTTCCTTGTGGGTTTATGCATTTAAAAATTTAAAAACAAAACACTACTTTATAGTGAGTACATGTTTGTGTTCAATCTACTATCTTTAACTAGAAATTCCCACTTCAACAAAATCTAGAAGACACTAACCACAACCTAAAAGGTGGTAAAAAAAAAAAAAAAAATGCCCAAGATGAAGACAAATCCAATCCCATCCTCATCCCAATTCAGGAAAGCTCCAAATGAAGAAAGGTAAGCTGGAGGATAGGAATAAGAAATAGGACCAAAAAGGGGAAGGAAAGCAAGGTCTGTTTATGTCATAGAAGAACGTCTACTCTTTCACTCCTTTTATTCTTTATAGAAGTTTCTCCTACAAGGCAAAACTCCCCCGTGCTGGTTCTCAAGGGTCCCCCAGTGTCAGAGCCAGCTTTCTATCTACTCACATAGAAGAGAAGCCTATCCATAAGCCATTCTACTGCCTTATCTTACACATATAAAACAACCACCAAGAATCACCAACACCTAAGGAAAATCTGGGGCATGACAAAGAAAAAGTTAAAGAACTGGCCTTCAAGAAAAGACAATGTTGAGAATATCTTCTAGAACCTTGGTACTCAAAGTGTGGACCCTGGGCCACCTAGAAGCATAAGTATGAGAAGAGAAACAGACACATTAGTCAAGTCATATAAAGACTAAGGAAGTTTTACTTTCTAATAACCCCCTCAAAGGAAATTAGTTTAGAAATGTGCACCAGCAAAACAAGAATGAAAACATAAGATTCAAGAGAAGAGAGACACTGGGAGAGCTGTGAAAGGGAATTCCAGTACACCAGTTGTTTGGCAAGTGAACCAGTCCAGACTAAACTAGAGGGGCGGGAGTCTCCAAGAGGGCACTCTGGAGGAAGAAAAGAATTCTGTAGAAAAGATGGTGTAATTTAGTGTGCAACTGAGGATATAATAAAGGAGCAGATCGGCGGGAGGGAGCAGCTAGAAACTTTGGATGTGCTGATGGAGAGAAGATGTACAACAGAATCATGGCCCAAAAAAATGTGAAGCAAAACACCCAAGTTAGAACAGAAAGACAATAAAAAAAAATTTTTTTTAAAAGATTTCAAGAATATCTCGAAGGAATCAAGGAATAATCCCCCTCCAGAACAAACAAACAAACAAAAAAACTAAAAGAAAGCATCATTTTGACCAATTTGTAGCATGTATGAAAAGAGAATTCATTGGGACGTTCTCAAGATCCTTATCAAGGTATGGTGACTATGGGCTGATGGAAAAAACAAAATCTTAGCTACTGTAGCCTTGCCTCTACAGTGAAATATATGTACATAGTTATACTGTATAACAAATGTTATTATAGTTCAGCTTTTGCAATCAACAGACTTCATAAGGTTACAAAATGAAACGTAAATATTATCTATCTTAATTTTTATTTTAGTTTGCCTGGAGAGCTGAGGGAATTGGGTAAGAAAGAAATGGAAGAAAAGATGGGGCACTAATTGCCTCCCCTTATCAAACAGACTCAAGAGATACTGTAAGTTCATACAACAGTATAACCAAAGGTAACCAATGTAACAATTTAAAATAGTGATATAAGTATATTGGAAGGAGGCCAAGGTCAACAGCAGGCACAGTAAACCAAACCCTCACCTAGTATTTACCAAGGTAAACTAAATACTCAATCTAATATCTAAAGTTGATGAAACAAGAAATCGGTGCAAATATATTTAAATATTAAAGTATTCACCAGAATTCAACACAAAACAGGTACTAGACTGAAGAGTTGAACTGAGAAAGGGGTAGGGCAGGAGACTGCTGTTTTTCATTTATAAATTTCTCTGTACTGTTTGATTTTTTTAAACCTTAGACATGAGTATACCTTCATAACAATTAAAAGCTGGCTTCTTTAAGAAAAAGGAGATTTTAGCACATTAAAATTACACTTCAATTTTCATTCTGTGCATGTTTTTGAACTGTTTTAAAGATTTTAAAGTATGTATGTATATACACATATATGTACACAGAAAAATATGCTTTCCACAATAATTTGCTATTGGAAAATTTCTCCATCTCACAAAATGTCATATTTTCAATGTTCCCCAAGATAGAAAGAATATTAGCACAAGGATTGCCAATTAGTACAAAAATGTTTCAGTAGAATTGAACACTAAAATGGCAAACTGAAAATGAGAACAATATAATGAACCTACCAGACCACCAAAATAGCAGCAACATTTGTAACCAGAAAATATCTTTCTCCTTTTAACAGAGTAGCCCCACCACTATTTCTTAAAGGGGCTTTTAAAAAATACTTCAAACGTCTCTTTAAAAGAGAAACAACTTACCAAACTGTATTTTCAGTTTTTACTTTAAAAACATGCTTTCCAATTCTTTAATAAGCTAATTTAAATAGCAAAATTTTAAAAACTGTTTAACTTTTAATATCAAAAATCATGGTGCACCAAAGGCAAGTATCACCATAAACCTGGTGCACAGTTCCTTTTTTATATACACATACTTTTTTTATAAAGCAATTTGTGTTCACTAGAACATTTTAGACTAGAGTCTTCTCTTCTCTAATTCCATTCCACCCAGAAATAATCAGTGTTATCAGTCTGGTGTACAGTTGACCCTTGAACAACATGGGTTTGAATGGCACAGGACCACTTGTACACAGATTTTTTCCCAATAAATACTTCAAATGTATTTTCCTTATGATTTTCTTAGTAACATTTCCTTTTCTCTAGCTTACTTCCTTTTAAGAATACAGTATATATCACGTATAACTTGCAAAATATGCTAGTCAATTGTTATTGGTAAGGCTTCCAATACAACAGTAGGATATTCATAGTTAAGTTTTGGGGGGAGTCAACAGTAGGATATTTGTAGTTAAGTTTTGCGGGGAGTCAAGTTATACGCACGCGTGCACACGCACACATACACACAAACATAAATACAGAAAACATTTAAAAATTTGTTTTAATAAAAGGCATCAAATGACTAAATACATTATTACACTCAATAGTAGACTACATCTCTTTTCAAGACACAAAGATTTTCTTTCAGTTTACTGTTTGCTAATTTCCTTAGAAATTTCTAATGGCTGCACAGTATTTCAGTAAATGAAATGCTGCATATTAAACCATTTGAAAAATAACAGTCTATGTCTTAGGTTATGAGCAGTCTAACAGTTACAAAGTACATCTTGAAAATTTAAGTCTCTTGCTCAAATTTTCACATAAAAATCAATCTCAAATTTTAACTTTCTCCAAAACTTATTAATATATGATCAATAACTGAAGTAGGCACAATTAGCAGGAACATGTAATTTATCAAAAATCAAATTAACACAACAAAAAACCTCTTAAATATACTACTAATAAGCAGAACTGGAGAAAATATAAAGGGAGTAACGAGAATCAAGACCAAACTCATAAACCAAAAGGTACTTAAAAGAGCAAAGAAGTGAAGAAAAATGAACCTTTTTCAACTTACGCTTCATTCTTATAGAAATTAAACATAAATTCTAAGTGTAAAAATTTCTGAAAAGGCCCACAATCAAAAGCCTGAATTGTTAATAAAAATCAATTAATCAACAAAGATATTACAAATATTAACTTAAAAACAGCATTACTTTTAAAACCTAAAGTTTTAAGAAATGGTTACTTGGCAGTCACTGGGATGTAAAGTACGGCACAGGGATTATAGTCAATAATATTGTTATAACTATGTATGGTGTCAGATGGCTAGTAGACTTATCTAGGTGATCACTTTGTAAGTTATAAATGTCAAATCACTATGATGTACACCTGAAAATAATATCATACTGTCTGTCAACTGTAATTGAAAATTATTTTTATTTTTTAAAGAAACCACTATTCGGTTTCGTTATTAATCAAGATAGCTAGCCTCAACCTTTAAACACATTATCCTTACAGAGCCAAAACGATAGCAAAAAAATTCTTAAAGGAACAAAAATACACTCACTGGAAAACCAAGAATCATTATTTAACACTCAACAGATGTTTAACATAGTGTTTACAAACACAACAATTACTTTGTGTGTAAAGAGGTTCCACACGTAAAATCAATTATAATGGTTGATATTTCTTTAAATGATGTAATCCTCTGTAATATACAAAATAAATCCAATACTAGTAGGAAGTTTAGATTCCCATAAAACGTATAATTATCCATCTTTTTCTAAATAAATCTGTATCTCTATGAATCCATACATAATTATTGCTCACTTTTCCAAATATTTTTCTAACTATAAATGCACATCCTTTTAAAAATCTTGAAAACATGGTAAAAATCATAATCCCACTTTTGCCACACTTTTTCTAGTCATTGAGCCATACAGACATACATATATCAAATCTTTCTTTTCTTAAAATATTTGGAATCAAAAGTGCCTTTTAAATGGCTCATTCGAATCTATCATATTCCAAATATTACAATCATATGTCCACCAAAGAAAGAGTGACAATAATTCTTGTTAGTTGCAAAACTATTCTATTTACTTATCTACATGTACCCTTCTTTTGTGAAGTTTAAAATGTTAGACTTGATTTCCTATTGCATGCACCTGGCATAGGAGAAAAAGCACAGGCACTGTAGAGAAAAAGGCCTAGGTTTCAAATCTTGATTTTCTGAATTACAATGAATGTTACCTTGCAAATTACAACCTCCAAAGGTCTGTCAGATGAAAATAGAAGTAACTGCACCTACCAAATAGGGTTGTTTCGAGGATTAAATAAAGATAAGGGAGAGCTCAGTGTCTGGCACACAGTAGTAATCTCACGAATATTAGTTTTTTCCCATTTAAAAAAAAAAGCGTGAAGGAGACACAGACTTTTAGATATAAAAACACATCAACTGTAAAAGATGTTATTTTAACAGAGCTTTTAATTGAAATAATTTATTTCACAACCCACTTATACCTGACAACTCCTCAGGGTATTACTGTCCAAAAATTTTGCTCCGAGAAAAGAAAAAAAAAACATTTTAAGTTTATTTTACACTTTTGGCTACCTGAAATCATAACTGACAAGAGGAAAGAATGAAGATTTCTCCTGTAAATGTATATCGAATTAAAACCCTGAGGTTAAGAATTTCCTTTAAGAAGGATAATTAAGGGATGAAAAGAGCAACTCGATTTTGTTTTCTCCTTCCAATGATAAGTTTGGAGATGAACAACAGAGTAATTCTTTATAGCAATTTACGGAAAATGCCACGAGAAAAGGGGTACGTTTGAAAACTGCTCCCTGCGTAGGTCCGGGGAACTGGAATTCTAAAGTTTAAGACCCTGGGGGGGTCTTATGACAGTAGTAGCGAACGAGATGAAGGGAGAAGGGGAGAAAACGGTCTGTAAAAGTCAGAGAGACAGAAAAAGTAATGGGAAGGGGAGGGGGCGGCCGAAAAACGCTAACGACCCAGGTTTCGGCGAAGCGGCTTCGCTTGCGGGAAAGCGAACCAGCTGCGGAACTGAAGAAATGGGGAAATCCCAGAGCTCCGCGAAGGATGGAAGGGGCGTGAGAAACAGGGAGGCTGCGGCGGAAAAAGAGGGGTGGTGTCGGCCCAGAAAAGGGTCGCCGCGGGAAAGGGAGCAGCGGCGGGACCGGAAAGCGAGGATAAGGATGTGGGCGGCGGGAGCAGGCGCCGAGGCCTCTGCAGTCGTCTCATCCGAGCACGGGGACAAGGGCCGGCGCGGCGCGGTACCTGCAGAGATCGTCCAGGACGCTGCCGGGAATCTCCACCCGTTTGGTCTCCATGATGAGGACCCACAGCAGGAGCAGTGCATCCCGGCTCCGCGCGGCCGGGGACCGAGGGTACGGCACGGAGACTCCGGCGCGCCGGAGAGCGGGCGGCGGCTCCAACGAGGACCAGCGGGGGAAGGGGCGAGACCCGCGCACTTCCGTCCCGCACCCTCAGCCCTGGACCCCCCGAGGCTGGGCCGAGGCGCGGGGCGGAGCCCCGGCACTTAACGCCCCTGTTCTGCTTGAACAGCCCAATGGGAAGCTGGAGAATCGAGAGCCTGAGCACGCTGGGCCAATGAGGCGTTTGCTTATTGGTCCGTCGTCTCCAATCCGTCTTCAAGGGACTCAGTTGCTACTCAGAAAACCAACTTCCCGCCGCCTTTGACGGAGCCCTGGGGTGGGTACGCGCACGCGCACCAGGACTCCTTTGCGCTACGAGGAAGTCTAGAGGGCTCAGGTCTTCCCTATAGACCCCGAGACTAACACGAGGACTTGGGCGTGGCCTGTACGTCCTCTCTGTGACTGAGTAGTCTCTCCTTCCTCTCCACCGCCGACCTCGCGGGCGCGTTCCGCTCTGCGCAAGCGTGCCTTCACCATTTCTGTCACCGAATATCCTGCCGACCCGCAGCCGCCCCACTGCCTCCAAGCCAAGGGCTGTGCCTCCTTTCACTACAAACTCCTGAAGAGGGCTGTCATTTTGGGAGTGGTTCACCTCTGTCCCTTCTCAGGCACCCAACCCCGTAGGTGAAGACAAGCGCTTTATCCCAGGATCTGACACGAAATGAGATCTTGGAAGATATTGACTGAACTTGAATTCGGGAATCTGCATTCTGCCTCTACACTCTCAACTCACTCCAACCTGCTAGTCCTCATTCACTCCTCATCTGAGATCCTACTTCCTCTTTTTACGTCAGACTCACATCCCCCCTGCACACACACACACACACACACACACACACACACCCCTTGGTCACAAGTTTAGTCCGTTCTTTTAATGTCCCATTTAATGTCCCATTGTTTCTCTTAATTTCTGTCCAATTGCCCTCTTTTACATCAGGTTCACGTTATTTCTCCTCACTAGTGCAAGAGCTGCCAAACCAAGTACCTCTGCCTCCATTCTTGGCCTGTACGACTGTCCACCTCATTTTGTTTGGTTTTGTTCACATATGAACAGGTTACATTTTTTCGGCTTCTGATGTATGATCAAGCCCAAACTTTATGTAAGAGCCCTGTTATCTATTTTACCCTGTTTCCTTTCTTTTTGCTCTTTATTGGAGAATTCCTCAAATTTATCTTCTAGCCAGCCATCTATCCAAGTTTTACTTTTCTAGAGTTCTCTTTTGTTCTTCAAATATCTCTGTTGTAGTGTCATAGCCTTCATAAATTTTCCCATCTCTATGAGGATATTAATACATTTTTAAAGTTCTCTTCCTGAATAGCCTCACATTCCTCTCAGCTGCATTTTGCTATTAATTAGATCTCCGTCTATCATGTTAGAAGTTTTCTGGTGTTCCTCAACTACAGGCGTACCTTGTTTGCTTTTATTGCACTTAGCTTTATTGAGCTTCATAGGTGTTGCATTTTTTTTTTTTTGGTTGTTGTTTTTACAAATTGAAGACAAGACCCTACATGCACACCAGCAAAAAGATTACTGCTCACTTTACTGCAAAACTCTTTTATGACAGTGGTCTAGAACCAAATTCATAATATCTCCAAGGTATGCCTGTATTCACTCAACAATAGGGAACTAAAAAATGAGTTAAGTGCTATAAAGACTGATTGGAAGCTCCCAGCATGTTGATGAGGCTCATTTCCTGAGAGCGTCTCTGTAGGATGATCTGGCTGGGCTGTTGGTTGGGAACACATGGCATCAGTATCTGTAGGACATTCTTTTCAGCTGGTGAAATTCCATAAAGACAAGATCCTTCGGGGTGTCTACGTAAGAAATTTTTATGAGTTTATTTGAGCCAAACTGACAACATATGCCATGGAGCAAGCTCTCAGATACTCCCAAGAATGGCAGTTTTGCAGCTTATTTTATACATTAGAATCAAAAGAGAAAATGTAAAGAGGTGCATGAAATCCGTTCGTGGTAGAAAAGGAGACAGGAGAAAGCATAGTGGGGAAAGCTCTAGGACTGGATAAAAGGCAAATGGAGAAACACATACTTCTTTTATATTGGTGGGTACAGGATAGTTAGTAATTCACATTTACAGCACATAAAGACAGTATGCAAGGAACAGGATAACAATGAGGGGTTCTGTGGTCTCATGTTCTGGTGCCCTCAGTTGTGACTTTAAGGAACAGGAAAAGAAATTTACTCTGATATTTTAAAGATATATTATCCTAGATGCATACGAACAATGGACAGAGCTCACTTTAGGTAAAGATTGACCTTTGCTAAGGAAGTTACAGACCTGGGACGTGACTATCTGCTATTACCTGCCCAGTTAGGAATTTGTGATCAGATCATCCTGTGTGGTTACTTCTGGTCAATGAGCTTGTCAGGCTGGCACGTGGCCCTCTAAGTTTGTCAAGTTTATTACATAGTCCCTCTTTCATTCACACAGGCCAACCTAGAAGTATCCTGGGTATAACAGGCTGGAGTATTCCATTTGTTTTATTCAATCCCTCTTGGCACTGTAAAGTCTAGTTTGGGTTTCTGAAGAAGAAGGCCCTGAGACAAGGATTTAAGTGCAAGTGGGAGGTGATCCTGGGAAAGATGGGTAGCAGAAAAGGGAAGTGACTCAAGGAAGAGAGGAAAGCCAATAAAAAGATTAATATCAAGGAAGTTAGCATTGTGGGTAACTGGAACTAATCCTGCTGGAGAACTTTGGACAAGAGTATAAAACACACACCTTAGAGTTATACCACTGAAGGGGTGAGGAAGATGAAATATTTACATAATAGCTTTAAAATCAGCCATTGTTTGAGGGCTGCTCCTGGTGCCTATACCCCAGCCTACCACATGGGCAGCAAGGCAGGCTCTAGTGGCCAGAAAAAGCCCTTAGGCAAAGAAATGCAAATGCTAGCAGTTGGAAGTCCAGGCAATGTAGTGTAATGCATTGGTAAAGGTGAGGGTGAGCCCTGTTGGTAATTCTGTTTTGCTGGGTGCATATTCTACCTGTCCTACCTGAACTTTTCTTTCTCTGGGTGGCACCGTAGCGGCTATTTTTCTTAGTTGTATACTTGTAGCTCAAATCTAGTTTATGGAGTACTCTAAATCTGGGGTCCCCAACCTCCAAGCAGCAGACCAATACCAATCTGTGGTCTGTTAGGAACTGGGCCGCACAGCAGGAAGTGAGTGGTGGGAATGCAAGAAAAGCTTCATCTGTATATGCAGTCGCTCCCCAGCGCTAGCATCACCACCTTAGCTCCATCTGATCATTAGGCATTAGATTCTCATAGGAGCACCAGTCCCTGGTGCCAAAAAAGTTGGGGACTGCTGCTCTAAATGATAGCAGTGAAACAACAGTGGAAAGCAAAGTGGTGTTTACCCCCAAGGGGCAGATGGTATACAAACAAGCAGATTACCAGGTTCCTGCTGAAGGTCCTGGAGGAAGTCTTCCTGCTCCCTTCCTCCTATTTCTTTGTAGTCTCCCAGCTTAGGGGCAGCTATACAACTCCTTTTTTGGTTCTTAGGGGCCAGGAATTCCCCAAACTCTCATACAGTGCTAAACTAATCACCCTGACAAAGAGTTCCAGAGATGTCTAGGGGCAAGCATCTTCCCAGCTACTTTCTTGCCCATTGCCGATCCAATCCTGCTTCCTCACATACATGTTTCTAGGAGCTGGGCTAGTGGACAGTTGAGCAGCCCTTATAGCGGTCCTCTGAGCCGTGACTTCCATAGAACCCAAGACCTCATTCAAGTCCAACTGTCCACAGGCCCCAGGAGCTTGTCTTGAGAAAGGCAGATAAATTGGAGTTTGCAGTTGAGGGGAAAGGAGATGCTAGGGTTCTTAAATTATAATAGTGATACAAGTTTTAAATAATTGGGTTGATCAAATCTTTTGACAAAAAAAATTCGGAGATGTTCTCAATCAAAATTACAACAGCTGGAGAGTGAGATAAAGAGACAGAACAGTTCACCTGTTAATAGCTGTGGGCCAACTGACAAAAGACTGTTCACATTCCTGTATGTCTGTTGGAATTTAGGATTAATTTCCAGGTGGCTATTTCCTCAATTATCCAAAAGAGAGAATAGCCAGGCACTACAGAACTCCAAGAGTCTCCACTTCTTATTTATACTTGAACTTTTCCAGTCTGCTGCCCATAGCCAATCCGCGGGAGTGGACACTTCTTCCTTGTGGGCTCAGCTGTGCCTATCTTAGAACTAACCCTGCTTCACCTTCTCCCATCCCCTCTGTCTATAGCTAATAAAAATCCTTTCAAGCCTTACATCTTTTTCCTCTCTCCCCACAACTTGATGTGTAAAAATGCTTGAAAACTGGGATGATGGACATTTCTTTCCCACCCAGCCATGTTGCTGGTGGTTTAGACCCCATGCCCCAAGACCTGTCTTTTTTTGCTAGCAACGGCCTAATAAACCCTCTCTTAAAAAGACTCTCTGCCATGGAAATTAAAATTTTTTGTTTAACACCTTTAAACTTTTAAAATATGCTATTTCAATTAGTCTTTATAACTACCTGGGGTAGGCAGATTAATGAGGCTTAAAAAGATTAAGTGATTTATAAAAATTAAGTCACTGTATATAATGGGCCCAGTGTCAGAATTCAGTTCTTCTGAACTCACAATAAGAATTCTGCTTTAGGGAGAATGACAATAATTGTTAATGTCTGTACAACATATTATAATGTAAAATGCTTTTCAAAGACAATAATCCTCACAACTGATAAAGAAAAAAAACCCGCAAACTCAAAATGGCATCACTTGTGCTAAAAGCCTAAGATATGGGCAGGATGGGGCAAATTTTCCTGAGCAGAGGGGAATTCAAACCCTGCACAGAGACAGACTCTGGGGGTGGGGGAGATGGGGGCAGGGTGAGTCTTGGCTGAGCACAAGAAAGAATTCAAATGCTTGGCAGAGTTGGAGTCAAAAAGAAAGTTTATTAGAGAATGAGTAATGCTCCATAGACAGAAAAAGCAAAGACAAAAAGTCAAGACAAGGAAAAAAGCCCTGACTGTCAAGAATCCAGTTTACATATCATTCTTTAGTTTCTGTGAATTACAATTTAAAGACTTTGTTTACCCATTTTCTTTGATATTATAGGCATAAAGTGAGAAAGAATAAGAGTATGTAGCATCAAAATGTAAGAATATGTAACTTGAAAAGCCCCGCTGGCAGTTCTCAGTCTTTGATCCATAGAGTCCCCCAAGGTTTTAGCCATAGGGATGGAATGATTTTGCGTAGGGCACGACATAAAGGCTGTTTTCCTGTTTTCTTTTCAGGGTGTGGGGAAATGGTCTGTTTGCAATCCCAGCAGAAATCTTCCTTGTTCTGCAGGTTTCCTAGTTATATAAGTCTGGCTGTAGGGCTGATCAGCATATTGCAGTCTCTGAATTTAGCTTGATTTAACACTTTAGTTCTCTTGCCTCCTCTCTACATTAATATCAAACCTAGATTTAATAGTTTATCTAATTGGATTTTCAAACTCTTCCAGAAATTTAATCAGTCAGCCTGGAATTTTCTGGTCAAGCACCTCTAAGATAATCTGTCACTTGGGCCCTCTCCACCCGCCATAGGAAAAAGAGACAGTCTGCATGATATGGACATTTCCATTCTCTTCTTTAAAAGAAGAGATGTCCAGGCCCAAGGATAATCCTTTCTTTTCTTTTGTTAATACCTCCCTAGCCCCACCCTTCTTCCTATAAAATCCACTTTGAACACCCTCTCAGACCACCCTTCTAGTTACTGAATGGAATGCTGCTCAATTCATGAATCACTTAATAAAGCCAATTAGATGTTCAAATTTACTCTGTTGAATTTTGTTTTTTAACACAGCAAAACAAGTTGTCATGCAAGTCTAAAAAAATACTTAACGTACTAAATGGCCTCTCCCCCAGCTCAGCTGAGCTCCTGACAGCTCTGGCTCCATTTTTCTACAGGTCTTCAGCTTTGTTTCTGAATGTGTTACATTTATCCTCAGGATGATGGTGAGATCGCCCTAGCAGTTTCAGACATCATGTCCTGACCTGGTGACGAGAGAGAGAGAGAGAGAGAGAGAGAGAGAGAGGAGAGAGGAGAGAGAGAGCGAGCCAGCAAGTGCTAGAGAGATTGGGAACTAGCAAGCGAGAGTGAGCTCAGCTATCAGGTATTAGAGTGGCTGATTAACTAGCCGACCAAAAATGAGAAAGTTAAGCCTTTAATCACTGTGATGGTATGAACAAAAAGTTAAAACCAGACAAAGCAGGCTCCCTTCATTTTCCCCATGGAACGAGCCCTGGTCCAGAGCCCTGGATCAGCGCAGATCCACCTACCACTGGAGGTAGTCTCACTGAGCCAAAGGTTCCAGCAGTTTTATGGACCTGAAGGCTTCAAAGGGCAAGGGCTAGGAGTGGAAAAGTACTTCTCCTTCCCCTATAAAAAGGGCTCAGGAGAGGAGCCTAAAGAAGACCTCTGCCCAAGGTCTAAGATAAAGAGACCTAGGATTGAAAGCCCTGGAGCTAGGAATGCAAATATATGAAGAATATGAGTCAGAGAGGCCTGCAAAGCATTGGCTGTGCACCAAGTCTGCTTAGGGAGAGCAGTTAATCCCCCGTGAGGCATACCTTTCATAATTGCCTATGGTTAGGCCTGAGTAATCACACATAGGTCTTTAACCGTGAGCCAGCCACTTCAAGAACTACTGGAATTAAGTGAACCCTGAAGCTCATCCTACCTTTTAACTTACATGAACCCAATCATTTCTTTTTGTTTCACCTAAAGCTTTCTGTTACTTGAGTCCAAATCATTCCAATTGATATGTCTGCTTGCCATCCAGTAGCTCAGACCAGAAACTTAAGAATGAACCTTGATTCTTGTCTCTCTCACACATTACCATGTCTAATCCATCATTTATTCCTGTTCAGTCTAGCTCTAAAACACATCTAAGATCCATACCCTTTTTCTCACTTCCACTTGCCTTACGTTAGTCCAAGCATCTCATCTTTCACTTGGACTGTTGTAGCCGCCAGCCCCCGAAAGACACACGGACCACCAGAAACCAGTGAGTTATAGGAAACACACTCTTTATTCAGCCAGCTGGGTCTGGCAGGGGTACGCAGACCCCAAATTAAGCAGCCTCGAAATGTAAAGGTGCAGGGTTTTTAAGCCCTAAATCCCATCCCTCATTCTATCTTAAACACAAAGGTCTATTTTTCTCCTATTCACTACCTGTCAGCCCACAGGTTGGGTGTGCAAGCCGGGGTACAGAAGCAGAAAGCTTATTGTTAGAATGTTATGTTCCCATGGGTGATAGCCTATGTTCCCATGGGCGATAGCCAAGCAGTAATTTTCCAGCCAGCACGGGACTACTTCAGTAGGTTCCTAGGTGGTCTCCCACCTTCCACTCTTACTCCATGTTAATTCACCCTTCACCTATCAAGAGCAAGACTGATGCTCTTAAAACATAAATCTGAGTACATCACTCTCTTGCTCAAAAATCTTCATGGCCCTTATAGTCGAACGTATGTGCCAAGGCCTAAGAGATTGTACATGATGGGACACCTGCCTATCTCTAGCTTCATTCTATGTCCTACTTTCATCTCCCTCTCACTACACTCTAGCCACAGTAGTCCTCCTCTAATTCATCAAACAATACTCCAAGCTCTTTCTGCATACCATCCCCTCAACCTGGAATGCTGCCCACCCTCTTCTATAATTCCCTCCTTTTTATCCTTTATGTACAGCTTAAACATCACCTCATCAGAAACCCTCCCCTGACCATTCTATCGAAAGAGTCCCTACCGTCATTATCTACCACGTTCCTTTGTTTCTTTCATACTATGCTTCCTCAATCTGAATTTTTTTTCCAATCAATTTTTCCCTCTCCTCCACTATACTATAAATTACAAGAGTACAGGAATCTTTTCTATGTTATTCATTGAATCCCCAGTGCTTAGAACATCTTCAACATATAGTAGGCACTTTATAAACATTTGCTAACTAAAGAATAGGCAAATGAGGAAATTATCACCAAATATGTGCTGAGGTTATTGAGGAGGAGGTGACGAGATGCAAAATCTTAATATGAGTAAGCATGAATCTCTTTTTTAAAAAAGTGAATCTGTGCTTAGAAATCTGTTGGAAAAGATTAACTCACTCTAGCTCAGACGGGTTTTTGTTACTTTCACAAAAGAATTCTAATTAATACAGGGCTCGCTTTCTCTCTAAGTGTGTGTGTATATATCAGGTATATATTATATAAATGTATGTAACATTTTATATAAATATATGTAATATGTTATACAATAATATAAATAGAAATGCTATAATAAATATGTAGAATATATAACTATGCATGCTAAATAAAAACATATTATATATAAATATATATGTGTGTGTATATAAAACAACTCTAGATTCTAGAACTCTAGAATATCTTCCTTTTCTTTTGCCTGCCACCCCCCTATGTCTAACTCCTATGCTCTGGGGGTTTTGCCCAGAATGGGAGGAGGCAATTGAAAGGAGACAAATGAAGCTGTCAGACCCCAATAAAAAAGCTCTAATCTAGTGGTAAACAACTTTCTTTTGCCTGAGAGACAAATCAGGAAAAAGAAAATTGTTTTGGGATTTTTCCTTCTTGAAATTAATTCCTTATTTTTTTTAAATCAGAAATATATTTTCTATAGCAGTTCTTAAGAAGCTTCTTAATTCCCAGTCACTGACAAAAGGACTTTTTTTTTTTTACTAAAATTTTGACTGTGTTGAATCTTTGAATAAATCTTATTGTTGAGTAAGCATGCTAGAGGCTGCTTTGTTTTTCTTTCTATAATTGACCTTGTAAACATCTTAATTGGGAAAGCTGTTTGTCTCAAAACATCTCATACTGAATTCCTTAAAAGAAGATATTCTGTTGAAAAAACAAACAAATCCAAGTACTTCTTCAATCACTCTTTATCGAAATAATCAGTTCAGTTTGTCCTCATAACTCTATTCTACATGGTCCACATGGGGCTCAGAGTCCACAGTGGGTCTGTCACTCTCCAGACAGAGAGGCCCAACCTGTAACAGGCCAGGGCAGCCCTAACTTTTCCCAGATTTACAAAGAAAACAGAATCCAAAATACCAAAAGTATGTTTTATATCTACCAGCAGAGGGTGTCCCTTCCTTTTTTTCATTTTAAAATTTTACATCATATTGCTGACTCATGTTTTTAGCACAAAAGCAGGACTGGAAAACTGAGGTTGTACCATACATAGGACCTCATTTCTAAAAAGTTTGGGTAATTATATTATTTTCTGGTTAATTGACGCAGATCTCTGAAAAACCCCTTTCCCACACAATGAAAACTTCCCTTTTAAAGTCAGACTTCTCGTCACTGTTCTGTAGTCATTGCAACACTGCCAAACATAACTCTGCTTGTGACACTCGTTAACCTTGCTCTATAGCCCTTCTCTATGTCTATTGAGATATAATTTACAAAGAAATGCTTTTGACTTTTTGTAAAATTAAACTTTTTACTTTGAGAAAATTGTAGATTCACATCTAGTTGCAAGAAGAGAGATCAAGTGTACCGTTTACCCAGTTTCCCGCACGGTACCATCTTCCAAAACTACAGCAGGATGTCACAACCAGGATATCGACATCAACACAGGATATCAACATCAACACAACGTTTTCATCACCATAGAGATCCTTCATGTCGTCCTTTTTTTGCCAGTGTTTTCTGTCTGGGTATCAAATGTTTATTGTGTATTCTAAATGAAAACATTTTCATGACTTTTATATGCCTTCCTCTCAGCTTTTTAGGAACTTATTAACAATTGCTTAAAATTACTGAAACCTATTTTTCAGAGCTGTCAAATATACTGTCTGATATAATTCTAAAATTGTACTAACTACATTTTAGGAACCATAGACAGACTAGCAAAATATAAAGTCAAATAAGGAATTGGGAGCAGTGCAAAGGACAGCAGAGAGGCATCCGGGAACTCCAGAGACAGAGCAGCACAGTGGGGAGGCAGGGCAGTCAGTGTCAGCCACCCCGATAGCCAGAAGTCATCAGCCATGTGACAGATACCACTACGACTGCTAGCTGCCTCATCTAACATCCATTCTCCTCCTCCCTTTCAGTAAATGGCTCATTTAAAAGCCTGCATTTCCTGGACCTTCTCACAGCTATATTTGACTAGGTGTGGCAACTATGGTTGGTTAAAACAACATAAGCACAGGGTAGTGCAGGGCCTCTGAGAAGTCTCTGGAAGGAATTGGAAGGCTTTTCTTCAGTCCTTCCTCTTTGCACTTCCTGAGGCCAGCAATTGTCCATCTGGCCACAGAAGCAAAATAGAAGATGTTGTGTTCTCCAATGACCTTGGAGCCCCCAAACCGGCCCTGGAGTGCCTATCTTTAGACTTCTTTTACAGTGACAGAGACAGAGACAGAGACAAACTTCTAGCTTGTTTAAGCCATGATATTGAGTTGTTGTTTTTTTTTGTTATATGCAGACAGTAGTCCAAACTAACATAAGCAGTCTTCTTATCTGGAGGCAAAGGCAGTTGTCATCTGAGACTTGAGATTGCTCTTTGATTTGGGAAAAAAAAAATTCAATAGGCCTTTTGATCATAGGAAATTGAAAGCCTGAAATGATTACCGACTGAAGAGTTTGAGATGGTTGGAAGGTAAACAGCTCTGTGGAATGATGCAAAATCTTATCTTCCTTTGAGTGGAGTTGAGGCTCCACAGAAAGGGGATTATAATGTTGAAGGAAGGAAGAAGGAGCAGGAAGGAAGGACTGCCTCTCTTTTTAGAAGGAAAAAAGGGGGAAGTTTAGTCGAGGGCTAGCACCCTGAGTAAAGTTAAGTTTAAGATTCCCACATCTGTCATCTATTCTCTCGAAGATGCCCCTGCCACCAGGTGCCTAAGGAGAATGACAGCCTTTGCAGAAGCCCTCTGCAGAGATGAATCTAGAAGCCAGGTAAGTATTAATTTTAAAGTGGGTACTTTTTCTTTTTTGCACAGTAATTGTTTTTGCTGATGTCCAAGTATAGCGGTGTAGTGAGCCTCCCTCCGTGTCCCCCTCCCCCTCCCCCGCCACCTCTTTCTTGAGTATGGGCCTGTGTGGGTTTTTTTTTTTCTAAATTTCTCAGCAGCCATTACCCTCTGGTAACATGAAGCTATTTTTCTTTTTTCCTTCAGGAGTAATTCCTCCCTCACTCTCATCCATGCATTTGGGTGGGTTCGATTCCTCACCATCGACTCCTTCACCTTAGCCCTAAATCCCCAAGAGCATTTGTCACAGTGATTATCTAAGGGATAAGGTAGGAACCCAAGCCAAGCTCAAAAGACTCAAGGCTGGAATGTTTTCTGGACTTACTGGGAAATGCTTTCTTTCTGCTCAGCTTGCTAAAGTGCTAAGAACATAAGCCTGGAGATTCCGTGCCTTCCCTGCTACTACCCAGGACACTCTGCCTGAGAGCAACGCCAAAAAAGAGGAAACAAGGGTAAGAGATGAAGAGAAACCAATTTCTGATCGTGCTATTTGAGCCCTGAAGTCTCACTGGGCTTTGGACTATGTGTAGCCTTCGGGCTTGTCCTTACCACAGCTAGCACACTCTCTTTTACTGGTGGTGGTGGTGTCACTCCTTAAGACCAGCTTAGTTGAATGTCTGCCTTTTGAAACCCTGAGTCCTAACTAACACACTAAGTCTGGTCCTGTGGTGCTTTGGGGAATCAAGGAAGAGTTCTATATCTACATTTGAACTGTGTGGTTATTAGGGGAACAAAGAGACACGAGAAAAGTTATAGGAGAACAAGGGATGACTGGCAGGAATGGAGCAGTGGTCCAAAGCAAGAGGGCAACCTTGGGATGGAGATGGGAGCTTAGACCCCACTACTTTGGCCCTAAACAAGAATAACCTCTGAGACCTGGAGAACTTAGGAACACTCCAATTACACTAATAAAAGCAATATGTCATGAATGAAATATGATATCTACAGAAAACTATCTCATAAGTTCAAGTGGGAACAACTGAATCAGAGAGTTGGCTAGCATTATTCACATCTCTAAAAAAACAATGAGTCAACAAGATATAGAGGAAAGCTTGAAAGAGATCTGAGATGCAGCACTTGGCACTGCCCCTTCAAGTCCCATAGACTGAAGACTCACTGAGTAGCCAACTTGACCATCTGCTTGGCGCTACTCCCACATAATGGCTCCAATAGGATCGTTAACCTTTAAAAATCACTGAGACAAACAAACAGAGACTCATGGACATAGACAATGGACTAGTGGTTACCAGAAGGGAGGGGGAAAATAAAAAACTAAAATGTTAAAAAAATTATGCATATATAGTATGAAAAAAAATAAACTGGCATTTAAAAATAAATAAATAAAAATCACTGAACTTAGGCTCCGTTTCAATTCAAACTTCAAGCAACCTTACGACTACAATTTTATGTGCCAAGCAGCTTTCCATCAGCACCATTGAGGCTGATGCACAGCCCTGCAAAGGAGCGGGTAGAGTTCAGATCAAAACGAACCATTTGAGAGAGTAGAAAGTCAAACTGCACCTAGCAGACCAGGTCCAAACACCAGGTCTGGATGGTCCTAAGCAGAACCAGAATTTGATGGAAAGGTATGGAATTGGAAAGAGGGGTGTTGGGCAAGGGGGTTACACTTTCTGAGTTAGAGACAGAGTAATAAAAACTCAGGTTGGAAATGAACAAAGATTTTGGTATTGTTCTAATCAAACTTGGAGGGTCCACATTTGGCCTTTGTCAGTAGGGCTCTGGGGAGTGGAGCTGCTTTAAAGGACAGGGCTCACTTCTCTTGTTTCTAGTTTTTTGCATGATAGAAGGCTCCCTGCCTACTAGGGGCAAAACCTCCGTTTTCACTAATGTAGGAAATACTGTTTTAGAATATGATAGAATATTATTCCTTTGTCCTAAGGCTCATTCCCTTCTAAAAATGCAGAATGTCCAGGAAGAGCAGTAATACATTAAACTTCATCACTCATAAAGACATTCGTATTGAGAAATTTCTTTTATTTAAGCAAAAATTGAATGCCTTCTACTTTACCATTTAAATGAGCTTCATTGTTTTTACTAGTAAAAGACTTGCTAAAAGTGAATATTCCTAACTCTAAGTATGAAAAATACATTTAAATTAATGAAAGATTCACTCTGAAAATAAATAACATATTCAATTTTTATACTTAAAAAGCCCAAGCCATAATATTATTAATATGCAAAAATGGAGTGTTAATTTCCAGACATTTGCCCATGTATATCATTATTTTCATGATAGTGGGGTATGTGAGTCATAAACTTACAGTTTCCAAAATTACGTAAGTCTTAAAGATTATCTACTTCTGGCTTTTGAGTGCTATTTCTTCAGAAGTGTTTTTTTGGGGGGAAAAGAATGGCATATAATGAATGACCAGGTAGAAGACTGCCAGGTTTCAAAAGAACTACTGGTCTGGCCTTATTTTAGTATATACATTAAAACCTGCTTATTTAATTTTCTACAGAAGAGAATTTGCATCGCTAAACTTGGAATGTACAGCAGGCATCCCTAATTAAGGTAAAACAGCCATTTTGCCAGAGCTCCATAAAAGCCATGCAAAAAACATATGTTAGTTTTCACAAATCTAAAGTTTTATTTGCAAAGCATCAGCCCACTCTGTACAGGTGCTAAGCTTATCATGAAATACTGCATGAATGATTACTTACTTTCCCTGCCCTGCGTATGACCTCATCTTGCTTACCTCCTCTTTCTTTCCTCCTCCCCCATGACTCCTCCTCCCTTCTCCGAGCAAATTTACAACCTCTGTGTGTCCTTGCACACCTTCTCCCTACTATTTTAATTAGACAAACATATATACATAGAGATTTCCTATTCATTATTTTACAGAATAAAAGGAGGGTGATAAAATTCTCTGCATTTCCTTTCTCAGGAAAAATACATCGAAATCTCTCCAAGTCAAATGATGGAGAGCTCACTCATTCTCTTGAATATATAACATTCTGTGTTGCTTAATATTCTATGATTTAGATATACTATAATTTAGTCAATTATTTCTCTATTGATGGGCATACACTTTGTTTCCAATTTTTTGTCCCTACAGAATGTGCTGCAATAAAAGTCCTTTATGCCTCTTCTTATAAACTGGTGACTTTATTTCTAAGGACTAGCAGGAGTGAGATTACTGTGGCAAAGGTATCTGTTTTTTTAATAGGACTGCCAGATTGCTTTCTCAATAAAACTGTACTGGATTCATAGTTCCAAATGTAATGTATAGAGTGTGTCTTCTCCTGCCGTCACCTCTATTGCCACCAGCCATAGAAGTTATTATATATATAATCATCATATCTTGGTAAAAAGTGATTGCTGGGTTTTTAATATTTATCTTTGTTGATTTTATCTTGAATGTGCACATGAGGAGTTCTGGACCAGAGTCAGGTTTCTTAATATCTCACAGTAAATAATAAGTGTGCTGGCCCCTTGACCCCAGTTCTGATCCAGCTGTTGGCTGTATCACTATGGGGGATTTTGCAGTGTGCTTTTTTAAGCTTCGTGGATCCACACAGACCTTTCGTTTACCCTAACATATAAATGGTATCTGAATTGGGTGAAGATTCTTGGGTAGGATTTTTGATTATTTATTTTTTTCCTCAATAATCTGTGGATTTTATCTCTTTCTCTCCAGCTTCAGATTTTTAATAAGAAATCTAAGGACAGGCTGAGATTTTTCTTTTTAAGTAACTTTCTCTTTATACTTGACGAATTCTAAGATTACTACTTTTGATTCTTAGAGTTCAGGAATTTTACCAGAATATGCTTATTTGTGAGTAGAGGTTTGTTTTGTCGTTATCATTATTTTTTAAAGCAATCTGATTGTAATTCAGCAAGGCCTTTCAATTTTCAGATTCAAAATGTTCTTTGGCTTGGATATATTTTCTTCCTTATTTTTTGTTCAATTATTGCCTCTCCTCTACTTGTTCCTTTTCCCCCTTCTGGTAATCTTATTACTTATATGATGCATCTCCAGTATCTGCCTTTCATGTCTTTATTTGCTCACCATGTCCATTACTTTTTTCCTCTATTTTTTGAAACCATTCCTTCACTTTCCAGACCACTAATTCAAGTTTCAACATTACTGTCTTTTCTTTAAATTTATCTACTAAATTTTAAAATTAGGAACTTCTGCTTAATGTTTTCAGAAATCCTCTTACATGCTGTAATTGAATCTTGATACATTCTCTTACTTTTTCAGTTGTGGTTCAGGTTGTCACATTTCTCCTGCAGCAGTCTGTATTTTGCTAGGAGTGATCTTGTGTATTAGTTATCTATTGCTGCCAGACAAATTAGCTCAAAACTTTGTGTCTGAAAAGAGCAACAAACATTTATTACTTCTAGAGAATTGAAATGCAATAAAAGGGTACCCCCCCAAAAGTAAGTCTTTCTTCCACCCCAGAACTCTAATTTCATCTACCCATCCACCTACCCAGAGATAACTATATTTTTAAAATTTCTAAGCATATACAAGCTTATATACATATGTATAAAGAGATATTGTTGGCTTTTTGTTTTGAAATAATTTTAGATATAAAAAAATTATAAAAATAGCACAATAAAACACATACCCTTCACCCAGACTCCTCAAACATTAGCACTGTGTCACATTTACTTTATTGTCTCTCTATATGTACTTTTTTCTGAACAATTTGAAATTGGATTGCAAATATGATGCCCTTTATCACTAAGTATGTCAGTGTGTGTTTCCGGAAAACAAGGACATTTTCCTTTACAAAGAGTATAATTATAAAAATCAAGAAATTAACATTAATGTAATATTATTATCTGATCTACAGACTTACCTCAAATTTCATGAATTATCACACTAATGTCTTTTATAGCAAAAGAATAATTTTTTTCTGGTCCCGGATCCAATCTAAGATCATATATTGCATTTAGCTGTCATGTCTCTTTAGTCTCTTTTAATTTGGAAGAGTTCCTCAGTCTTTCTTTTTCTATAGATAACATTCTTATAAAATCACAAATAGAATAATTTTATATAAAGTAAGGTCTCTTGTCTTTCTCACTTAATATATCTTGGACATTTTCCATTTCAGTACATACATCTCTCTCTCATTTATCTTATCGGTTGCACAGTATACTGTTTCAGATAGGATGGTCTAGGTTATGCCATGATAACAAACATCAGAATCTCCATGGCTTTACACAATTAAAGTTAATTGATTGTGCATGTGAAGTCTGCTGTCCCCGCTGTGAAGGCTCAGTGCTCTGGCTACTTTTGTTTCATGACTCTCCCTCCCCAATGTGTGGTCTACAATTGCTGCACCAGAAGAGAACATGGAGAATCTCACAGGGGCTCTGAAAATGCTTCTCAAATTTCAGGGGCCAAAGCAAATCACATCAGCATACTCAACCTCAAAGGGGCAGAAAAGGATCTTTCTCCCATGGACTCAGAAGGAAAATGGATCAAGACATATTGGTGAACTCCATTAACATATAACACATATGTCATTGAAAGAATATACCATAATTTATTTAAGTAGTCCCTTATCGATGGCCATTTAGATTGCTTCTAGCTTTTTATTTTTTTCAAGGATCTTTTCACATTTATTTTTGCACACTTGTGCGAGCATATCTACAATAGAAGTTCCAAGAAATTGATTTGCAAAAGCAAAAGGAATATACATCTAAAGTTTTGATAGATCATTTTGAGCTATGTGCAAGATGAGTGAACAGAGGAAGCCAGACAACAAAGATAAGAGACAAAAACAGGAAAATGAAGGGAACAAAGAGATAGGAGAGACCCAGATAGTAGATTTTAAACCTGACTTTCCATTTCACAGGCCCTTTGAATCTTGGCTGTTCATGTCCACTAACCCTCAGTAACAGCTCAATAAGCTCTTGTTTTAACTTTTGCATGCTTGAGTGTGTTTCTGCTCTCTGCTGTAAGTTACTCCAGACTTTGAGGAGGACAGAAAGAGGGATGGCATGATCCTTGCTCTTATTTCAGTCTCAACCTAGTAAAGAGCTGGGACAGGCAAAGAGCTGAGCACTAAGTTATCCAACCCCAGCTCCCCAACTGGACCAGTGTTTATGAGTTGAGCTGCTTTTAAATTCAGTGCCAGTGGTTGATGGAAATTAATCTTCCTTAGATCTGGAAAAAGAGAACAGCCCAAGAAAAGCCTTGCTTTTAAATACCATCTCTGCACCAGAGTAAATTTTTCTCATTTTTAAAAGCCCAGCTTGGATTTCACTTCATGAAGCTTTACCAATTGCTGTCTGAGCTCGTCCTGATCTCCAACTTTTCTAAATTTTTATAACATGCGACATATAAGTTAGCCTGCATTTGGTGTTATATTGTTCTCTGTCTTATCTCTAAAATTAGATTTTAAGTTGAGTATAGGGAAAATATTTTATATTTATTTTGAGTTTTCTACAGAACCTTCCACATATAACACTCAATCCAGGTGTAACTGATTAATTCTACTTAAGCCATGAAATCCGAATTAACATGAGTGTACTATTTATAAACCACAAATAAATGAAGGACATCTCAGCTAAAACCAATGTGTGATTCCCATTTGCCAGGTTTCCCAAGGAATAAGATTATCGCCTTTGTTGATAAAACCACTTAATAAGATTATCGCCTTGTTGATAAAGCATTTCTAAAAACTGACACACTTTCATGTGCCATTATAGTAACCACGGGCTATTTTCTTAGACTTGTATAAATTTGACATAACTGAGCCTACCCATATTCTATTAATAGATTTATAGAATATGGTACTTGTTCTATAAGTAATCACTCTATAGATATATTTATTTTAAAGTATTGAAAGCCTCTACTTTCTCTCTTTCTTAGAAAATCATTCTATAAATGCCGTATATCATTTCCATGCATTTTTCATATTTTTACCTTAATAGTATGTATCCGTAAATAATATATACTATTGCTGTGCATGCATGTTTTAGTTTTGAATGTTATCATACTCTACTTATTATTCAGCAATCTCCCTTTTCTCTCTTTACAATAAATATTTTAGTTTACCTCATGTTAATAAGGTAACTCTAGATCACTTACTTCAACTATCTAGAATATCAATTTAGTAAACCCATTTTCCTGTTGATGCACATTTAAATTACTTACAGTTTTTCTCAGGTTCCAAAAAATGCTACAAGAAATGTTCTTGTTCCTATCCCTTATGCATATACATAAATGTTTCTCTGTGGTATATACTTACAAGTGAAATTGCTGAGTGCACATAGCTTAAACGTCGATAATGCCAAATAGCTTTTCAAAATGGTTGTAACGATTTCGACTTTCACCAGCAATACATGAAACTGCCCATTTGCCTCACATTCTCTTGTGATTAGTGTTAACATAGTCCGTCATAGTGCACAGACTTCAATAACCCACACTCTGCCCTCCCTGACTAACGTATGGAGATCACCATCTTGTAGCTCACCAAGTGGAAAGCTCTGAGCCCTCTGTTTTAGATCATCAGTTCAGTTAAGCTCATTAATTTCATTTCTTCTGGTCAACTTGATCTATTAGTTAAAAGGGTGTTAAGATCTTCTCTCATGATTGTAATTTGGTTAATCATCTTTCTGTGGTTCTTGATTGTTTTATCTTTTGGTAAATTATTATTATTATTATTATTATTATTTTATCAAAGAGCTTTGCTTTTTATTCCACATGTTTTTAATCTTAATTCCATTTGTCTAATAGTAATTACATTAAATACTATTACTCTTCTGCATATTTTTTCTTTTCTTTTGTATTTGTTATATTTTCCCTTACTTTTATTTTCAAATTGCTGGATTGTTTTAAGTGTGTCTCTTCTAGATATGATTTTGTTTGTTTTTTGTTTATTTGCTTTTTAATCAAATGGGATATTTTTTAACTCATTTTGATAAATGAGTTCTATTCAATTAATTCACATAGCGATCCTAGTATATTTGGATTTATTTCTATTATCTAATTTGGGTTTTCTCTTTATTATCCATTTTCTTTTTTTCTTTTTACTCCTTTCTCTTCTTTGGGACTGATGATGTGTCTATATTCTTTTTTCCTCTTTTGTTGGTTTTGAAGCTATGCACTATATTTCTAATTTTTAATATGCATATTTATTTATTTCTGTATTTTCCCTACAATGTCTTAAGTTATTCAATGTTTTTTTCTTTCTCCTAAACAAGACACAGAGTTAAACATGCTTTAACGACCTTTTAAATACACTCATATTGTTTTTTAACCCTCGAATTATTTTTTAAAAAGTAATAGTCAATTATATTTACCATTTAATCTATCAATTTCTGTACTAACTTTCTTCTTGCATCTAATTGCTTCTTCCTGGGTTATTTACTGTTCTTCTTACTGAAGTACACCTTTTAATAGATCCTTCATTATAGGTCTATGGTTAGTAAGTTTTTTTATTTTCGTACGTTTAATGCCTATATTTTGTATATCTAAAATTGTATTTTCATCAAGCATTTATGCTGCCTTTGCTATACAAAGTAACCAAATAGAAGTTGAGAAGTTTCTCATTATGAAAGTATTTTACCAACTAAATAAAGAAGGAATGCATAATTCGAATATCATCATTTTGCAACTCCTGTTGAATTAATGTATTAATGGCTGCCTACATCACGTACATGTATAGGAGAGCTATACATATCTCCTACATGCCACCTGCAAAGTATTCTGTCACATAATTGTACCTGAATCTGGTCAAGTCTATAATCCCATTACCAATTTATAAGAAATACAGAAGACAGAAGAACATGATAAATTACATGGAAATACAATCATCGAAATCCAGAAATGGGAAACTCTACAAGTCAAGTTAGTTCTGGAACTAAGTTGCAAAGAAAAAGTTAGAGCAAGAGGACAATGGAAAGGTACTCAGAGAATTGGAAGAGACTTAAAAGATGTATATTTTTTAAAAAGTAAATTAAACTATAGGATTCAGAGATACATCTTAGATGATAGAACTATAAAGAAAGCAAGGAAATGACCATAAATGTCAAGATGTGATTAATTTTAGGAGAAAGGGAAAGGACTGGGATTGGAACAGGGTAAATGCAGAAACTCTGGTATGGCTGGAGGGTGGACCCAACTAGGGTATAGCGGAGAACAAGACCAAGGGTCCAGATCTCAGGGAGTCTGCATCCTATTGAGAGAGATAAACCAATAAATGCATAATGCAATGACAGTGATAACTGCTATAAAGAAATATAAAGTATGATGATCTCAAATCCCTAAATAAGCAACAACTGAGTTTTACTCAACAGAAAATATATAGAAAATGTAATTTGATAAAGTCCATAAGTAACACATTTTTTCAATATTTATGGCCGATAAAGAGAAAAGATAAAAAGGAAAAAAAATGAAGAGAGAGAAGGAAATAGAGGCACAAAAAACAAGGCCAAAGACTGATATAGAGGAGAAACAGACACCCACAAAGGCATAAGGGTACACCCACACCCACAGGGCCACAATTTCATGGCCTAAAATCTTTTACTACTGCTACAAATTCACGATTCTATATAGAGATAGGAGTGTAGTTCCCCTGAAGCTTTCCTCTTCAGCTGTCACTAGAGTCAAGGTCTGTAGACCCCTTAGACTTGGTCATTCCAGTCGTTGCTTTGCCTTAAGGTTTTTTCACTATTTGGATACAAATACCTTGGGTCAAAGTGACACTTAATTCAGACTACATTTCTGAAAGCAGATTTTATAAGGAAAATGAGGATAATAGTGGAAGAGAGTATCCATCCCCAGAGGAGAAAGGACGTGGAAGAGGCTGAGGAGATGCCTGAGAAAATTCCCCAGTTTAGCCCAAACTGATTCGACGTACCAGGACCTTCTCCTTGTAGCCAGGCAGCATAGCAAAACGCTGACAGAGAATACAGAAGGTTGAGTGGAAAGGCATGCTCTCTCTGTTCACCTTGAAAGGTTCATTTATAGCTCGCTTCTCTAGATGCAAAAAGGAAATCAATCTCACCACCTACAGCAATAACAAAGAAGGCAACAAGATGATTGTGGTTTTAAATTTCTTCCTCTTGTGGCAGCTTTAGTTTGTCCTGTAATTGCTGGATTTATTAGAAATAATTATCCCAGTCAATAAAACCACGAAAAGTTAAGCTCCATCTCGTCTGGAAACAGGAACCCTAAATGTAGTCTTAATTCATTTTAAATATACAGTTTCTGTATATTATGTAATTATATGTTATATAATATAGTTCACATTTTGACTTACAAAGATATAGAAAATTAATTTGAATTCGCAAACTGCGAGAGGATAGAAGATCATAGGAGCAATAATCCACCATTTAACAGTAAGACCTCAGCCAAATTCTGTCTCATTTTTCAGTAATATCATTTTTCTTTGTAACCAGATTTTATTCTAGTTATAAAAATAACATTTAAAAAGTATTACTTTTATTTTAAAAAGTTAAACAATAATGTATTCTTTAAAAAAAAAACTAAAAATCACCTGTACTTTCTTCACCAAGAAATCTACATGTCCAGACTTTTCTCTGCCTATGAGTATGTGCATGTGTGTGTGCATGCATGCACACGCATACATGCATGCACACACACACCTTCCAAAAGCAGGATCAGTCTAAATATGTTGTTTTAGAACTTATTTTTTCTTAACATTTCATAGATATTCCTAGTACGTTGTAGAATGAAGAAAGGAAGTTACTGAGTAATATTTATGTTTATAACGTGACCCATATTTTGTTTAAAAATTCTATATATTTATACCTAGACACAAATATAACTCTAGATACACAGATATATGATTTTGTTTATGTAGAAAATGATATGGCAGGATACAAATCAAAATTTTAACAAGAAATAGGTGGAAGTGGGGGTAAGTAAAGGACACTTTAAATTTTTACTTTACATGTATTTGTATTATCTATTCTAAACTATGCATATACTACTTCGGAAATTATAAAAGCATACATAACAGCTTTTTATATCAATTAAAATTGTTTATGTTACCATTTTCAATTGTTCTATACAAATCCATTGCATGGCTATACTACAGCATCATTTAATTGTCTACATATGGGCCTTTAGGCAGTTTCCCATCTTTTTATATTTAAAATGTTGATAGGGTATACTTGTGCATATTTTCTGCACTCTCTCATCAGCCCTGTGTATTATCAAGTTTAATATTTTTTTCCACTAGCCAAAAATAGTGTCTCATTGTTTTTATCATGTTTTTTGTTAAAAGTGAGATCAAATATGTTTATCATGCTTGCTGTACATTTGTTTTTCTTATTTTGTGAATTATACTATTTATGTACTTTGTCCACTTTTCTTGGAATTTTCCTACTTTTTAAAAATAACTGCTTATATATAAAGTTATTAACCCTATGATATATGTATGAATTATTTTTCCAGATTTGCTTTTTGTCCTTTAGATTTTTGTTTATTTTGCCTTTTTTTACCACTCTCCTCCACTTTTTTACACATGTTAATTTCATGTTTCTATTGGTGTCTGTCCTTATATTATTTCTCCGAGTTGTTTGTTCTTACACCAGGATCCATGGTCTTAGTTACTATAATTCTGTATACCTGGTAAAGCAAACTTTCCTCATACTTTTCTTTTTTGAATGCTGCTAGTTATTTTTGCATGTTTATTCTTATGGATGAAATTTAGAATAATTTTGCCAAATCCTAAATTTGGGATTGTGTTAAACTTAAGAATACATTTGGGGAGAACTAACATATTTATAATATTGAATATATGCCAAGTCTTTTATGTTCCTTAGTTGAGTTATATAGTTTTCTTCAAATATATCTATCACATGTTTTGTCAAATTTATATTTATGTATTTTATGTTTTGTGTTAATACCAAAAGAAAATTTTATTTTTGCTTAACAGCATGACTGGCATTTTATACACATTCAACAAGCATTTGTTAAATAAATAAATGAACATTAAAGTAAATTTTTAAAAGCCATGAAAACTTTAATTATAGACTAAACGAGAAATGTGAACTACTACCTGAAAGATTTTGGTTTCATTACACACACACACACACACACACACACACACATACACACACACACGAACATAGTTGACAATTTGCTGGGGCACATATCTAAAAGTAAACTGAGCATCCAGAGCTCAAGGTCAGCCCTGGTCTTATCCATGAGTGATGGACCTTGGAAAATTACATATAGTTGGGGAAAAAAGTTCCTCTATTGCTTCACTAGTGCCTAAAGTTCTACCATTGATTTCACTGCTTCAGAATAAGGGGTTCCTTTCTCTGAAAATGCAAGCACCTCTCAGAAAGGTAGTAGACTACTATAAATTAAACCATTAGTCTTTTACACATTAACATGATTTAATGATTAGTTTCTTCCCAAATTGTAGCGAATTATGAAGAATTTTTAATAGGAAAATCAAAAGAGCAAAGAACAAGGAATACCAGGATACTGGACATATGTGGTGTATAGAGATTTTTTAAAAAGTCAGGAGAAGGAAGCTAAAATTTATAAATTTCTTTGGGTAGGAAGTGCATCTTGTTCATTTTTAAGTATAATGTTTAGCACACCACAGCCGCTATATAGATGTGTGTAAAACAGATGACTCAGTGGGTAAACAGCTCTGCTTGCCTCAGAGCTTTGCCTTTGGGATATTCTGCCCAAAGTTGCAGTCTCAGGGCTATTTTGGGGTGACCGCTACTCTACTATTCTGGCTTCCTTGCCTCAGAATTACTCATATAGGATGGGATGCCAGAATCTCATTGTTGACAGATGTTAGTCGACTGGTATAACAAACAATTGCTAACTGCTAACACATTTTACATTAAGGTAAAGCAATAAGATGTCTATTTATACAATTTTAAATGTTTCCTTCTAGAATAAAAAGTGTATTATCCTCAGACGCTTGGTCAGGTCAGTGACTAGCTCTTTCTCTCACTCCTCGTGGATCTCATCATTTCACAAGTGACCCTACTGGGAAAGTATTGGGAAACTGAAGATGAGGGGTAAAGAGTGGATTTTTCCCCACTGTTTAGTTTTTTTCCACTGTTAGTATCCATGAATCTATTACATAATGCAGCAAAATGATGACTCAACCATGAAGTCGCCACTCCCCCAATTCCTGTTAGATCTGGGGAAAGGGAAGAGAAAGCTGGTAGAGTTGAAAAGGCTGTGCTGCCAGCAGAGTAACGGTGTCTGGTAAAGAGACTACAAATGATATCATGTGATATCATTCGACAGTCAAATTAAGAAGTTTTTAAAAATTGATAATAGTTTTTTTTTAGTGATAAAAAATATATCTTGGGTTAAGATACTAAAGTTTTTTTTCCATCTCTCAATGATAGACATTGAATATTGCCATGGTTATTATCTACTAAGAGATCCATAAAACTTGGACTTTATCTGTTTTGGTTCCTGATGATTGAATTTGTTAAGGATTTTATACTCATTTTCAGAAGGCTATCGAATTAATCAGCAGTACAAGATGATTTCTTTCTTTATTCTCTTCTGAATTAATACAAACTGGAAAAAGTGATTTGAGGTAACTATTAAAAAATAACATTTCAAAAACATTACTCTGAAATTAAGCTAGTTTTGTTTTTCGGTTTTAATTTACCCAGATAACAATAATTTATCAAGATAATACGTATAGTCTCCTCTTAATTTTATACTCAAGCTTTTTGTAGCTTATTTAGGATATCTGCATCTAGTCCAGATCATGGCAATGTTTAATATTAAATAAGAGTTGTGAACTTGATATCAAGCACTCTAAGTTCCTCCTGCATGTTAAAGATTCAAGTTATAAATAATCACATTCCAAAAGAATCTAGAAATGGAGACTCCTCTTTTAATCTATTCCATATACCACTGTCTGCAGTTATAAATATACTAAATATACTATGTGTGATACAAACTAGGTATATGTGTTAAACATAAGTTTAATTTCTATTGTACAAAATTAGAAGTTACAGTTATAATGATTGATTTTTCTAAGTTCTAACAGTTTTCATAAGAAGGATCAAAAGTATCAACACTTGTGACTTTTTTTTAGACTAATAAAATCCCACTTTCAGCAGAGTTTTGTTACGGTGGCCAATAAACAGTTGTTAGAAACAAAGCTGTGAAAAAAAAAAATCAAGGCTGTCTCCCCAAACCTTATTCCAAATCCTCTAATACTAGCTAGTTATATCTACATTGGAATCGATTTTAAAGTTCATCCTTTTTAAGGGTCATCAGCAAAAGTCTACATGATCAGGTTATTTCTCTCCTTGCTGCATGGCATAGCTCATAATAAAGCTAAAGTTATTTATGTATTCAAAGGAAGAGGCTTGTCCTTGAGTCAACCAGTGTGGTAATGGCATGATTGATGGCCAAGAGCTGGATGACTTTAGCTAAAACTCATCCAAAAAAGGCTGAAAGACAGAGACCAAGGAGAGGGGAAGCATTTGGAGACTGCTAAGTGATAAGGAGCTGCATAAATCAGCTTGTTGAATGTCAGAGAACAGCCTGACTTGACCTGACACTCTGTTAGGTCAGTTCCTTCTTCCCATCTGTGCATACCTAAAGGATCTATTTCCTTTGGCCACAGATTAGTCAAGAGGTCCTAGACAAAACTAGGAAATCAACAATTTTATTTTATTACTTTGTGCCTGGGGAAAGCCTACCGCTTTAATCCTCAAGCACCTGCTGAACCCACCCCATTAAAATACCTCTCAGATCCTTATGCACCTAAATTTCCTAACATAAAATAGGTGCTTGGTATAAATTTTCATTTTTCTCCCTTTTTCCTAAAGTCAAATTATTGATAAAAACATGCTCTTATTTCTTTGAGTGTTTTTATTTTCACAAATATCAAATTCATGAATCAAAGGAGCCAGACAAGAGGGAGGAATTTTAGGCATCAACTTTTAATGTCTGTCTACTTCATTTATATCTGAGTCTTTCAGATTAGCTAGAACTTCATCAGCATTCCATGAGGCTAGGCACTCTATATCCTGCTTTACATGGAGTATGTCATTTACCCCAACAACTGCATGAGGTAGTGTATTAGTCCACTTGGGCTGCAATAGCAAAAATATCATAACCGGGGGGCCTAAATAGCACTTATTTCTCACAGTTCTGAGGCTGAGAAGTCCAAGATCAAGGTACTGGCAGATTCAGCGTCTGGTGAGGGCCACTTCCTGGCTCACAGACTGCTATCTTCTCTCTGTGTCCTCACATAGTGGAGGGGGTGAGAGAGCTCTCTGGGACATCTTTTATAAGGACACTAATCCCATTCATGAAGGTCCTACTCTCACGACCTAATCATCTTCCAAAAGCCCCACTTTCAAATAACATCTCATTGGAGTTTAGGTTTCAACATATGAATTTGAGGAGGACAAGCATTCAGGCTATGGTATCTTCAACCAACATTATCTTAATTTGATAGGCTTTTGCAGTTTGAGAACTTCCCTAAGATCAGACAGCTAACAAATAACGAAGCAGGGCATCTGCTCCCAGGCCTGTGCCTGAAGCCTGCTCCATGTCCTGGGTGGGCCTTCAGTGAGGGGTAGGACTATACCAAGCTGATCAACTGCAACGTATTCATTCTTTCCAGAAACCTTGAGGCTGGTTATGGAGCCCCCACCTAAGGCTGGTGTGGTAGGCAGAATAATGACTTCCAAAAAATGCCCATGCCCAGGACTCATGAATGTGTCCCCTCACATAGCAAAAGGGACTTCATAGATGTGATTAAGGTTATGGATCTTAAAATAGGAAGATTTTCCTGGATTATCTGGGTGGGCCCAATCTAACCACATGAGACCTTAAAAATGGAAATGGAAGGCAGATGGATCAGAGAGATGAGACAGAAGAAAAAGAGACATTTGAAGTATTCTCCTCTGAATTAATAAAACTGGAAAAAGTGATTTGAGGTAACCATTAAATAACCTATTTCAAAAACATTACTCTGAAATTAAGCCAGTGTTGTTTTTCTGTTTTAATTTATTAAGATAATAATAATTTATCAAGATAATAGGCATATTCTCCTCTTAATTTTGCACTCAAGCCTTTTGTGGCTTATTTAGGATATTTGCATCTAGTCCGTCTAGACAGTGCTTCACACACTATGCCTTATCAACCCAATGATGCCGGCTTTGGAGATAAAGAAAGAAATGGAAACCTTAGTCCCACAACTATGAGGACCTCAATTCTGCCAACAACTCAAAATGAGCAAACAAACAAACAAAACCATGTCATCTTCGCCTGAGCCGCCAGAAAGGAATGCAGCCCCGCCGATGTAATCTTGATTATAGCCCAGTGAGACCTGTGTCAGACATCTGGCATAGAGATGTATTAACTGTAAGATAATAAATTTGTGTTATTTTAAGCCACCGAGTTTGTGGTAATTTGTTGCAGCAGCAACAGGAAACTAATACAACTAGTAGTCAGTTCCTTTATTCAAATTAGCTAAATTCCTCTGATGCTCACAAAGGGAAATGCACAAATTGTCTGACTCTGGTCTTTCTCTTATGAAGAAAGAAAAGAAAAGTGCATGCCACCCTGTAGGTTGTGAAATGAATCTGGATTGTTCTTTTGGTTGAAACCATACCCCAAGGTCAGTGAACACAGTACTACCCCAGTATGGAATCCAAACATCATGGTTTGTCCAGAACTGGACTAACCAGTCTGGAACATAGAGAAACAACCTATGAGTGACAGACGTATGTTTATTTATCACCTATGCAGGTATCATTAGAGAAATGAAAGAGTGAAACGGAAGGCACGTTATACCTGGTGAAAATGTCTAGATTTACATGCGATAACAATGTCATATGGTATTTAATTTCAGAATAAAATTACTCTGCTAAACAAAAGGATATCTCCAGGTTGATTTATTTTCAATCATGAACAGTAATTTTCTAAAATTCAACTTCCCATTTGATAAATGGAAACATATAATAAAATGCTTTGTCCATATTTTCAGTAGAAAATGTTTAAGACAAATGAGGCAAATAAAATGTAATTCAAATGTATTCAATGAGCCATGATAATTTTTCACATATTCTTTCTTTTCATACTCTTTCTTAAATTATTTTCAGCTTCTGCATTTCCATCCTGTCACCTTGCAAGTCTGTCTCAGGTTTTGTTTACTTTGTCTTTTCCCTTTTTTATTTTGATAACATGTCACCATCAGCTGGGAATGTCGACAAGGCTGTGTCATCAGTGGCTGAGGGTGTCCTGATTGAGAAGACTGGCTGCCTCATCGGTGCCCAGTTCTAATAAAAGCCATGGTCCCCTCCAAATGTGTGGTCGAGGGATGGTAATAAAAAAATTACACTCTATATCTTCTACTTAACATATATGAGAGTTAGAACATGTATGAGTAGTTGAGAAATTATCTTAACTTGAAGAAGCAGCTTGTGGAGAACGAAAGTGACCTGACTGTAGGTCTCTGGCAAAAATTCTTCTCTAGCCCATGAAAGGTACTATAGTAATAGCATTTGCATCACCCTGAGTTGGTTTGACTTCCTTCTTAGGAATTGCTAAAGTCAACCTGCTTCAGGCCAGCCTTCCTCGTGGCTTTCCAGGCAGAGACCTGGCCCATCTGGTTCCCAGGTCTAGAAGTGTCTGGCACATAGATATACTCCATAAATATGAGTGAGTAAATAGTCTAACACCTCAAGCAGAGTTCTTCTGCATCTCTTTTCTCATCTAGGAAAGAGTCTAAACTTTGTAGTGATGACTAGTTGACCAAAGGGTCCCATACTCCCCAACCTGATTGCAATTTCCTAAAGGCAAGAATTATGTAATATTCCTCTGTCTCAGTTTAGCATCTAGCTGTGGTTTTTTTCCCCCTTCTTTCTTTTTAAAGTTATTTAACAAACACATGTTGCACCAGGTATTCTTCCAAAAACTTTACAAATAACAACTCAATCAACATGACAACCCTGTGAAATAGGTACTACTGTTATCCCTATTTTACAGATGAGGGAACAGAAGCACAGAGAACCTAAGGAACTTGCCCAAAGTCACACAGCTAAATGGTGCAGCTGAGATTTCACCCATACAGGCTGAACCCAGAGACAGTGCTTCATACACTATGCCTTACTATGCTGCCTCGTCTTATTAGTGTTAGGTGGAATGATGGAGGAAAGAAAGCATTTAGAATCTCTGGAGATAATTGAGAAGAGAACAATATACAATATATACCCAAAAGACTAGTATATTTCCAGATACTTCATACATAGTTCGTATAGCACAAATGTTGACACTGTATGAAATATGATAAAAATTTAGGCTGATTTGAATATCTAACTTAAAAGAATTTTCTCCTTAGATTAAAAAATAAAACTATCAAATTGTGAGTCATTTTAAGTACTGAAAAACTTGACCTTGGCTTCCAGATAAGGGAATAATTACTGTATTCACTTAGTGGGAAATCAAACAAACTCACAGTGGTTAAAAAGTTCAAAATTCAGTTATTTCGTAGGCAATTATAATAGTTTGCTAGGGCTGCCGTGCCAAAGCGTCACAAACTGGGTAGCTTTAATAACAGAAATTTATTGTCTCACAGTTCTGGTGGCCAGAAGTCCAAGATCAAGGTGTCAGGAGGGTTGGTTTCACCTGAGAGCTGTGAAGGAAAGATTTGTTCTAAATCTCTCTCCTTGGCTTGTAGATGACGGGTTTCTCCCTGTATATCTTCACATTGTCTTTTCTCTGTGAGTGTCTATCTGTCTCTAAATGTCCCTTTTTATAAGGACACCAGTCATATTGGATCAGAGCCCACCCAACTACCTTATTTTAACCTGATTACTTTTGTAAAGATCTTGTCTCCAAATAAGGTCACATTCTGAGGTACTGGTGGTTGGGACTCCAACATATTTTTTGGGGGGGTGGAATGGGACCACAATCAATCTATATCAGCAGTGTAATATAAAGGTAAGGGCCCAGGTCTGCATTCTAGCTCCGACATTAATTAATTATGAGACCTTGGTGTACCTCATTTCCTTCCCTTAAATGAGGATAAAACAGATGGTACCTGCCTCATACTATTGTGAGGATTAAATGAATTAATGCATGAATGAATTAGAATATTGAGTTAGTACAATACATGTCAAATATTCATTCACTCAACAAATAGTCTTTGAACACCTATTAAGTGCAGGTCACTGTTCTAGGTGTTAGAGATACAGGAGAAAACAAAATAGGCAAAAAATTTTTAACTTTATGGAGTTAATAATCTAGTGGGAAAAGAAAAACAAAAAGTAGAACATATAGGGGGAGGAAAAAAATGGCGTAGATGATAGAGGCTCTGTTCATCCCTCTGGCGACTAAATCAAAGTTATGATGGAAACAGGGAACAAAAAGTAAGGAAAAATCACCTGAAATCTAGATGAACAAGCCATACGACTAGGGAGAAATCCAAGAAATCACCCTGCAAGGACGGGGCAAGGACGCGGGGCGACCCGGTTGAGTGAGGTGGAGGCTGTGGTAGCGGCAGAAGCCTCTTAAAGGGGCTGTGTCCAAGAGTGAATTTTTGTGGTGATGGAGCTGATTGCTCTGAGTACCAGTGCTGATTGGACTGTGTGCAGGGGCACCAGGGACTTACAGGGAGACATTGTTGGAGTGAGGGCCGAGGTGAGACATGCTCTGTACAGAAGTTCCTGAACTATCCGTTGTTCCTTGTTGAGCCCTCCCCACTCCCAGTGCAGGGACACAGTGCTGCCATAGCCAAGATGTCATCAAACTAGATAACAGAGGTTGCTCCATCCAGAGGATTCCCTGAAACCCCGCCTCCCCCTACTCGTGGCCCCACCCAAGCCACATCCAGGTTTATCCTCAGCGAATCAAGTGTTCCTTGCTCAGCAGCGCCTAGACTCACACTGGAGGCAGCAGGCCTTGGTTTCTGGTGTGGCCTTTTGAGGCAACTATAAGCACAGCATCTGTGGATCGCCTGCTGAATCTTAACAGGTGGCCCCCGAGGGGCACAGGCTTGGGCTAAAGTTGGCCTGCAGCCGAACCCCTCTCAGGACTGTGCCACTGGACACATACTTCACAAATCCACACTAATAAGACCAGGAGACTTAGGAGCTTTGCTTAGTACATAGAAACAGACACGGAAAGGCAACCAAAATGAGAAGACAAAGAAGCAGAAACCATATGACAGAACAGAACAGAGATCCAGATACAATGGAGTCAAGTAATCTAACAGATGCAGAGTTCAAAACACTGATTATAAAGATGCTCGATGAACTTATGGGAAGTGTATATAAATTCAGTGAGAACTTCAACAAAGAGATAAAAAGGATAAAAATGGAAATGGAAATTATAAAAGGGAACCAGTCAGAAATGAAGAACTTTATCTGAGATGAAAAGTATATTAAATGGAATAAACAAAGGAATAAACAAAGTAAATAAAGAAGAGGCTCAAATGGCCTATCTAGAGGACAGGAAAGCCAAGGACACTCAATCAGAATGGCAAGAGATAAGAGGCCAAGATTATAAAAATAATTTAAGGAGCATATGGGACACTATTAAAGGTCAAAATATCCGTGTCATGGGGGTACTTGAAGGCAAACAAGATGTTGAACAGCTATTTGAAGAAATAATGATGGAAACCTTCCCTAACCTGGTGAAGGAAATAGACATAAAACCCCAGGAAGCTCAGAGAACCCCCAAACACAGGGATCCAAAGAGATGTAGGAGGGTTTCCCTACCTCAGCCCTACTGACATTTGGGGCTGAATATTTCTTTGTATTAAATACAAAGAAAGAATCTTAAAAGCCAAAAGAGAAAAACAGATAGTTACCTACAAGGGAACACCCATAAGATTGGCAGCTGATTTCTCAAAAGTATGCAGGACAGAAGGACTTGGCAAAAAATATTTGACAGGATGAAGATCCAGGATCTACAACCAAGGATACTTTATCCAGCAAAGCTATCATTTAGAATTGAAGGACAGATAAAGAGCTTCCCAGACAAAAATAAGCTAAAGGAATTTATCACCACCAAGCCAGTATTACAAGAAATGTTAGAGGGACTTCTTTAAGAAGAAAAAACATGTATCGAAAACAGGAATAAAGAATGGTAACAACTATGTTCCTATCAATAAGCACCTCAAAGGGAAAAGAATTAAATGCTCCAACTAAAAGATAGAGTAGATGAATGGATAAGTAAACAAGACCCCTACATGTTGCCTACAAGAGACTCACTTCAGATTAAAAGACGCACAGAGACTAAAAGGAAGGGGATGGAAAAAGATATTGCTTTGATGGACCTAGAAGGTATTTAAGAAAGACAGAGAAAGATAAACACGATATGATTTCACTTATATGCAGAATCTAAGGAATAAAAAGAACAAACTAATCAAAAATAGACTAATCAAAAATAGACTCGCAAATAGTGGACAATTTGGTGACAGACAGAGAGGAGGGGGGTTTGGGGGGGGCTGGGAGAATTGGGTGAAGGGTTAAAGAAATACAAATTAGTGGCTGATGGATGGTCACAGGGATGGGGAGCATGGCAGAGGAAATGCAGTTAGTATTAATACGTTGGCTAGGTGGAGTGTCGGGGAGGGAGGGAGCAATTGGGGGGATCATTTTACGAACTATATAGATGTCTAACCAATGTACTCTATACTTGAAACTAATTAAAATAAATTTTTAAAAAAGTAGAACATATAGAATGTAAGACTGTAATAAGTGCTATGGAGAAAAGTAAAGCAAGACAGGAGCTAGATAGCGCTGAGGTTTGCAATTTGGGATCAGAGAGGGCCTCACAGAGGTGCCATTTGACCAAAGACCTAAAGAATGGGAGGAGACAGTTATGTGGCTATCTGGAGCTTTTTAGATGTAGGAGGGTTTCCCTACTTCAGCCCTACTGACATTTGGGGCTGAATAATTTTTTATTGGGTGGGGGGCTGTCTTGTACATTGTAGTATGTTTAGCAGCAATCCCTGGCCACTACTCACTAGATGCCAGTAGCGGGTAACATCTACTATCCCAGTTGTGACCTTCTGTCTGACATCTGAAGATGTCGCCAGACATTGGCACATATCCTGTAGGGGCCTAAAATCACTGTTGGTTAAGAACCACTAAGATAGAAGAAAAGTGAAAGCTGTGGGGAGGAGGAACTAGGGGGAATAGGGAGGACAATGGGGACTCAGCTTGTTTGAAGCACAGCAGGGAGACAGGCAGTAGATGAAATTAGGAGGGAGAGGGATGAACCACATCTCCTGTAACTTTGAGGCCACTCTAGGCATGTCAGAAGCCATTTGAGGGAAGGGCAAAAAGCTAACACAACTTGACCCACATTTTTAAACCATCCAATTGGCTGCCACATCGAGAATTGACTGTAGGTGGAAAGACAGAAATGAACAGCACGGTTGGGAGGCTATCACAATAATCCCATTCATTTTTAATTTGGTTTAATTTAAATTGTTCACTCATTTGGCTGGATGCTGGTGGGAGCGCTGAGACACTTGAGCTAAGAAGCTCTGGGGAAGAAAAGAGGAAGAATTAACGTAAAAGGAAAAAGCTAGGAGTGGGTAAGATGTTTTGCGGAAGTAGAGGGCAATATGGTGATTAAGTCCATTTCAAAGAACAGAGAAGTTGTGTAGGAAAAAGAAAGACTGTTGGTGACTAGTTTGTGTGCAGGATCAGTGAATACCAAGCGAAGGAATCGGAGCTCTAGTCTATAATTAATGGAGTGCCTTTGAAGCTTCAGCAATCAGAAAAACTTTTCAGTAGTGTACAGATCATAGTAGTCAGAAACAATAGTTTCAAAGTAGTCTCATGAAATAATACGGGTGGGAAATAACAAGAGCCTAGGTTTAGGTGGAGAGCGCGAGCACAGCATTCTGAAGGAAGTAAAGTGAAGTCCTGCCCTACAGCTTGCAATGACCTTCTTAAGGGTACTCTTGCTTGCAGGCAAGTGCAAACTGTTGTCTCCGTTGAGGAGTTTTGGAAACGTTTCCATTATATCAGACATCAAGCAAATTCAAGCCCACCATGAAAAGGTTTAAGTAGTGCAGTACTTTCTTGGAAAAGGTGTCCCCCAGAGGAGGTTGAGTTAGGTTTCAAGGGTCTTTTTAAAAAACACTATCATCTGTAGGTGAGAAAAGCTATGGCAACTAAGAAAAGAGCTGGTCTGCAACCAGAGTTCCTTCAGGATGGTTATACATGTCAATATTTAGATTTAAAATGTCTCAGCAGGTTGAGCACGGCAGTGTAAGTCCATCGAATCAGTCCCACTACACTGCAGGCAGGAGCACGGGCGCTCGCCTCTTTTTCCATCTGCTTTTTTGCATTAGCCGGATTAGCCCGAGTCATCAGCCTTTTTACCCTCAAAGGACTAAGGCTGTTTGTTAACAGACGCGGAGGGCGATCGCTCAGCCGGGAGCCGCTGCAGGTCCCGCCACCTCGCAGCTGCGGGGGGCTGCACAAGCCCAGACGCCGCCCCAGGTGTGGCTCTGGCAGCTGAGCGCGCGCGGGGGGAGGGACGGGGCGGGGGGTGGCGCAGGCCGGGCGGGGCGAGGAGGGGGCCGCGCAGGAGGGATGCGCAGACGCCGCCGGCCCCGCCCGTCACCCCGCTCGGCAGCCACCCGTATTAGCAGCAGCCCCGGGCGGCGGCACGACGGTCCCCGCCATGTCTGCGGCCATGAGACAGAGGTTCGACCAGTTCCTGCACGAGAAGAACTGCATGACCGAGCTCTTGGCCAAGCTCGAGGGCAAGACCGGCGTGAACCGGAGCTACATCGCACTCGGTGGGTGTGGGCTGCCGGGGGTCCCCGCTGCTCCCCCGGCCCGGGAGCAGCTGCTCTACCAGCTGCTGGGGAAGCGATCGGGGAGAGGGTTCCGGGTAGGTGACGCTTGTGACCAACAGGGGCGTGCGCATCCTTGGGGACCGAACTGGCCGCGAGAAAGGCCAAGGGCCGGAGATGGCCCCTTTTCGGGGCGGCCAGAGCTGGGGGGACGGTTGGCCTGTGCCCGCGGCCAGGTGGCGGAGCGCCCGAGGATCAGGGAAGGGCCGGCGCTGACGTGTCTGTGATCGCCGTGTCCCCGGGGCAGTGAGCAGGGCGCCCAGCGGCTGGGGGCCCCCAGCGGGAGGTCGCGCGGGCACAGTGGCAGAGGTCCCCAGTCCACCCAGAGCCCGGGTGGAGCTCTGCACCGCGAAGCGGTGTCTCCTCGGCAAAGGAGAGGGCTGCGGGCGTGCACGGGAATCGGGGCCTTTGCGGACTGTCAGTGGAGTGAGACTCCCGGGCTGGTGTGCAGCTCGGCGGGAGACCATGGTGGAGGAAGGGCAGGAGGAAGGGCACAAAGTTGGGGGGCTGCTCGGTATTCCCAGACGGAAGGCAAAAACCTACCAAGGCGCAGGCCCAACCTTCGCTTGGTATGTTTTTCTCCAACGCCTGCCTAGAACAGGCTAAGCCTTGCGGTGGGGTGGGGGGCTGCCAGGCTTGAGTGCCTCTCGTGCCACCTGACCCACTTCTCTTCTCGTGTCTCCAGGTGTCATCGGGCTGGTGGCCTTGTACCTGGTATTCGGTTGTGGAGCCTCTCTCCTCTGCAACCTGATAGGATTTGGCTACCCAGCCTACATCTCGTAAGTGACTCTCCCTGAAACCATCCATCCTCCCCTCCACTCCCCTTCCCCCATCTAAGGATGCCCTAGTTACCGTATATCTCCATTTCCCTGAGACAGCAGTCAAAGCACCACAGGTTACACATTTTAGAGCCTTAACTTGGTGCTTGATCTCCTGATGACTAGCCGAAATGTATATTTCATCAGATTATACTGGCAAGCTGTGTACCTTCTAATTGATGCACAAATGGAAAGTGTTACAACTAAGTCGCCCTGCCTTTACTGGTGGGGAGCTCTCAATGGGTACAGAAAGCTGATTCTTTCTCCCTAATAATTCTTTTAATGTGCATTTCACATTATATTCATATACTTAAAACCCCATCAATCAAGACTTCCTTAATTCTGAATTAACGTTAATTCAGACACTGGGGAGAATTCTGTCTTCTTGATTTATAAAGGCTTGCACAAGAACCATATGATTTCACTCATGTGCGTGATATAAAACAGAAAGCAACAGGCTCGTAGAGATAATAGTGCGGTGGTTACCAGAGAGGCAGAGGGGTAGAGGGAGAATGGAGAGGGTAGAGGTGGTCAAATATATAGTGAGGGAAGGAGACTTTGGGTGGTGAGCACACAATGCAGTGTACAGATGATGTATTATAGAATTGTATACCTGAAACTTATGTTATTAACCAATGTTACCCCAATAAATTTAATTTAAAAAATAATAAAAAGGCCACTTATTGCAGGTAAATGGGAAACACCCTAAGATTAAAAACAAAAACTTTATGAAATGCATCTCCTCTAACGTAGCTCCTTGGTTATATAAATGGCTTCTGTAATTAAACCAAGTTACAAATCTTATTAGATTAGGAGCTGAATTTTTATTTGTTGAGGTTGTTTTTACAGTGTGTTTATTTTGGAAATACTCTACAATTTCATTTTTCCATTCATTGAAGTAGGAATTAATCCCTACCACAAATGAATTTGGTGTTACTATACAGCTCTCTCCAAGAAAGCTGGTGGGTTTTACTTTCATTGAATTGGTTTTTGTAACTTTCCTCAACCATAGGGACAAAAATAAAGAAAAAAAAAATTCAGCTGGGAAGCAAAGACACAGATAACACATTATTTCATCTGTGTCTATCATTGGAAGGAAGGAAACGTGTTTTAGAAGTTAGTTCTGATTTAAATAATGAAATTGAAATTAAGTAATAGTTACTATATTAGTTTGGTACACTTAGCATTGGTCCAGAAAGTCTATCTACATATAGGACACTGCTTGATTATGAATTTGAAGATGCTCAGTCTTCAGGATGAGAAAAGCTTTTATGCTCTCCAGCATTATCTGCTAAAGCACCTTCCAGGTTTTATGTGAATACCAAAGATTCTGAAGGCAGATCAGAAAAACTGGTTTGGCTTTCAGATCAGTGAAAAATATCCAAGAATAGCACTTTTCCATAAAATATAATCTACTGATATATGGTACATGTAGAAAGTTTGTAGACAACCTTGATTCAAAATGGCTCGCATATCACTGTGTGGTAAGAGACAAAATCATCTAGTAGTACATACCTTTACTTTTCTTGGGTTTGTATGGTCCACTTGGAGGAGCTCTTCTAAAAAGAGATTTTGAAGCATTTTTCAGGTTTGTACTCTAGACGTTATTGATCACATTTAGAACAAATCTTGTGTGGCAGTTTAATACTGCTTCGCTGTTTGAATTACATTGAATCCGCAAGGCATATAGATTTTTAAAAACACTAAATAGCATAAAAAACTTTTTCTAGCAAGGCATATGGATTTTTTAAAATATTGAATAGCTTAAAATTTTTTCCACATCAGTGCCATTTGGTATATAATCTTATGAGAAACATTGCTTTCTCTGTTCGTGTGATGAGATCATTGCTGTGGGCTTTAGAAAGGTAAAAATCTGTTTCTAGGTGAGATAAGTAGATACATGTATGTGTAGAAGTGGATATGACAGATCTGGACACAACTTGAATATGCTTCTCCTTACCTAAAGTGGATTAATTCCAGCAGGGGCTGTTTTTTTAGTCATATTTTAAAGTAATTTCAAGCCAGCCAATTTCAAATTTATCATTTTTTTTTTGTCATTCTTTCATTCATGTTTTTTACATAGCCAGTTGAATATTTCTGGCTCTCTTTACTTAGAAGAAGCTAAATGTTCCTGGTCTGTTGCTAGGAATTCTGTAAAATAGTAGAGTCATATTCTGACTAGTTCAGGTAAGTGGGTTTTACATATTTTAGAGTTCTATTCATCAAGTACATACATTTTCTTTTCTTTTTGAATATTCTGAGGCAGTGACATTAGTATACTTAACAGGACTTGGGGAAGGTTTTACAAATCTAATAAAAGGAATTTAATGATTTAAGCAAAAAGTCAGGAAATAATGTTTCTAGATTAGTATTTATTCATAGGATACTTTCCTTGGGTAGACCCAACTCTTTTACCTTTAAAATAAATACAAGATTCTGTGACCGTAAGAGAATGAAGTGGAGGTTGGTTACTGTGAATACTTGGACTTTTCCCTAAAACAGTGGTTCTTAGCCTTGATTGCCCATTGGAGTTATCTGAGGAGCCTTTAAAAAGTACCCATGCCTGGGACCCAACCCAAAGATTCTGATGTAATTGGTCTGAGGTGTGGCCTCGGTTTTGAGATTTTTAAAGCCTCCTCGATCTTTTCAAATTTTTAAAGGACTCTAATGTGCAGTGAATATTGAGAATACCTGGTGAAGAGTGACAGCAGTAACCTGCGCTTGTTACACTTGAAGATGGGGTGAAAGGGAAGGGAAAATGGCCTGCTGACCCTGGGAATAGTCCAGAAACCTAGCTGGCCTCTGATTTGTAAGTTCATAAAGTTGTACAACATCACCATTATCTAATTCCAAAACATTTTCATCCCCGCAAAAGGAGACATGGGACTACGTGCACAGTATAAAGCATACAGCCCCCCCAGTTAGTAAACATTCAGGCAATCCATGTTACATTTGTCTAATTAAGTCTGTTCACGGCTTAACCAATGTGATTGTATAATTGTCAGAAAAAGTCCTTGAAAATGGTAGGATTAATTAATAGCATTAATTAATTAGTATTACTTAAAGTATGATTTGTGATCACTTTCACTTTATTATTCTTGCCTCTTGTAATTCTCCATGTGCTCCCTAGCCAGAGTTGATTTTAAAACTACAGATTCATCTATTTAGCAAAAATCAAATGCTAGCCATCAGTCAGGGCCTAAGGTAGACATGTTCTCTGTCCTCTTTGAACAGTCTACCAGAAAAAAAAAACAAAACAAAACACAATAAATAGTAAAGTAGTGACAGAGTGTGGTAAGCCCTCCAAAGAAAATCAGCAGGGAGCTGTGGTAGAGAATAACAGGAAGGACTCTTTTGTATTTATCTGAAATCCTGTTTGAGTTAAGACCAGAGGAGTGAGAAGGGGCCAGCCAAGAGCAGAGCCAGGCAGCAGCAGCAGTCTGTGCCAGCCCCATGGCAGCAGTTGCTTAGGCTGTTGGAAGAACTGGTGCAGTGAAAGCTCTGTGAGAGGAAAGAGCAGTGGGGGACCTGAGAGGTGCGGACGCCACCAGGCACGGCTGGTGGCTGGGACATGAAGTGTGCATTTTATTCCAGGTGGTTTTAGGGAGTTTGCATGTTTTCTGATCACCGTGGCTCAGTTTTAAATAGGGGGTGAGATGATACCATACAGAGGTCATTCTGGCTGCTATGACTTCTAGAAGGGTGCAGAAATAAAATTTGGAAAAGCTCATTTGGCTTCCTAACTTTTTTCATGACTCACCACCGTGGGAAATCTGTGGGTGGGGCTCAGGGGCACCTGGCTGTAGGTCAGGTCTTGGTGTGCTGGAGCCCACAGAATCCAAAGGCCTGGCTGGTGCTCATGGAGAGCAACCAGCACCCTATCAAGTGCCCACTTGCTACTGGTTACTCTCATTTTCGGTGTAATTTCCCTTTAAACTCTTTGAGAGCAGAGCTTTTAAAATTCTACGTCATTTCCAGACTTTTTGGCCACCCTGTATAAACAGTTTGAAATCTAATTCCAGCCTTCTCGTTATTAAGAGCTGTTGACACAATTACTTTAATCTCCTTACTTCTATTCCTGATAAGAGAAGATGGACTATTGGATAATAATAGGAACCTCCATTATTAAGGCAGATTTGCCCCCCCACCCCCACTTTGCTGAGATATAGTTCACATGCAACCTTTTTAAAATGTACAGTTTGGTGGTTAGTATGTTCTTAAAGTTGTACAACCATCACCACTATCTAATTCCAAAACATTTTTATCAGCCCCGAAGAAAACCCCATACTCATTAGCAGTCACTCCCCATTTCTAATCCCCAGAAACCACCAGTTCATTTACTGTCTCTATGGATTTGCCTATTCTGGACATTTCATATAAATGGAATCATACAATCTGTAGTCTTTTGTTTATGTGCAGCCCTGCTTTTACTGACATTGAACAGATAATCTTTCTGAGAGGCTTGTCAGGAGCATGTGCTGTGCTGCCCTTCCCGGGACTATCAGAGTTGGGCCTTAGAGATTAAATGCAGAGTCTGTTTCCTGGGACCTGAGGTAACCCCCTCCCAGTAGTCCTTGAGTATGGGTGCCAGTCTCCTCCTTGCTCTTTTATTCAAATGGAATTATGAAGGAAAGTCTAATAACTTATTTTCTACTTTTATTTTTGCTCTGCAGAGAAGGGAAAGGGAGGCAGTGCTCTATTTGTTCTACTCAACAACCTTTTAGTTTAAATTTCTATAAAAAAATGTCTATTAATTGTCTTCTTTTTACTTTATATTTTTTGTAAGGATCAGGCTGCCACCTTCCTGGGACTATCAGAATTGGGCCTTAGGGGATTAATTGCTTTAGTTTTGAAATGATCCAGGGACTAAGAGAGATAGAGTATGTTTCTCAAGGTCATACAGGCCATTTGGGCTGGAACCGTCAGTGACTACACAGCAATGTGAAAGCACATTAGGTACATTCTAGCACCAAGGTCGAAGAATTAAAGGTCTAGAGTCCAGCATTTTGGTGTGTATATGTAATCTAATGTTCGGTCACGCTTTGGAAATCTCATGCCCACTTCAGGGATGTGTCATTTTCTCTTCTGTGTGTCCTCACCGGCCCATTTTTAAGCTTTGCCATCAGTACAAAGAGTGTAACAGCTTTTAGCTCTTTGCATGGCTGCCGAACACCTGTTCAACACTTTAATAGACACTTATATATCCCTGTTTAAGTGCTTTACAAATAAATATAGCTCATGTAATTCTCTTGACAACCCTACAACATAAGTACTATGATTGTTTCTATTTTACACATGAGGAAACAGAAAAAGAAGTAACTTGATTAAGGTTTAACAACTAGTAGATGGCAAAACTGGTATTTAAACCCAGGGAGTCTGGCTCCAAAGTCCATGTTTTTAACTTTAATGTTATACTACTTCTCAAGTGGCTCTTTGAGTGCCCCACAGAGATATGCCATAACCTTATGTAGAGATGAAAATAAAACTGTCAATGTTAACTCTTTCTTGTATCAGTTTGACACTGTTAGTACATTACCTTCATGCAGTATATTTCTACTCAAATAAGGCCCTGCCATCCCAAATAATATATTTGCACACAATGTCATTTCCATTGTTTTGTGAACATGAGTTACAATATGTTACTAACAAGTTCTTTCTCTTGTTGTCTGTGCTGTAGCTTTGACTTATGACAGCAGCAATATTAATAGTCATTTGCAGAGTTGCTGTTTTAACAAGACAAGCTCACCTGAAGATGGCACAGTGGATTGGATTTATGAGGGAGTGTAGCCTTGCCTTTAGTTCTTTGTTAGCCAACAAGTCTCAAGGGGAGATGTTTGCGTATGACCCCTTGAGGTCAGATGGGGAAGGGGATGGTGAGGGGGAAAATTTGAAAAAAACAAAAAACACTGTCAAAATAATTACGAGAGTTTCAATACAATTAACCACAGATAAAAGCTACAGCATCTTCTTAGGTAATTATGCACAACAAATAAAGTAAGGGAATATACGTTAGAAAGGGTTGAAATCAAAAAGAAAAAGGAAGGATTGAAATCTACTAATATAAGATTTGCAATGGCAGACTCCTAAACAGGTTACTTACCCAGAAGAGCAAGTCATCAGAAACAGAGCTAGCCTCCCCTAACGGCGCTGGAGGAAGTGCGTGTGTGCATGTGCATGTGTGTGTGTGTGCGCGCGCGCGCGCGTGTGTGCGTGCGCGTGCACGTGTGTACGTGCGCGCATGTGGTTCTCTTTATAGACTCATTAGTCTGGGGTGTGTTTGTTTTCTTGTGTTCCTTTCAGAACTTATAATTAATGTTTCTTTCTTTTTTACTCATGAGAACTTGGGAGCAGAAATATTTTCTACTAAGCTGCTTGTGTTCCTATTACACTAGCTTTTCTCTCCGCAACTATGTTCTTCATTAGAGTGCTTAAGAGCAGAGAAACGACCGCCCACACTTGGCCTTCTCTGGGTAGTATGAAGCACATACAAATATTCTAGCCAGCTGTGAACTTGGATCAAACCATAACTGGCATTCTACAAATTTTGCCTTCAGCAACATTGAAACCTTAAACATTTAAATATTTTACTTTTGTCAGCTTTTTACTAGTTATGTTTCCACTTTAGTAATACTGCTACTATTGCTGAGCTATTTTAAGATGGAGGAGTTGTGGAGAAAACTGAAAAAATAATAAAATATCCTTATAACAACCCTGTGACTATTTTTGTAGATAATTAGAGCCAGTGTTTTGGTTATGTTCTTATTTTTTTTTCCCTTTGCCTGTGTCATAGAGAAAAGGACGTTTTGAGGAGCAAATAATGATTTAAATTATTTATTCATGATATAGTTTCTGGACTCTAATGCCAATGTGGAAGGAGATCTCGTTCCTGTTCTGCAGTGTCCCTTTGAACTTTAGTGAACTGTTTTCCTCTCTTTATGAATGCCCTGGATATTCGGTCTATTTTTCCTTTCGAGCTGCCTTCATCTTCCCTCTGTCCTGGAGTTCTCTTTTTCAGGACTGTGAATGAGGACTTAGTTTTCAACTTAAACCCTCATATAGCACTTAAAACAAGTGTAAATACATATGGGACATTTTAAGGTATTTAGTGTCTATCAATAACATTACCAGTTAATTAATTTTGAGGAACAATGAATTAATTAGTACAGCAGAAGTTTAAATTTCAAAAATTGCTAATGAAATTACTTTTGTAGCACTTGAAATATAAATGGGGGCTGTAGAAAACTATCCTGACTTCCTTCTATCACTTGCTCATGCTTCTGATTTCCTGGGAGTAGAGCTTATCATCAGCCCCTCTCAGTCACATGGCCACTATATATATCCTGCTGCTTCTGATAGTTATGCCAAGTGATCTAGTGAAGGATCGCTTACATGTCAGAGGTAATGCTAGACTGCTATCTACATCTTGATGTGTCCCTTTTGTTTGAGAAAGGTCAGTTTAGGTTGTTCCTGTGTTGGTAGTAAGGGTACTTGAGCTTAAGTCAAACTTATAGATATATTTATAGAGCCATCAATTTTATTGACAGGCTTGTCCCAGTAGGATTTGCATGTGCTGTTTTATTGCTTTGAGCATTAATTGTTTTTAACCATCTAGCTATCAAATAGTTTAATGCATTCAGATTCGAGTTATAAAATGTTAGCTGGGAGAGGTCTTAGAGATCAAGCTACTGGGGTTATAGCCATCTTTAACAGATCTGGAAACCAAGGCCACAAACTGGAGTTACTAGACTTGGGTCACAAGTCTGTTAAGGCAAAGTCAGATATAGGTATAGAGTCCACTGAATGACTATTTTTTGTTTTTTTTTTTAATTCGTCTCCATTAGAGATGTTTTATAGACTCATCTTCAAATGTATTTGCCTGTAAATTTAGCTTATTGTATGTTATGCATTTCATTAAATTGGTCATTTTATACTATGGTAGAAACTATATTCAAGAGTAAAGGAGCATGATATGTTTCTTATTGTATATAGATAGTCATCTTAGAAGACAGTTTATGTATTTAAGAAGCATATTTGCCACTAGCTATCTCATATCTTTGGGGTTGGGGAGGAGGGTTGGGCATGATATAAATAGTACATAAGCAGATTGGTTTTATTATATATTGTTTTCTTTCACTAGTCTCTCTCGCTCTGTTCTTCCTCTTGCTTTGAAACACACCTACTTGTCAGTGAAAAACAAGTGTAACTTTCTGAGCACCCATAGTTTCTGACCTTTTTTTCCATGAAAAAGAAAAATCTTTTCCTTATTGGCATAGAAATAAATTAGTGTTTATGTCTTAAAATACATGACTTTTTTCCTTCTGATTCGATGTACATATGCATCAAATAAGATTTGCAGCAGCAAACTGTTAAACAGAGGTAATAAGAAAACCATTTTGAGCTAATCAGGAATTCTTCACATTCTCTGATAAATACAACCAAAAGTGTCCCGTGTGTAGATGGTCATGTTAATGTGTCTGCTGTATCAAAAGGATTCTAAACATTATGGTTCACATTCTTCATATTCGAGCTTCAAAGAATTTACTTTGAACTCTGGACTATTTGTTATTAAACATAGTTTACCACATTAGAAATAAAGCAGATGGACCACAAAGCAATTTCCTTTCTGTTCTTTACGAACAGCACATCTCAAAGTTTTTATTGTTTTACTGCTTATTTTGATGCACTGCCAGTGTGGTAATATAAATCAACTTGTTAAAATTAAAATCCTATCGATGGGTACGACTGATTATGGTAGTAAAGCTAATGCTTTGAAGACATTTAATATTACTTAATTTTATGTCATTTGGCTAGTTTCAATTGTAGTGACTAAGTTTCATCTGAACCATGTACAGTACAGGTAGTATATACCTGAGCTGCTTTTTGTGTGATTGATCAGAAGCCACGTATATGGAGCTGGTAATTACTAGCTATGTTAACCATTGGGCGAATAGCTTAACTTTTACAAAATTCAATTTTCTCACATGTAAAAGGAGGGAATATGTCAAACAGCATAGAATCAAGCATTCAATAAGTGCTTAATTAAGCATGGTTACTTTTAAAATACAGAGAAGAAAACTGACTTAATCACAGTCATGGTTCTCTAACTGTTATTGAACTTTCAAATGATTAAGGAAAACCTTCCCAATTATTTTCTTTCATTTATTTTTTTCCATGTACTCCTTTTTTTTTTTTTTACTTATATCAGCAGCTTAACACCATTCAAGAACAATAAAGTACAATAAAGTTTTGTTCTTCCCAGTTGTAAATATGTGGTATGGCTAGTGGTTTTCTTCTCTTTTGGTACATATGTTCCTAAGCATGGGGTATAATTTTAAAGAACATTTAAAAATATTAAATCCATTGTTTACCTTGTTTTGTTTCCATTGAGATTTCCAGGTTTCTGTAACTCCACCTTTCTAACCTCCTTCGCAGGACCCCTCCCTAAGCACACATGTGCTACTTAATTAGGAGTGGAATTATTTTTTGACTGTTGACTTTAGGTCCTTGATAATCATTGTTTTGGCCCCAGGGCTTAAGCACAGTGTCAGGTACTTTGTCGGTTTTTGGTATAGACTTATGTCTGAATGCATCTTGCTGGATAAGCTATACAAGGCTTCTCTGGCCATTTCACTTCATTCCCCACCACTAAGAATTTAGTGGAGAAAAGTATAGCCAGTCAAGTTTTTGGTTTGTACTGATAGTAAATAATTACTTCTTAAATAATACGTAAATAACTGCTTATTTTTTTCATTTCCTTTTTGTCTTAAGAAAAATTATAACGAAGTAAAGAAGATTAAAGTAATAGTCATATTTCCTGTTTAGAAGTTATCTTTATATCATTTGAAATATAAGATATAGGAATGAATATCTGTAAAACTTCCCAGTGAACTTTTTGGATTTATCATCTATCTTATGCTTGTCTTTCATTGTATACATGTGTGTGGGTATAATACATAAATATAATATATATGAAGAATATACTCCATTCTAATGTAGGAAATTGACATTTTTCAGTTTAATGACATGAACGACGGTATTGAAATACCCATTAACCAGGAATAAGCTTGAATCTCAAAGAGTTAATACAATGTCAGAAATGCTTAATTTATAACTACATCGAAGTGACAGAATATAACATTCATCCCAATGGTAGAACATAACTGAAGTTGTCTTTGGTGAAAGAAGGAAATATCAGTAATTATAACTGAGAAGCATCTCAAAAACAAAAATCGCTTCCCTTCTCATATCTGTTTTTCCTGTTTGCTACTTTTAATTTCTTCATGATATAATAATAGAATATTTATAATATAAATATTAGGTAAAAGTCGAGCTGGATGTTTTTGGACATTTTTTGCATTTGTTAATTGCTTAAAACTCTGAATACTATTACATGTTACACATAACAAACATGGACTTTGCATTTAATGCTGTCCTTTAGCCGTGCTTGGTTTAAGAAAACAGCAGCAAAGATGTGAACAACAGATGGGCCACGGTGGAGGCAGCCAGTACCAGTCACTGGGGCCCAGTGGTCTGGATGCGGGCTGGCCAGTGGGCTATGGACATATCTGTACCAATTCAATATGAATGTAAAGAATTTTGGCCAGGCACCTTTCCAGCGTGTGCCTTGAAAAATGTTTTCAGTAGTGTCAAATTCGTTCCCGCTGACCTGCGAATAGGATTTTGGGGATTTCAGCTAACTCTTTATTCTCTGTAGCATTTGGGATTTGGAGAGAGAGGTATAATTAAAATCCATGGATAATTCTCTAATCTCTTTTAGCCTATTAACAATGCTAGTAATCCTTTACTAGCTCTGCTTAGCCGCAATGCCTGGAGTGTTATCGCTCTGTTTTTTATCTTTTGCCTTGTGATGGTAAAAATTATTACCATATCGTAATTATTACCTATTAAGGTAATATTTAGTGATACTTACTTTGTTCCAGCCATTGTTTCTAAGTGCTTGACATGTATTAATTTAACCTTCACAACAACACAATGAGGTTTCTCATCCCTAGTTGACAGATGAGGAAACTGAAGCCCAGGATAACTTGCCTAAGGTCACATACCTATTAAGAGGTAGAACCAGGATAGAAAGCTGCAAGCTAAGAATGGGAAAATGATGTAAAGCCAGAGGAGCATTGGGAAGAAATGAAGGAAAGAGCCTGGCTATTTCATAGTTCAGTGTAATTAATAGTTTTTGATAGTTTGTTTTGTCTAAATAGAAAACTAGAATGAGTCAGTTTCATGTGATGGGCTGTATGACTCTTTGTATCTTTCTGTTTGTGCATGTGTGTGTATTGACGTCCTTTTAATGCTGTAAAACACAACAGAATGTGTCTGGTCGTTGTTAGAGATTTTTGTTTCATGAGCTGTTTCCTCAAGAGAGAAATTAAGTGAATGTGTCTGATGTTCACTTTAGTGTTTGTTTTTAACAAAGCCCTAAAGAGAGACCTAATCTCACAGGAGGAAGTAGTTATAGAAAGTCTGGAGCCCATTTTTTTTTTCCAAATAGAAACCTTTTTCCTTCCTTTTATTATAAAAACTAGTACATGCTCACTGCAAAGACCTTTATAAAAGTAAAATTCTGCAATTCCAATACGCAGGATTAACTTTACACAATTTGAAATAAATATTTCTGGACACCATTCTTAATTTGTAAACATACACAAATATGTTTTGGGATTTTTTTAATGCAAAATTAGTAATCTTTTGTACACTCAACACTGTATCTTGGACCTCTTTCCCCATCAATGTCTTTTTTAAAGCCTTCAGAATAGTTCAGTGTATGGATACACGAAAATGCATTTAAATGGTTCATTGTTGCCCTTAAAAATATGTGAACGCATGCTTCTGTCATCTTAAAGTTTGAGTTGAAATTCATTTTAATATCAATCTTCCTTCTTTGAACTTTATTTTTTTTGTCTGTAAAATGTGGAATTCGAACTGGTCCACCTCTAAGATATCTTCCAATTCCATATTCTATAATTCCAGTTCTGCTCAGAGAATTTTTAGAACTGCTAACTGCTCCCACAGTGTTGCCACCCATCTTCTGCACTCTGGCCACATCTCTGTTTCTTCCTCTCAAAATGAGAATAACACCTATTCCATATGGCTGTTATGAAGGTTAAATTAAATAATTATAAGGCTCCTACCCCTCCTGTTCTTTAGCTTTGCCATTTTGGCTGGACTGCAGATGACCTAAGGACATAGAATAAATCTCATGGTTTCTTGAATTTCCTACGTTGCCTAAGTTGATACATCCTCTTCCTGATACATGAGATGAAATGTGATTCAGTATATGTACAAGGCAGTAGAGTGTATTGTTGAAGAATCACCTATATTTGCTCACTTGGACAAGAAAATGTATAAGTAAACAGCATTATGGAACTCCCCGTTTTAAGTTCTTTTATTCTCTTCCTTCTTGAGTTTTAGGTTCTTCAACTGTAAACTGAGTGGGTGAGACTGTCTGTAATGTTCTTTCTTGTTCTGACTAGCTTATGTTATGACATGTAGACATTTTTTTAAAAGGAATGTTGTGCTCTTTTAAATTAAAACAATAATTAAATGCTTCAATAATATGAGAAGTGCTATAAAAAATTTTTTTTCACTTTAAGAAGACCCTGATCTTTTCTTGTCTTCTTTCATTGCCTTGGTTTTCTATAAAGTAGTGATCAATGTGTATGTTCAGTTTTGAGTTCTTTTCTTTCTACTTTTCAGTGTTACTCTATCTTGTTCCAGGTATATTAACATGGAAACTTGAATTCACATTGTTGATAAGTTAAGGAACTAACCATTTTTTTTTTTAATTGTTCCTTGAAGCTCTGAACTTGAACTGTTAGGGTAGTTTTTCTATTTTTGAATCTGCAGATCATGAGTACTATCTTAAAAAATAATGATAGAATGGAATTGAAGATATCACATTTAGAATGATTTCATGAAATGTTTAGCAGTTTATGTTTATAAGTGGATATGTGTATTTTCTAGATCATGTGTGTTAGACCATACTCTAATAAAAGCACAGAGGGAAAAAACTTAAGTGTAAACGGTGTACTGTTGTAAGTTCTTTGGTTAACATGCTTGCCTACACCTTTTCTTTGGTCTTCTATTATATTAGCTCTATCTGAGGAATGCTAAAACATAAATGTAGTCTACATCTTATAAGCCATTATTTTATAATTAGCTCTTTTAAATTCATTTTATATGATTCTTGTGTTTAAAGTGAAAAAACTTTTGTCCAGTCTTGATATCAAAGCAACATTCACTTTATCACTTCCTCCTCTCCTTCTCTTCCTTATGTCAGTAACAGTCATCTCATTCAGCTCCCCTCCTCTTGGTTATTTTCCTAAAACACTCATGCACGCATGCATGCACGCACATATATTCACCCACTGCTGTTTCTAATTAATTCAGAGTCTTTCTTAGTGAATGACTCAGCATGATCCAGTAGCCTGTCTCTTTGGGGAACCCACTTTACCAAGTAGTCAATGTATTTTCAATACTTAATCCATATCATGGGCTACACAAGATTCATATTTCTTCTAGTTTACTATTTTAGTCGAGCTCAGTTACAAATACCTAGGCATATGTTAGGATAGGATTTTAAAAATTATGGAATTCAGGTTTAGAATGAAGAGATTCCCAGGACTGGAAGAAATTTCTGTGTTTCAGAAGTAAAAGAGGATTGTTTTTTTATTAGAACAGCTAATCCTAAAATTTATCTGTGGGGGAACCACAGAAGACCCCCAAATAGCCAAAGAAATCTTGAGGAAATAACAGAGTGGGAGGTATCATGCTCCTTGATAATCAAACTGTACCACAAAGCTGTAATAATCAAAACAGTATGGTACTGTCATTAAAATATATATGGATGAATGGAATAGAATAGAGAGCCCAGAAATAAATCATCATTTATATGGTTAATTAATCTTATGACAAAAGAGGCAATGAATACAGTGGGGGTAAAGTCTCTTCAGTAAGTGGTGTTGGCACAACTAGACAGATAACATGTAAAACAATGAACCTAGACCACTTTCTTATACCATATACAAAAATAAACACAAAATGGATTAAAAACTTAAATGTTAGACTTGAAACCTCAAAACTCCTAGAAGAAAACACAGTAAACTCTTAGCTATGTCGTTTTGGATTTATCTCTTCAAGCAAAGGAAACAAAAGAAAATAAATAAACGAATGGGACTACATCAAGCTAAAAAGTTTTGCACAGCAAAGGAAACCAACAAAACCAAAAGACAACCTACTGAATGGGAGAAGATATCTACAAGTTATACACCTGATGAAGAGTTAATATCCAAAGTATACAAAGAACTCATACAACTTAACTCCAAAAAAACAAACAGTCCAATTAAAAAATGGGTAGAGGACCTAAATAGACCTTTCTCCCAAGAACACAAACAGATGTAAGGCATATGAAAGGATGCTCAATGTCACTAATCATCAGGGAAATGCAAATTAAAACCATACCTGTCGGAATGGCTATCATCAATAAATCGACAAATAACAAGTGCTGGTGAGAATGTGGAGAAAAGGGAACCCTTGTGCACCGTTGGTGGGATTGCAAGTCGGTACAGCCACTATGGAAAATAGCTTGGAGGTTCCTTAAAAATTAAAAATAGAACTACCTTATGACCCAGCAGTTCCAACTCAGGGTATTTATCCAAAGAAAACAAAAACACAAATTTGTAATGATATTTGTACCCCTATGTTCATTGCAGCATTACTAGTAATAGCCAAGATATGGAAGCAACCTAGATATTCATCAACAGATGAATAGATAAAGAAGATGTGGTATATATACACAATGGAATATTATTCAGCCATAAAAAAGAATGAAATCTTGCCATTTGCCACAACATCGATGGACCTAGAGGGTATTATGCTGAGTGAAATAAGTCAGACAAAGACAAATACCATATTATCTCACTTATATGTGGAATCTAAAAAAACAAAATAAATGAATAAACAAAATTGAAACAGGCCCATAGAGAACAAGCTGATGGTTACCAAAGGAGACGGAGTAGGGGACAGTAATAAAAAAAGTGTAAAAGATTATTTTAAATTTATTTCTCTTCATTTTTAGAATGAATTTTGTTTGAGCAGTAGTTGGTACCGAGAAAAATCATGTTGTTAACTGGTGAGGGGAGGAAAGACCATAGCCTGAGGATTGCATAATGATAGAACAGCATGGACACCATGATTTTTTGTTTTCAACTGTTTGTTAAGAACTATGTTATGGACTTTGGGCAGTGCCTGCACTGTGTTCCAGAAGTTCCTTTATGTAAATTCCTACTCACCCATGCTGTACTCCAGTTATTAAAAGTGCAGAAGAATTGAGTTACCATGAGACAGCTCTTGATATATCCCTGGTGGTGGGAATCCCCTGGGGAGTGGGAATTCCCCGGGTTCCCAGTCATTGGTGGCATCTCCTGGGGCCCAGGTGGATGCTGAGCAGGGTGGAGATTCAGGCGACGGCTGGTGCTTGTTTCCCTGGTGACCAGAAGATGACTGGAACATGTAGTTATAATGACTTGATCTGATATCTCCACATTGTTTTCTGTCTCTTGTACTCTTGTGTATAGTGACACACTGCATACATTTTCCTGTTTCTCAGTTGGTGTTGGTGGGCAGGCTGTGAAAGTGTAATGTCTGAAAATGTTTCATTGACATCTTACTACATGGTATGCTTGCTTTTGTGTTGCCTTTCAGAATTAAAGCCATAGAGAGTCCGAACAAAGAAGACGACACCCAGTGGCTCACCTACTGGGTGGTGTATGGTGTGTTCAGCATTGCCGAATTCTTCTCCGACCTCTTCCTGTCATGGTTCCCCTTCTACTACATGCTAAAGGTATGTCGGCTGTTCCTGAACTGCTGTTTCCTTCCATCTATGTATTTGATTTGCTCCCAACCCCTAAAATAAACTCCATCTCAGGACCAATAAACAAAGAATAGGAACGAATGCTTGAATGTTGGATATCTGTGGCTCTGCCTTAGATCATATAAACAGAAAGACAAGATTCAACATGTCTAACATTTTTTTGTATGCTGTCTTGGAAACAGCCAAAGCAATTGTGTGTTTAAGATGTGTTTGATAATGATAAAAGATGGAAATACTAAGACTTAGCACAAACACTGCTGTTTGCCAAGATCTTATCTTCATGCAGTGTTATCTACATTTCATGCAGAAGGCATTGCAAATGTTGGCAGGGCATTGATTATTCAAAATGGGGAGCGGGATCATTATTTCTGTAGTGATGAAGGCCATACCCCATTATTTCTTATATAGGTTGGGAGGAAAAATATGAAATTGGCTCTCTGAGGAAGTCATTTTAATAGCTGGCAGGTGCAGCCTGACACACCTCGTTTGGCAGAGGAATGGCCCCTTTACCACCATGTGTGGAAAAGGAGTAGGAAGTTGAAATTCATTCCCAATGGGGCCTGTATCGACTCCAGATTTGCACCAGAGGTTAATGAGAATAAGAAACTTCACACCTTTTCATAGAGTGGTTCTTTCTCCCTAAATGGGACAAGCTGTCTTCAGTTGATTCCTCAAGTGTCTTCCATGGAAGCGGCCCTGCTTCCCATTAGTTGCACAAGATGTAAACAGTTTGGTTCCCAGGGCCAGACTTCCCAAGCTGGAGAGGGTGGTGTGTCCAGCCCTTATGAATTCTAGGTCCTCTTCTTTCCCTTCATAGTCTTAAGTATTCGTTTTAATACAAGTTTTGCATCACATAGTTTAAAGACTCAAATAGTTCTATAAGATTTTTTAAGAACAGCAGTTCTGCATCCCTGTGCCCCATGTATTGTTTTCCTTAAAAGCAACCACTATCCCTTCATTTATGGCAGATTGTTTTGCTATGTGTCTAAGTAACATTCTTGTTTAGTCATCTTTTAGTTTTCCTATTTTATGCTTTAGCTCTTGATTCTCACTGGAAGATGAAGATTTGGCTCTCTTCTTATGCCGGCCAAACACGTGCAGTCTTCCCACATCCCCATCTTCCTCAGGTGTCTGCATCATAATTTTGGGTAGGCAGACATTCACCACTTACATTACTATGACTTTGTAAATACTGTTTAGTTGGGCCTTCTAGTATACATGTAGTATTCTTGCAGTATTTTATTTCCCCTAGAACTAATCATTGTTTTCTTATTTATGAGACCTATGTCTCATGTCCTTATTGTTTCAATTTGTCCTACTTTTTCTGCATTTCTACTTTTTAAAATTTTTATCTAAAAAAATTTAGATTTAGGAAATTAGATACAGGAAGCTCTCTCATTCTTTGGTCTCCCTCACTGTAACCACCACTATGTTGATATTATCTCAATTTTTATTTCTGGGTAATTATGGATATATTTTTTCTTGTTTTTTGGTTTTAGCTATTTTAGAAATCTGTTTATATTTTCCTTCTGGGAGATTTTCTCAGTCTCATCTTCCAATTTTCAAGTTTGTTCCATTCTGTTATTTATGTTATACATTGTGTTCCTTATCTGAACTATTATATTTTTCATACCTAATATTATTGCTTGGCTCTTTCCTATTTGTTTTTTGTTTGTTTCATATTGCTGTACATTTTTAAAATATAGTTAGTGATCCAATTTAAATTTCTTGGTCATTCAGTTCTAATATTTCTGCCGCTGACAGGATCCATGTTGATTGTGTTGTCTTTCTTTTGAAATGGTTGTACTTTTCAAATACCTTCTTATTTTGGCCTCTAAGCCCATTTTCCTCCAGGGTTATCAGCTACTCTGTTGGGTACTGGGAGAAAGGCCACACTCCAATTTGTGCCAGTCCTAATAAGCTCTTGGTAGGGCTGGGTGAGTTCTGGGGTAGGGAGCCCCAGGCAGCAGAGGAACCACAGTTAATCACTGTTCCCTCAGAAAACAGCTTTTCAGGTCAAGGTGTAACCCTTTGCTCCCCAAACAGTATTAGAAGGAGATACTGTTAAATTGCAATTCACATCTGTAGGGGTTGGAGCAGGAGGTATTGAGAAGGAACTGCCCTGGCAACTTAGTCCCCATCTGTTTTCCTCAGTGCCATACAAGGCAGGACTAATATGCCAAAACCTTTGTTTTACAAAGAAATATGAGATAATTTTTTATCTTGGAGGTAATGGAGCAAAGACAAAACATAAAAGTCACAAAGAAAAAGATTTGATAAATTTGACTAGATAAAATTTTTAAAAATTAAATGTCTATGTGACAATGGGCAGCATAAACAAAGTTAAAATAATAACAGACTAGGGGGACATATTTACAACATTTACAACAAGGAATTAGTATATAGAATATATAAAAAAAGTTTACAGATAAAAGAAAATGGACAAAAATTATAGACATTTCACAGAAGAGAAAAATATGAGTAGCCAGTTAACATCTCTCTAGTGACCTGGGAAATGATAGTTAAAATTGTGAAGTATCATATTATGCTTATGTAATTGACAGATATTTAAAAGATTAATATTGTCTGTTTTTGGTGAATATATTGGAAAATGGATGTGTGGTGGTGGTGTCACGGTATAAATTGGAATGGCCTTTTAAGGGACCTTTTGACAGTTACTTGTCAAATTGAAAATTTTCTTTCTAGCAGTTCTTAAGTATGTATCCTAAGGAGATATTTGCTCTGCATAAGAGAGCTGTATAAAGATATTTATTACAGCATTGTTGGTTATAACTAAAAATTATAAACAACTGAAGTCCATCAGCAGGTAAATGGTTAAATGAATTAATAGTACATCCAGTTAAGGGGAAGGAAATGATCCATATGTTCGGATATAGAAATTTTTAAAAATTATATAAATTACAGAACGTTATATACAGTATGACATCATTCATGGTAAAAATAAAAACAAGAAGCTAAATAGTTTAAAATTTTAAATGAAAACATGCTCATTATAGTATATCTATCTTTTTAATTCTGAATGACATTACCACAGAAGGCCTCGTAAGACAGCTGAAGAATTTTCCTTTTAAACAAATGGAAAAAATTGGTCTATGGGAAGATTTAAGATTTCAGAGCTTGCTAGATATTTTTTGTTTTTGTTATTCAAAGACATTTAGCACTTATAAAAATATTTTTATAATCTTTAATTTGGATTCCATATATTTTAAAATTCAAATAATTTTGAACCCCTTCATAAGATCCATCTAATGGTAGTGACATCACAATACTCTCTCTACTGGAAAGAAACTTGGCCTTTGCCTTGAGTCCACCTGCTTGCTGCAGTGGACGGTATCTTGTTAGCAGAACCATCAGGCCGGTGTCTGACCTCAAACCTCTGAAACATGAGCACGGCTGACAGCCTGCTCCTGGTCACCTCTGCTAATGGGAGAGGTAGAGAGAGGATCCAAAATAAGAGATGATCATTAAATCATTTATATTTTGTTTTGAAATACATTACAAAAAGTGCTTGGCAGCAAATTTTCTTCCCTAACAGTAAAACGAATGTGCGTCCATTAGTAATCCTTTGCTGTATGGCAATGAGAGTGAATTTGCTGCATATGTTTCAAGTAGATAATATACTTGAGATGATTTAAAATTGTTTATGCTGTCAATCAAAATGCTTTCCACCTGCATTCGTAACATATTTTGAGTGGCTTTAATGAACTGACTGAGAATGTCTCTGAGTTGCAGAGTATGTAGAAGTTGTTTTAAGGGAGAGTATCCCAGGTCAAGGACTAGCATAGATCTTACCGAAGCCATTGCTATACTCACCTGGTGATTGTATGGGAGGGTAAAGAAAGGCCTGCAAATAAGAACGTGTTTTAATATTTTATCTTTTGCAGAATTAATATTGGTGGTTTTGTACTGTTTTTCATTTTTCTAAAGCAGCCTATAAATTGGAGGTAAATAAGAGGGACTAGTGGTTTGACATCAAAGGTGAGCTGAGAAGATCACATACAATGGACTGAGCGAGAAACAGTGGATCATGAGCTGAACAGAAGGGTTTAAAAATAAATGTAAAATCCCCTTTTTCTCTGATAATGAAAATAGCATATACTCATTCCGTTATTCAGCAGATATTTATTTAGAATCTCTATGTGCCAGAATCTCCTAGGTCTGGGGGACACTTTAGTGAATAAAACAAAGTCCCTGATGTTATCCTGTTTACATTTACATTTATGTGTGCTGGGGTGAGGTGGACGCATGTTTTAGAGAAGGAAGAAAAAAGCATTTGTAATTCTACCACTGTTAACATTTGGGTCATCTTCCTATTTTAATTTGCAAATATATTGGTCTATATACATAAATACAAGTAGAAGTGCATATATATATTATTGTCTTAACCGTATATGTATGGAACCATATATGTATGGTTAAGACTATGAAAATACACAATGAGTATTTTCTCATGTTACTTAATATTCTTTGACGTAGCTGTCTATTCCTTATAGGTAATAATTTACCCACTCCCCAATAGATAGATATTTAGATTCATTTTTCTCTTTTAACTAATGTGCAATGAATATCTTTGCGCCTCATCTTCAGCCTCATTTAAATCATTATTTTAGATTTTTAAAACAAGGTTGAATAAACTCTAGCAAGTTTTAAGTCCTAATCCAGACTGTCACCTGTCTGGATCTGTTTCACCTATTGACAGAGCATAACATTTCTCTACTTAATTTTGTAGTTGGCAAAAAAGATAGAGAAATCTCCCCCTTCACATGTTTGTTTTAAACTTCTGTTTGTGCATTCTGAGCAGTCTGTTTTAGCTTTAGCCCATCACTAGTTTTGTGACTCTACTGGAAAGGCTTCCTGAGATTTATGGGTTTTTTAAATTATTGGAGTGACATCGATTAATAAAACCAAATAGGTTTCTAGTGTACAGTTCAATAATAGATCATGTGTATATTGCATTGAAGATTTATGTTTCTGATCAAGTGATTGCAGCATATCAAGAGGTCAATGTTGAAATATATTTTTTTCTGACATTAACTCTCAGTTCTGACCAGGCTCGTCCCAAACTGCATATTAAGCACATCTCTATCTTTGAGATATCCTTTCTAAGGGAAAATTGGATGATGACAGCATTTGAATCACAGACAGAATTATCTGTCCTATTATCATTTGTAATTTAAAGATTTAGTGTGTCAGTGCTAATAGTGCCAAGAGTTCAGTTAAATAACAGGGACTTTTTGAACTGCAGGTTAAGGGTGGCCTTGTGTTTCCTTGAGGAAGTATCGTCACCTGGCACTTTGAGGGCAGCTTGATTAAAAGGATGACAAGAACTGTGTAGCTCAGGGTACTCCTGAGCTGTAGAATAGTTACAGAGATTTTTTAAAAAGGGAGTTGTAAAATCTGACAGCTGAATATCACCTTGAGAGTTGAACAGTAATTAACTTTATTTTTAATATAAGAACATTATTTCATTGGAGAACTGGAAAATGCTAAGGATGTAGGTAGAGAGCAGTAATTATTTTACTCTCTCAAGACAATAGCCAGAGGTTACTGGAAAGAACTAAATTAACAGTCTGGAGTATAGCCTACAAAGTAATCACATGGGAGAGATGCAAAAATATATAGATACTTGGCTCTGGTGCTGTCTGGTAGTCTTGCCTTAATTTATACAGAAAAGGTGAATGGAACAGCTTTTATAGGTTGCTGAAGGGTTGATATCTACATAGGTAGATGATAATTCAGAGATTTTCAACAACAGTAAGAACTTGGTAATACTACTACTGTCTTGTATACTTTCCTCAAGTACATTAATTTATGACTTTTCTAAAGTCCTGCAGAAGAAAAAATTAATTCTTAGAGGGGATGAACATCTGTCTCTACATCAATAATCCATTCCTGAAAATCACATATTCTACATAGGAATACCAGCCAGGAGACTATTTCTTGCAATTTTAAATGGTAAAAAATTAAATTGTATTACATGTCTAAAATGCCATATCAATTTCCTAAATATTAATAAAACACGGCAAGACATCTCTGTATATATGTAACAAATATCATATTAGGATGGTAGATGCTAAAAACACTTACTGCTGTCCAAATCCAGATGCTCCTTATGATGGGATTACGTTTTGATAAGCCCATTGTAAGTTGAAAATACTATAAGTTGAAATGCATTTAATACACCTAACCTACCAAACATCACTGAATGCGTATTATGCTCTTGCGCCATTGTAAAGTTAAAAACTTGTAAGCTGAATCACTAAGTCAGGGGCCGTCTGTAGTTAATATAGTTGGTAAGAAACTATTGCTTTTCCGATGTGGTTCCACAGTGTACAATTAGCACGTCTGCTTTACATGCAGAAGGTCCTGGGCTCATGCCGCAGTGGAGCCACGGTCCATGGTCTATGGCCATGCTACCCTAAACGAGCCCAATATCTGATCTTGGAAGCTAAGCAGGGTCAAACCTGGTTAGTACTTGGATGGGAGACCACCTAGGAAGACCAGGTACTGTAGGCATAAAACAACAACAACAACAAAAAACTATTGTTTTTCATGCAGTAGTACATGGCACATCCCCTTGGACATGCTGCATACTCTTCAAAATGTCCACATGGAATTCTGATGTTCTGTCAAGAATGTAACTTTTCCTTTTCCTACACATAATTTTGTTTAAATTGTTGTATTGAGTCTGGGTGTGTGTGTGTGTGTGTGTGTGTGTGTGTAGTGTTGCCTATATAAGCAACCAGTGGAGAACATTGTATGAATGTTTGGATATTAAAAACCAAACTGGTTTTTAATCTCTGTAACCTGGATCTAAGCAGAGGAAACAAAAGCTAAAGCCAGTGAAAACTATGGTCATTTAGTTCTTCATTTGGGGTTCATGCAGACGTGTGGTTCAGAAGACGAAGGTTTTCTCTTGCAACATCTTCTAATTCACTAGGATAACTGGCCAAGCCCAGCGGGTACCAGAGCAGAGCCACTGGGAAAACAGCAAACATAAAACTAACATACCTACTGAGGTACTGAGGGGTAGTTCAAGGAATTGCTTTATTTAAGTGTGTGGACCTGTCACAGAAGGTCTTACTCTGCCATCGTGTGTCTGTGAGGGCTCACTGGAGCGTTTGGGTGGCTGCAGACGCACGTATACTGAGACTACGAGATGGCTAGTTTGCATCTCTGCCCTCCCCCTTCCTACTGCCATGCTTTCCCCTCCTTTCTTCCTAACTCTGAACTTTGTTTCCCTGGTGCTGTGCTCAGTAAATGAGTTTTGGAGTCTGTCACACATCAGGGGTAGGAGAGGTAAAAGGAAGGCTGGCTTAAAAATCATTTGTGTTTATTGTTTTGACTGAGTACTCTGATATGGAAAGCAGGCTATGTAGTCCTTCTAGTCCAGAAATTCTCAACCTTTTGGGAATATACGGAGGAAATTTTGTTTAACTGTTATAGTCACTGATTCTACTTAAGAGTATTTTATGGTGTTTTTTTTAGTACAATCTGGCTTGAACATTTACATATTATTTTACTATAAATTATTTTCACTGTATTTTTCCTTTATATTGCAGTTAGAATACAGTAGTCCCCTCTTATCCGCGGTTTCGCTTTCTGTAGTTTCAGTTACCAGCAGTCAACCGTGGTCCAAAAATATTAAACGAAACATGCCAGAAATAACCCTCCCATCAGTGATTTAGTAGCTGTCTCCGTTATCAGACTGACTGTTGTGGTGTCACAGTCCTTGTGTTCAAGCAACCCTATTTTACTTAATCAAGTCCCCAAAGCCATTCACATATCTTTTATTACAGTATATTGTAATCACTGTATTTTATTATTAGTTATATGTTGTTAATCTCTTACTGTACCCAATGTATAAATTAAACTTTATCATAGGTATATATGTGTAGGAAAAAAACAATATATAAAGGATTTAGTATTATCTGTGGTTTCAGGCCTCCACTGGGGGTCTTGGAACATTTGCCCCTTGGATAAGGGAGGACTACTGTACTATCTTGATTTTTTTTTTTTTTTTTTTGGTAATTATGTGTATATCATTACTTTGAATTTCATTTCATGTAGTAAAAAAAGAATTACAGAATACTTGTTTTAAAAAGGGTGTATGTTGGTTCTGGGATTTGATTTTACTTAAAGCTAGTAAGTTAGCTTGCTACTATTTCATGGATGTTGGTAGAAGACAGTATCCTTGAGAAAGAGACAAAGCCTCTACTATGCCAGGTGCTCCAAATGTTTCTTATTTTCTTAAAAATCTGTAGGAGGTAGATTTTTTAAAAAAATTTCAACTAATAATTATTTTATAATCAAAAACATATTTAAGCAATTAAATAACATGCACAAGGCTTGCCTAGCTAGTAAGCAGCAGAACCAGCATTGGAACCCAGTTTGAGCACATTCTCTTACCCTCTTCAGTGGTCCCCAACCTTTTTGGCACCAAGGACCGGTGCTCCCATGAGAATCTAATGCCTGATGATCTGAAGTATAGCTGAGGTGGTGATGCTAGCCCTGGGGAGTGGCTGCAAATACGGATGAAGCTTAGCTTGCTCCCTAGCCCTCTGCTCACCTCCTGCTGTGTGGCCTGGTTCCTAACAGGCCACGGACCGCAGTACCGGTCTGAGGCCAGGGGTTGGGGACACCTTCCACATAATGTAGTATAAAATTCTCTTAGAATCCCTGTTGGGTAGAGAAATCTGTATATATCTTGAGATCAAGATTTTAAATGGTGTTCTTCTGTAGTTTTATTTTCTAGTCTGATAGGTCAATTTCTAATGGAAGTATTAAAATCTACAATTGTGGCTTTTGTCCATTTATCTATATAATTCTGAATTTAATTTACATATTTCAGAGCTATATTTGGAAGCTATATATAATTATAAAAATAAAAATTATATAAACATATATACTTAGCTATATGTAATTTACATATATCAAAGATATATAGGTTCACGTGAATCATCTTGATGACTTGTTTTCCTTTTTTTGTCATTGTGCTTATTTTGCCTTAAGTAATATTTATGTACTGTTAATATTAGCATATGAGCTATTTTGGAAGTTGATATTTGTCTAATATAAATAAAGAGATGAAAATCCCTTTAAGTGTTCTTTTTTGGCTTCTCTTTAAGTGTTCTTAATTGGTTTTGTCTTAAGTGTGTTTCTTGTAAGAAGCGTATAGCTACAGTTTGTCTTTCTTAATTCAGTCTGATAACCTGTCTTTTGAAAGCTTGCTCCCCCTGCTCTTGTGTCTAATTCATGACTGTACTTTTCTAGAGTTCTATAGTTCATGTAATCTAGAGAGAATAATCTGTTGAAACTTGCATTTTATTTTTTGAGTGTAATAGAACTTCACTATGTAATATATATTTCTTAGAGCCAACACAGTACTGATAGAGTGAGCTTCGGGGCACAAATAGGTGCATTTTAAGTTCAAAGAACTATCTTAGAAAAGCAGTATAGTTTCTTGATTATTTGAATGCAGTCTTTGATTTGGAATACCAAGGACTAAGGCTATAGAGTTAAATATGTGACATAAGAAGTTGAAGGGTAGTTACTTTAAGAAGTTGTAAAAAGTAGATTTGGAATCTCAAGAAATTACTTCCGTTTTTATAGATTCATCTAGGCTGGGTGTTAGAATCTCAAACTAAAAAAACCCACCCAGTATGTAGTTTATTAAACTTTCTAAGGAAATGAGCATATCACTCTGAATATTCCCTGTGTTGCTCATTATCTTGTAGGAATAAACTGCTTAGACAGCTTGAAGTGCTGAAATGTTATTTATCATTTGAATAAATAGTAAAATTATTTTGGATATATAGGTGACAATTTTTGGGGGGGGTGCAAAGAAATGCCTCTTTTTTGGTTCTGGAATGTGTGTGACAAGTTTTGTTTAAGTTTTTAGAGCAGAATTCTTACTGATTTTTTTAAATCTCAGTGGCTAAGTAGAGCTATAAAGAAAGAATTAGGAATAATATCTACATTCAAGGTGACAGAAGAGAACATCTGACTGTAAAGATTCCTTGAAAGCTAAGGTCTACTAAAAACTGAGATTCCACTATGGGAAGATTTCAAGAATGGCCAGGGTATTTTTTCTATAATAGGATTAATAAATGTGACAAACTTACCAAGGTAGGCCTACTAAGAACAAGCTTCATAGATATTAGGCTTATCCACACAGGGCTTTCCATGTGCAGGTAAGTACTGTGTTTTTAAAATTTAAAGAATTATAAATAAAAGCCTCTTATAGCTATAAACTAAAAAGTGGCCCAAGTTAGAAAGGAAGTTAAGCTGTCTGGACTTGGTGTGTTTTACCTTTCTTTTTCAGTCTCAGCTTTTCCTTACTAGCCCATTATTTGCCACATTTTTTTACATCTAAGAAAAGCCCACCTGTAGCTCGCAGAAAACACTGGAAATGCTATTGGAGACAATAGCAGAGGCAGTGCCGTCCCGAGTCGCGGTGGGTGGTGTGTGTTGTCGGGATGTCCACCGCCTTCCTGTTACCGTGCTGGCTCTCTTTCTGTGCAGTGCGGCTTCTTGCTGTGGTGCATGGCCCCGAGCCCCTCCAACGGGGCTGAACTGCTCTATAAGCGCATCATCCGTCCTTTCTTCCTGAGGCATGAGTCCCAGGTAGACCATGTGGTGAGTGACTTGAAGGACAAAGCCAAAGAGACTGCAGATGCCATCGCTAAAGAAGGTAAGTTCAAAGAAGTTTGGTTCAGCATGTGAGAGGAGATATGATACACTGGGCCCAAATAATAAGCTTCCTGGCCTTTGTGTCCCATTAGCTGTCCTCGGCCAAATCACAGAATTACTTGGGGATTTCTTTACCAAGACATTGCCTGTGCCCTTTACTTTTCTCAAGATTCTTCCTCCATGCCACATTTAATGTACCATTCAGTCAGTTTATTAGGAAAAATGACTTCGTGTCGTGGGCAGAGTTTAGAGAGTCATCTGTATGTATATTCAGGTACATTCTCTTTAATACAGTTCAGGGCGAACTGCTTAATATGTTGTTCAAATTGCTTTTGTTACAGGTCCTAGAGAATGCATTCTCTCATAGCTCTCCTGACTCATTCATTCAACGAATATTTATTTATCAACGTGCTTAATATGTCCCAAGCATGTTCATAGCAGTGGGGATTAACCAGTGAACCAAAAAGATCATACTTCTTGAACTCATGACTTACAATCTTATTGAGATAGACAATAAAATTTAAAAGTAAGTTATATGGTATAGGCAGCAGATGACATGGAAGAAAATGTAGCAGATAAAAAGATAGGGAGTGCTATGGGCTGAAAGGAAGGTTACAATTTTCGAGTGATTTAGGAAATCCTCACCAAGAAGGCTATACTGAATCAGACTTGCAAGTAGTAAAGGAGGGAACCATGGAGAAGAATGCTCCAGTCAGAAGGAACAGCACATGCGAAAGCCTAGAGGCTGAAGCAGTATGGAAGAGAACCATCTAGAGGGAGAGCAAGAGACAAGGTCAGAGAGGTTCGGGGTGGAGGCTGGAATACAGATCATGTAATGCCTTATGGGCTATTGTAAAGGCTTTGGCTTTTCCTCTGTGTGAGATGGGGTGCCGCTGGAGGATTTTGAGCAGAGGAGCAACATGATCCATCCTGTATCTTAACAGTATCACTTTGGCCACTGTGTTAAGAATAGACTGAAGGGGACCAGGGAGGAAATCAGGAGACCAGTTAAAAGGTCATTGTAGTGATCTGGCTGGAGATGCTGATGGTGACCGGTTTGTAATGGTAGCGAAAGAGGTAAGAAGTCATTGGATTCTTGATAGATTTTAAGGGTAGAACCAATAAGATTTGCTTATGGATCAGTCGTGGAATATGAGGAAGGAGTCAAGGACGAGGCCAAGCTTTTTAGCCTGAACAGATAGAAGGCTAAAGTTGCCATTAAGCTGGGAAAGACTAGGTATAAGAGGTTAAGAAGGGGAGAATAAGGAATTCAGTTCTGGACATAACTCTGAGGTGTCTGTTAGGTACCTACACAGAGTAGTCAAACAGCCAGCTGGATAAAGACATCAGGAATTCAGGAGACAGTTCTAGGCCGGGGATGTAAGTTTGGGGGTCACCAGCATATAGTTGGTCCCCACCACCTGAATGAGATCTCTAAGGAAGTGAGTGTGGTTAGAAAAGAAGAGGTCCAAGGACTGAGCCCTGGGGCCTTCAGTGTTTAGAGACTGGGGAGATGAGAAGCAACCAGCAAAGTAGACTGATAAGGAGTGGCCAGTTGGGGTAGCAAGAAAACCACAAGACTATGATATCATTAGGACCAATTGAGGAAAGTGTTTTAAAGAGCAAGGAGTGATCCTTTGTGTCATGTGCTGTAGACAGGGCAAGTAAAATAAGGACTGAAAACTGACCATTGGATTTAGCAGTGAGGAAGGCACTAGTGATCTTGACAAAAGAGGTTTTGTGGAGCGGCGGAAGCAAAATCCGGATTGGAATGGATTTGAGAGAAAGGGGAGGAAAGGCATGAGAGAATATAGACAACTGTTTTGAGAAGTTTCCTACCAGAGAACAGAAGAATGGGGCTATAACTGGAAGAAGAAACTAGGGTCCTGAGGATTTTTTTTTCTTCTCCTTAAGGTGGAAAAAATCAAAGTATGTTTGAAAATTAATGGGAGTGATCCTGCAAAGAGCAAGAAAATGATAGAAGTGAGAGGGTGAATTGCTGGACGTCTGTCCTCGACTAGACCAGAGGAGACAGGCTCTAGCGTACAAACAGAGGGATTGGTCACAGGAACAGTTTATAATAACAGGAGGGAAATCAGGGTTTATGGGTAAAGACGCTGGTGGGTACTCAGAGTATATGTGACGATAGGAGCTTATAGAAGTAATTTCTGATTCCTTCAAATTTCTCAGTAAAGTAGGAAGAAAAGGTCGAGTGAGAGAGGATAGGGAAAGAAGTGATGGAAAGAGGAGAAGGTATGAAATAGTTGTCTAACACTGGGGTCAACAAACTTTTCTGACCCCAGAAAAAGGGCAAGATATTTTAGTTTTTGCAGCCCATCAGGTTTCTGTTGCAGCTACTCAACTCTTTCATTGCAGAGTGAAAGCAGCTACAGACAATATGTAAACCACTGAGTGTGGCTGGAATTTGCTGACCCCTCTAAGACAGTGGGAGAGTGAATGGACCGGGACAGTGTCATGTGATTGCCAGGCATCATTAAAGGCTCACTTGGGATTTGTGTCCATGAATTTAAAGTGAAACTGGTTTGTCTGTTTTGGAGAGTTGTATCAGGGTTACTTTTAGGTAAGAACTATGAAGTGAGAGTGGACTAAGGAGTGATTAATGTTTGACAATGGAATTTAAGCTGGATAAGGAGCAAAGTAGCCAACAGTGGAAAAGGTGGTAAGATCAGTGATGATAAAACCAGGTGGTGGGGACCAACTCTGAAGCAGGATAATAGAAGGAATGAGCTACAAATGATAGGGGATGGTGGAGAGCAGGATGCTTGACACTGAGATTATAGAGGGACTGCAGTTACTGGTAGTGACATGATCATGAGTGAGTGCCTGAGGTAGGCAGGAGTAGTTAGGATAGAATATGAAGGGAGGAGCTAAGGTTAGGATATTGGAAGGATCACATAAATCTACATGAATACTGAAATCATTCGTAATTAGGAGTAGTATTAGGGAGTGATAATAACTTTGGAGCTAAAATCTTAAATGTCAGCATAGCCCAAGGGTCAGAGATGACTGGAAAAAGGAATGCTCGTGGAAGATATAATCTGATGACATGAGATTCTGAATGTGGCAATGAAGAACAAAGGTAACACTTACCAGATCAACAGGCCCAGTGGCACTAGGGTCATAGAAGGGGGCGGGGGAGGGGGGGGGACAGCCACCACGTGAGAAAGCAGTGTCCTCAGGGAATAGCCGTATTTCTGTAAAAGCAAGAAAGGAAAGGAAATGTTTGGAGAAGTGGTTGACAATAGAGATTTGGCTGGTGATGGGTCTTAAGTTCCAAAGGGCACAGTAAGGTTTTCAGAAATCGGAGAAAAGTGGGCAATGGACATAGAATTGGAGAATTTTGTTGTTAGAGCTCTATGGTAATTAGAAAGTGGGAGATGAGAGGCGACCTGACCAGGGGAGGTAAGATCCACACCCAGACAGTTCTCCAGCAGCACTGGTGTCCGCGCAGTGATGTGTTCTCCCCATTTCTCCCTCACAGACCTCTCTCTCCTCTGAACTCCTATTTCTGTACATAGAACTCCAGTCTACTTCAATACATTTTTCTACAATTTTAAATTATAACTTGTAACCTTCACATACTCCCGCTTTGGGATCACCAGTTTTCTTTTTAAGAACTTTTTTTTCCTGTTTTCCTTGCCCTTAGCCTAACCAGCAACCTCTGATAATGTCATTTCTGTCTAGTTTGCCCACAGTTCTTAGCCTGTTGGTTCTCTTAGATATCAATACTCTAAAATTCTATTTTAATTCAGTTTTACAATGTGATACATTCCTAAGCAGGGGTGTCAGAATGAAATTAAGGAGGAACATACACGCTGACATGTTTTAGACTTTTCTCCAAGCTCTAGATTCTCCGGGAAGTAAATATTTACAAAAGTCTAGTTAAGAGAGAGGCTGCAGTTTTTGTTGTTGTTAATTTTGATCAGCAATAGTAATCAAATGAAGGGAAAGCTGTCAGGTCGCTGGTGAACAAGGAGGGTCTCCTTGGGTCTCATCACTGGACTCGGGCTCCATCAAAAAACAGCTCCAGTTGTGGAATCTCACAGGAGGTCTCGGAGGCTTCCAGAAAACCCCTTCCCTTTCTCCATCACACACACACCAGTTCCTACAGCATGTTCCAAGCTACTTAGCAATTAGGACGGGCAAGGCTTAGTCTCCCACAGATGTGTAAGAATACTTTCTTGATGAACATAGTATCTCCTCACCAACTCAGAGACTTGCAGCACACTCTTCCCATCATAGGAGAAAATGGTGGCACAATAAGAGAACAAAAATATGTGTATAAATAGACAATCATTTCTGGATTCAGGGAATGAGGACTCTCTGATTTCTGTCGCCACGGAATAGATGGATGACCTAGTTGTCATCAGATTGAGACATAGTGAAATTGTACAGGTGAGCACCCAGACACAAACAGGAATTTCTTGATTGTACAGAGGAACACCATATGCCCAAGGAATCTGATGCATAAGGGAGGATAGTTGTTATTTAGTAGCTATATTAAGCCCGGAGCCAGAATTACGAACAGCATTGATAAATTTCCTTTCTTCTTCACAGCCAAGAAAGCTGCCGTGAATTTACTGGGTGAAGAAAAGAAGAGCACCTAAACCACCGACTGGATGAAACTTTCCCGCCCTCTCTGTACCTTCCTATTAGAGCTTGATGTTGTATTAGGGACTGTGGTATAATCATTTTAACATAATGTTGCCTTGGAAACGTTTTTGATATATTAAAAAAAGGAATGTGTTGTAAGTTTGTTTTGCTTACTTTTACTGTCTATATACATAGGGAGCATTTTAATTTAAATTTAATGCAATGGGCAGCGTCCAAATTTTTTGGAAAATATATTTTGCCTCTGGGTAGAGAAAGACATATGTTACCATCCTGCAGGAAATATTAAAGTAAAATTAGATATCCCACAGGCTTTGTACTTTAATGGGCCCTCTCTGCATGCATTTTCTCTGTACTTATATTTCAGGATACTCTTTAAGGTTCTACATTCATGTAATGTACAATTTTGTATTAAATGTTTTGAATGTATTTGTGCATACATATAGGTAGGGAAATGTTACTGACTATATAGCATGCATAATGCTCATGGAGAGCACCTGCCAAAAGCTGAACGTTCCATTGTGCTCGTGTGATCTGCTGAAGAGTATTTCAGGAAATTAATACAAACGAGTAGTATTTTAAATGAATAGTTAAGTGGTAAGTGAGCGTGAATGGAAGTTGGCCTGGTTGTTTTCGTAACATCGTAGCAGCTGACTACTAGAACAGCTACGTAAAGCAGTCACTTTGGTGATAAATGGGGAAATGTACACACGTATCAGTAATCTACAGCTCCCAGTTCCCTGTAGAACTAGTGATACCGTCTTGTGGCCTTTTAAAAATCTGTTTATAAGCTTTAGATTTGTCTGGTTTTGAGATGCTAAAATGGAAACCACCCCTGGTGTCACCTTCAGTGCTAACATGTAGTCTTCTTTCCCAGTCATTTTTTAAACCAGTTTAAGGAACCTCTAGAGACTTGTCCACCTCTGAGTATATGTATGTTGTCATTTATATCATTAGCTAGCAACTACATGCTAATGATGACACCTGGCTCTAAGAGCAGTTCTGGGAGAGTGAAAGGAGGTATGCTATAACCTGTAATTTAGTTGGCAGCGGTTAAGTCAAAACAGCCTTCACTTTCTTTCTCTAGCCTTTAAGGTCAAACACAAGAGGACTCCCTAGTTTGCAAGTCAATCATTTGTAATCCGTTTAAATGCCTTCATCTTTACGCTTTTTGATAAACTGCATATAACTATAACTACATAGTTTAAGTATAGAGAAAAAGTTAAAAATCATCATCTCCAGCTTGATCAGCCAAGTATCTTATGGTGACCCTGACAATTTGTCTGGACTAGAAAAACTGAGCTTTACACCAGCCATACTACTAGGATCCTTCTGAATTAGACAAAACTGACTAAAGAGCATAACAAAACTATCAAGATTAAATATCCTGTCTGTAAAATATTTTTAAGGCAAATAAAACTGATTAGTTCTCCTTTTGAATGATGTCTCATGATGTAAAAATATATATATAAAGATATCAAAAATAAGGGACAGTATCACCCAAATATTATAATATGGAGCAGGGCATTTTTTTTTCCTGGGTAAAACAGTGGTGATCATAAGCAGTCTTAGTAAACTTACCTTAAAGAAAAAAAT